>NC_056737.1:1404049742-1404424742 GCF_019279795.1 Protopterus annectens
TTTAAGGTTGCTAGGAAACTGTTCTGCTTGGTAGATAAGGGCAGCTTATTGCAGAAACACAGGATACTTTGGATTTAAATATCTGTCACTCCATCTGGTGATACTGATGTAGTAGTTAGTGTACTACTGATGTAGGGTTAGGGTTAGCTAGAATGGGTTAATGCTTTACCACTGTGTTCATTAACACAAGCTGTTGTTACTTTAGAGTTGTTCGGCTGCATAAATGCCTTGCTATGGGCATTTCTGGGGGAGAGCACTTGACTAATTAGCACAGGACTCTCCCTTGGACTTCCTGTTTAGTATTTAGCATGACCACAGAGACAGCCCTCCTTGTTGATGAGCTTTGGGCTAAAGCGTGAGCCATCTCTGAATATGAAATGTTTACAACAAGGTATACACTGTATGGTAAATTTTCTTACTCGGTCCCTGTGAGTCTTTTGCAGCATCAGCAGAATGGTTTCGAGGGACAGGAAGGAAACATAGAGGAAACCACTGCTCTAGAACAGACTCCCCATCCACATTAAACAAAGTTCACTCCTGTCCATATTCATTGGGTCTATGGATGGGAAACAAAAAATTTACTTCAGGACTGCTCCTTGTACTACTAATGGACAGAGGCAGCTCCTAAATGCTTTTATCCCATGCTTAGGTCAGCTCAAATTATCTATTGTTTGATCCCAGTTATTCTGTTTAGGGGTAGGTTATAATTATTGACCATGAGATGGTTAAGGCCAATCTCTAGCCAAATGGAGTAGATTGATTCATGTACCAAAAGGTACATTGGCTAGGCTTAAAAATGTCCCACAAGGACAGCTAGCCTAGTACTAGGCTGTGAACCTGTATTTTATTCCCTGATTCACATGTAGAGGAAATCTCCTTTGGGAAAACCAGCACTAAGACAGTGCAGTATTTTGAGTCGGAATCCAGAGAAATATCTGATGTACATAACAGATATTACAGTTTACTAGAGGTTGGTAACCCCATCCCTGCACCTTTCTTTTGATTTTTAGAGGCTTTTCTGGATGCTTTTGCGTTCAGTTCTGCTGCACCAGACTGTCATCTTCCAATGCCTGAAACCTGATAGGTTTTATAAGGTGCTTGAAGACCTAAACTTCTTACATAAGATCCATTTGGCAGATTACTGTATTTTTTCTGTTTTGCACAGACATGCCATCTAAATGTTTACCTGCTGCTAGTGCCCTACTTTCAGGCAAAGAGAGTAGGACAATGGATAGATATGGAAAGAAGGTGTACACCTCTTCCACCCAGGAATTCAAACCTGTGAATTACCAGTCTCCAATCACCAAACATTCATGGTCTATTCTGACTGATTTGAATAAAAACCTGTCTTCCATAGAAGTGTCTGACATTAAACAGCAGGCTATTTCCATCATGGCTCAAGCTACTCAGGTATCAAGTCATACTATTAAATGCGGTTATGATGTGGTGGAAGCTTTTTCCACAACAGCTGCTACTGGATCTGTCACCAAAAGAGAAGCATGGCTTCATTCCCTGTCTGTGCCTGAGAATATTAATGCTAAATTCTTGTATTCTCCAGTTAATAAGGATCTCATTTGGTTCTGAGGCAGCCAACTTGTTTAAATCCTTGCAAGAACAACATAAAATAATGCAAGATCTCAAATGTTTTTTTTCCTCACTTTTGTTCTCACTTCTCAGAGAAACTACCCGGCTAAGCCCACTTCCTTTTCTGGAAGGGACACTAGCTAGAAAAATTCCAAGAAAGAAATTTCAGGACAAACCGTGCAGAAGACTCCAAGTGTGGGAATCCTCCTTTTCTAAGCAAATCAGCCTATTTCTTACCTCTTCTAGTTCTCTTCAGTCCCTCCTTCCCTCCCTTTATCAAAAAGACTGACCTAATCCCTTTCTGCTTGGCAGCTCATAACATCAAACAAATAGGTCCTTCCCATTATCCAGAAAGGTTACAGAATGACTTGGAAGAATATTCCACCATTCAAAGGTATCCCACCACCCCCTCCCAACAGGTAAACTTCTTACCTCCTAAACTTCAAGAACTTCACAAATGAGGTACAACAGAACATGTGCCCCCCCCCCTCCCCAGTATGTAGGAAAAGAGTTTTATTCCAGACTTTTTCTGATGCACAGAAAATAAGAAGAATGGAGGCTTTTTCTTGATTTGTCTCATCTCATCTCAACACCCTTTTAAAGGTGCTGCCATTCAAAATGCTGTCTCTGCAGACTCTACTCCCTTACATACTTGCCTTTCTAGTATCTTTGGTCTTGATGGATGCTTAGTTCCACATCCCCTTCAGTCTTGCCTTCCAAAGGAAATTCTCAGGGTTCAGGGTTTCCTGTCAGCATCCTTACCCATGGTTCCTTTTGTAAGACTACATATGAGAAAGATCTAGTGGTCCCTAAAGCCTATATGGTCTCAGCATTTTCACCCTCTTGACACTCAGATCTCACTTTTTTCCATTCTGAAGAAAGAATTTCTGTGGTGGATATTTCATTTAAAGTTCAAACCAGGCTTTCCTTTCAATCTTACATTTCCTTCACAGTACCTGAACACAAATCATGAACGTAGAGCGAGCAGACCTAGATTGAGGACATGGACAGGTTCCCTAAGAGCCCAGGAGCCATGGTCCCCAAATCAAATGACAGAAAACAGTGTGAAGCAAATGTGCCACTGCTTCAGGCCCTGCAAATCTTCGATCACATGTAGTCTCCATGTCCCTCTGTATCTTCACAGATAACACAACAGCCATGTGGTATATAAACAAGTTGGTGTGTGGGACCAGATCTTATCAGTTATGCAGCCTGGCTCTTTTTGCTTGGGAACATGCCATAAAAACAAATTTGTCCCTCCAAAAAGTTTACATTCCCTCCCAGAACATTGTTCTGATAGATTTTGTAAGCAGATCAGGGAAGACTGTCACTAGTGGATATTAAACAGAGATGTCTTCCTAGACATAGTCCACAAGTGGAGTATTCCTCTGATAGACCAATTTACCTTCATTCAGAACAAGCAGCTCCAACTGTTTTACTCCAGGACTTCTTGCTTTCAGCCCTTAAGGACAGATACTGTATCCTTTCCTTGGGAAGAGAGGTTTCCTTATGCCTTTTCCCCCTAATACCAAACATCTTGTTACAAATCCAAAGGGACAAGCCAAACGTTTTGCTAGTCAGCATTGTTTCCCCTATTCCCTATCATGTAATCAGGGGTTATCACCACAGGTTACCTTAGAGAGTGGACTTCTTCATGCAACACAGTGCCTCTCTACTTAATCCCAGCCTCATCTCTCATCCTGACCATGTGGATGATATGATTCTGATCCCTTTCAGACACCAATTTTCTAAGGATGTGCTGCAGGTTCTTCAGGAGGCAAGTAAACCTAGAATGTCTTGTATATCCAAATGGAAAATATTTTCTACTTGGTGTTGTGCTAACAAGCAGAACCCTGCTTAAACAGGTTCTCACTATCCTATCTTATTTATGTGAGCTATTAGGAGCAGGTCTAGCATACTCCCCTGTTAAGGCACATTTATCTGCTATTTCTGCATGCTTTCCTGTTGACCGTCCACTGCTTTCTAGGCTTGAAGTAAGGCAGTTTCTCAAGAGCATCTTTCATTTGAACTCACCTAGGAAAACTAATCCTCCTTCATGAGACCTGAATTTTGTCTTAGAAAAACTTACTCTGCCACCTTTTGAACCAGCGGCTTCTATAAAATTTTGTGGATGGAAAACCATTCTTCTATTGGCCCTTACTTCTGCTAGAAGTGTTCCTGAGCTTCAAGCCTTTATGACTTCCCCCTCCATTCCTTATTTTTCATTAGGTCAAGATTTCTCTGAGGGCCAACATTTTGTTTACGCCTAAGGTAGTCAGTGAGTTCTTCCACAACCCAGGCCATTAATCTTCGCACCCTTCTTCTCTAACCCTCAAAACAAAAGTGAATGAATACCTCACCCTCTGGATGCACACAAGCAGCTCAGAATTCACTTGGATAAGACCAAGGATATTTGGAAAACTGACCAGCTTTCTCATTTCTTTCCAGGAAGCCAAATTAGGCAACCCATTCTCTAAACAAAATATCGCTAACCGGATTTCTAAATCCATTCCCTTTTGCTGCATCCACCATGGTAAGTCTTCATCTTCTCAAATTATTAAAGGTTATTTTAAGCACAGAAAGGGAAATTGGCTAGGCTGAAAATGGCCTAGAAGGGCAGTTAGCGTAATACTTGCCTGTGAAACCTATGCCACTAGAGCAGTTGTCTTCTCTGGAGCCTTTTACAAAGAAATTGATTCCAGAGCTATTCTACAAGTAGTAACTTCAACTTCTGTGTACACTTTTGCTAAACACTATAGGGTAGATGCTTTCTCAAGACCCAGAACTTCCTTTACTAGGTCTGTCCTTTCTGGATTAATTGACAGTTACCCCCTATGCCTGATCCGTCTACCCTTACTACATGTTAAGCTTTGGGAATTAACCAACAGTCTGGAATGCTGCAACAGTGAACTAAGGAAGAACATAGCACAGTGGTTTAAGAAATTAGTGGTCTGCACTCTTGTGGGAGAAGAGGCTGGACTCTGCCCTTCTGAGCTGGGAATTTCTGGTTAAAGGCTTATAGTGCCTGCATATTTGAACTATTTCTTACTGTAATTGGTACACCTTGTTTGCTGTAGCATAGACTAGATCCAGGCCTGCTGAATCTAGTTTTGTTTGTATGCTTGTTATTTCCCTGAAAAGCTAATTTCACCTAAAACGCAGCTTTTCAGCGCTTCTGTGGATCCGTAGTGATATCTGCATTGCTTACTATACTTATTTCCTTGTTTCACTTGAAAGAAAGTTACTGTTTGTCATTTTTGCATTTAAGTTACCTGGCACTTGCTCACTAAAGCAATTATATAAGTCAGCACTAAAAAATTAAAAGCACTACACCCTCACAAACTCCCCCTGGAGTACCTTGCTCCCCATTGGCCATTTTTTTCAATTATAAAGAAATTCCCAATACTATTCTAGCATGTCCAAAGGTCAGTTGTCAATCTCCTCTCCAGTCCAGCTGGTGAATCTGGGAATCTTGAGGCAATGTTACAACTGCCTCATGTACACAGACAACCCTCTCCTCCTCCCAAAAAATTCCAACACATGTGAGAGATGCAACCATATAGCCAAACTGGAGGCTAAACTCTCTCAACTCAGTACTGGCGTAACCAGTCAGGAGGAGAAGGAAACCACACTCCCTACAATTCCAGTCTCACATAGACCTACCACGACAGCAAACCAAACACATAAACACACAAAAACATACTTGGAGGCTCCAAATAAAAATCTGCCTAAGCAGCAGAGACCTCCAAAGCAGAATCCCAAGCAACCGCTACCCCAAAACAAAACACATGCAACACATAGCTCACAAAGCCAGTGTGCCGAACAGTCACAGCCCTTAAGGCTAAACAACACACCTGATACACGTGTAATAGGTGACTCTATCATCAGGCACACTGACGTCCCGCTCACCAGGCTGAACAAGGAGAAGGTCACGGTGAGCTGCCTGTCGGGCGCTAGGATCCGCCACATAACACAAGCACTCAGGTCACTCCAAGGCAAGTACAAATATGACTCAGTCATTGTCCATGCTGATGTGAATGACCTGAGACGTACCTCCCTGGACTACATGAAAAGAGACATAGAGGAGCTCTCTGAGCATGTAGCCCAGGCCAGTATGACCCTGACCTTGACTAGCATCTTACCCTCACCAAGAATTATGCCACAGTATGAAGACAAGATTATCAGTTTCAACAATTGGCTTAAGTATTGGTGTCATTCAAAGGGGATCCAATGCCTGTCAGCCTGGGATGACATGCTCGACAAGCCACGATGCTTCGCTAGGGACGGCTTGCACCTGTCACCCCTGGGCTTTCGGATATTGGCAAAGGCTCTTGCTACCCCCATAGTGCCTTTTTTAGGCAAGGCTCAAAAGACAAACCCACCTCCATAGGTATCACAAGGGATAAGAAGCTAAGAGTAATGCTACTCAACGCCAGAAGTCTAAACCCCAAGATGCACGCACTCGAAACTCTCCTTAGCATGGAGAACATTGATATCTGTGCAGTAACAGAAACCTGGTTCAAGGCTCCCGAGAGCACCCCAGCACTACCAGGTTATACCTCATACCATGCTTTTCGGCCCCAAAACTTGGACCGAACCACAAAAGGAGAGGGAGTATGAATATTCGTCAAAGATACCCACACCTCCAGGTTGGTGGCACAGCACGAAGCATCAGAGACTATCCATGTGCAACTAACAGTGAGTAAAACTGCCTTCCAGTTTATAGCCTGCTACAGACCACCCTCCCAAACCCAGGAACCCCACTCGGCCTTCCTGAGAACACTGGAAAATATGAAGGTCTCTCCAAACACCATTATATTGGGTGACTTCAACTACCCAACCATAGACTGGGAGCATTACTCTAGCTCCAACACCCTAGCCCAAAGGTTCCTAGAATTTATAAACTCAAATGCTATGGAACAACTTGTTACCACTCCCACAAGAGGGGAAAACATACTGGACCTGATCATCACCAACATGGGGACTCTATGTTCCAGACCAGAAGTGTATCCCTCACTGGTAAGATCAGACCATAAACTAATCTCACTGGATATTCACATCCCGACCCCACCCCATGCCCAGAAAACCACAGTGAAAAACTTCTCTAAAGCAAATTTCACACTCCTCAAAACCGAGGTGGAATCCTTCAAAGCCCCCGGGCCTGTGGATAATACGGCCCAGACCTTAAAATCCTTTATAAATGCATTCTATGAACACCTTCAGGAATGCATGGATCATGCAATCCCAAATAAAACCAAGACCCAATCCTCCAAAGGCAGACGTCCTGTCTGGTGGACCCCAGCCATAAACAAACCATACAATAGAAGGAGGAAGCTACTACATGATAGAGCAAAATCCCAAAAAGGGAAGGCATCTCTGATCAGTATTAGCAAAAAACTATGGGCACTCAGCTTCGAGAGAAAAATTGCACAGGACACTAAGGATAATCACAAGGCTTTCTTTAGTTATGTTAGGAATCTGGATGGGAATTCCCAGATATGCTCAGAATTAGTCCAAAATGACAAAAAATACACCGAACCCACAGACATTGCCAACATCCTAGCTGACGGGTTCAGCGCAAACTTCTACCCCCCCCTCCCCACCAAAAGGGCTAATATCTATCCCAGCAGAGTGCTGCCCCCCTGACATCTCAGATGCTCAGGTAAGAGCTGCCCTCTCCAAAGCAAGAAACACAGCATCAATGGGACCAGACGGTGTCCTGGGCTGCGTCCTACATGAACTCCAAGAAGAGCTAAACCCAAACCTAAAACTACTGTTCAATCTCAGCCTTACTACAGGATATGTACCCAAAGAGTGGCGTACAGCAACAGTGGTCCCTCTCCACAAAGGTGGTGCCTCAACGGATCCTGGAAACTATAACCCCATAAGTCTCACTAGCTTTGTCTGCAAAGCTATGGAAAGGATCATCATGGACCTTATAAATAAAGATATTGGGGACCTACAGACACTGGATCCTACCCAGTTCGGCTTTGTTAAGGGCAGATCCTGCCTCTTAAACCTGGTCGATTTCTTTGAAACAGTCACCAAGGCCATTGACAAGGGGAAGGTGGTCCACACAGCCTACTTGGACCTCGCAAAAGCCTTCGATACAATACCCCACTCAGGCATTATAGATAAGCTCACCAGCTTAAATATAAACCCCTATGTCACTAGATGGGTTGCAAACTGGCTCAAGGATAGAACCCACATGGTTAGAATAGCTGGAGCCATGTCAGACTCCAAACCAGTTACAAGTGGCATCCCACAAGGCTCGGTCCTGGGACCTCTCTTGTTAGGTATATATTTCTCGGAGGTACAGGCCAACA
Source organism: Protopterus annectens (assembly GCF_019279795.1). Lineage (NCBI taxonomy): Eukaryota > Metazoa > Chordata > Ceratodontiformes > Protopteridae > Protopterus > Protopterus annectens. The sequence continues at coordinate 1,404,057,653 of NC_056737.1, forward strand.
TGGAAGGACTGTGGCTGACCAAGTTCGCAGATGACTGCAAACTGGGTGCCATAATAGACTCTCCAGCCGACACAAGCATCCTCCAAAAGGGCCTCATAGAAACAGACAACTGGTGCCAGAGCCATGGCCTCAAGCTAAATGTCAAAAAATGTATAGCCATCCCCTTTGGCAAAAACAAAGTGCCCACAAATTACCACATAGGTGGTAATCCATTAAGTACAGAAGAAGTAATTAGGGACCTGGGGACCCAAGTTGATAGCAATCTCTCATTTGACAACCACGTGGCCAAAGTGGTTAGAAAAACATTTTATATAGCCCACCTAATCATGAAGGGATTCACATCTAGATCAGGGGAGGTCATCGTGCCTCTTTACTCATCCCTCATCAGGCCCATAATTGAGTACAATGCCCCTTTTGGGATGTACCTTACCAGACACCTGCAGCAACTGGAAAGACCCCCAAAGTATCTCACCAAGAGAATCAAGGGGCTCAAACAGATGCCGTATGCTGCCCGGTTAAAGAAACTCCAGCTCTACTCAGTGGCATACCGCCTGCTCAGAGGCGATCTGTGCCTGACATATAAAGCCATGTCCAACCCTGAATTAATGGACATGCTGCACCTCAGAAAATCCAAATCCCATCGAGCTACGTGCTCGAGGGACTTGAACCTCAGCACTGAAATAAATAGGACATGCTGGAGGGACAGATTCATAACCCAGAGGCTCCCTTCACTCTGGAATAAAATCCCAGTCCAGGTTAGGCAGAGTCCTTCATTGACTCTCTTCAAGAGGAACCTTGATGAGTGGATGGGAGATCGTAGGTTTACCCCGGGTATCACTTCTGTGTCACTGTTAGACAGAGGCACAGTATACTAACCTCGAAAAAGGGCATAGCAAAATTAATTTAAAATGGGTGGCGAAAGCCATACACACTCTGGCTAGGCTTATAAATGCCCTAGGTCAGATAGCCTAGTATGAACCTATGAACCTATGAGCAGTAGATGTACTACTAATCAGTGCTGCAGCATTCCTTTCCACCCTGCCATCCCACCCTTTTTTCCTGTCTGTACAGACCAAGGAGGAGCCATTCTCTATCTTTCCCCCACTTAGCTGACCTTTTCTATCTTGTAACCTTTTCTTAGGTGTCCCCATGTCCCCTGACATAGAGATAGTCTGAGATCTCATGCTCATATATCCACTTTATGTACCCATACACCTACAGTCTTGTGCTGATTCGTATGTGAGCCTCCTGTTTTCCCCTGATTTTGACCATAGTTTCAGTCTTTGTCATCTGACATGATTACCTAGAGATCTTTGAGTGTCATTTATGTTATCTTTCACTTTGTATTGAACATGTATGAATTTAGACTGTTGTTCCTAGAATTTTAGTTATCATTTTGGTTCCCTACTAGATGAAAGAATGTTTAAAATGTTGAGTACGACATGCTCCATTCGTTCATCTAATATAGACCTGTCATTTTTACTTCTCAAAGAGTGCAGTTCTCTAGCAGTGGGGTTACTGAATTAAAATCTTCAGCAGAATTCACTTATTAATATAATGCTATAGCAGGTGTGAGGTGTAGTAACCCTAACCAATAACCACAATTTTCATTTTTTTCTATGTAATTTGCTCCTACCCTTTTCTAAATATATCACTTCCAGTTCTTCTGTCTCTGTTGCAAAATTCAATATTTCAAATACAGATGGTTTATATTTTGATCTCCATTTTATAGTAATTATTTTTTTGGCTGCCACCACAATTAAACTTAGCAAGGCCTTACTATGTCTAGGCAATTCAGATCCTGTATCCTAGCTTAAAAAATCATTTCCTTAGTTACACCCATTTGCTCACCCAGTATTTCTGATAGAGTAATCTGTAGGGAGTTTTTAAAGTCTCCCAACTCATTACACTCCTAAAACGTATGTTCCCAGGTATCTTTCTTCCCATTCGCACTAGGCTAGCCCTGCTATGATGTGTAGTCTGTGATCCATAGTCTCCTATCTTGAGGATACTGTGCAGTATATTTAATGCCCAAAGTAGTTGTTTTATGCAACTTTTCCCTCTATAGGTCACCATCTTGAGTCTGTGCTGTTGCCCACAGCTCCATTCTTCTGTGAGTTTGAGGAGTAAATACTCAACATGTTTTTGAAAAGGTGGCTGAGACCCAGGAAGAACATGCAAATTCCATACAGGCATTGGTCAGAGGTCAGGATTAAACCTTGTACCTTGTGCAAGGGATGCAAAGGCCTTAACCATAAAAAATGGAAGATATGGCTAAAGAGAAGATTCTTCTGTTTTAAGAGGATTTAAGAGAATAGTTAAGACAGCATTTTTCTAGAAGAGCAGCAACAGTAAAACTGATTCATACTGGTATAGATAATAGTGGTGAAAACCATTAAGGTCAATTACGCAGGCATCAGAGCATCTCAGGATTAGAGATAATCTAGAATGGTTGAAAGGGCAGGTAGTTACTAATGCTAGAACAACAGAAGAGTAGCCATTGCCGGTACAGTACAACTGATAGAAAGAACAAAAGACACAATATCTTTCTTAAATATGAGAAAAAAGAAGGCTCAAGAGCAAGAAGAGGCAAACCTGATGCAGTGAGGAAAGACTTACAAAAATATTTAATAATTTACAGAAGGATATTTAAATTATCTTTAATTTCTGCATAGAAAGAGCTCTATAGGTATATGCCATTAAGGAAGGTTCGGTTGCATAGCTTAGGTCAAAACTTAGAGAACTGGCACAGCTGATGGATAAAAATAGTTTGGCACACCAAGTTAAATCATGTGTGTAGTCTCTTCATTGTAAAGTAACCAGTCAAGTACTTTGCACCCATGCTGGACCAATGATAGTGTCATAACATGATTCAAAACTGTATGATATGAACAGGTATTTTTTTTAGTTATTTTTGTCTTGCCATTGTGTCTACCAGCTAACAGCCCTTTACCTATCACCTCAAAATACCATCCCTCAAAGCATGTGGAATAGATCATCCTTTTTTCACTTGTGGAGGGTGAGAATAGGGTGGTGAGACTACCATCCTGGCAGCCATAGTAAAACATTTGCGAAGGCCCTAATCCTGAGCATTCTTAGTGCGGATGTCAAAGGTGGCCACGATACCAGTGTTGAACATACAAGCTTCTGTGTATGTGTGCTTGTTTTAGCTACAGTGTATACTGCTAGGAGTGCACATTCCATAGCTGGTGCTCCTTGTTCCCGCAGGTGACACCCATCCTGCGGTAGATGTTAGGGCAACAGTGAGCTTAGCTGCCTCCCTTGTTCAGCATGGATGAGCCACTGCTAACCATTCACTTCCATTCTCCCTGCTCAACTGGTTCACTGCCCAGGTTGATAATTAATCTGGGGTCAGCTGTGTCATAGTCAGGTCTTTATCTTTTGTGGCACTTAAATAACTGTAAACTGGTATTATATTAGTAAGAACAAGGATAATGGTGATCTTAACGTACCTGCATAAGCTAAACTTGATGCACACTAAAAATTTACAGCTTAGAATTTAACAGAGAGAACTTCAGTGGACATAAATAGACTCAGTGAAAAATGAAAATGTTTCAGGATAGCATTTAAAATGTACAGTGGCACATAAGTGTTTAGTAACTCCATAAAAAAAAATAAGAGTCTATTAGATATGCACTTGTGTTTTTGGTATTATTACTCCTTGTCAGCATTCCATAGTTTGCTGCGAAAGATTTGACCTGCAGAGTTTGACTTTATGAGTTGGATTGCATTTTTAAACACCAGTGTATCATGCATTTTTGAAAAAAAATGTATGCTGAAATGTTTCTGTTTTTAAATGTAATCTATTTTTTTCCAAAATCCCATTGTAAATGAAAGCTTGTTGTAATTCTATAGATATTTCTGTGTTTTGCTACAAACTTCCTGGCTTGGTGCTCTTAATATAGACTCATCATTTTATAAAGTCACTGTAATTAGATAAACATTGTGCTCAATATACAGTAAGAGTGATCGACCAATGAAAAACACTTCTGAAACAGTGCCGCAGACCAGGATTGGGATTTAGAAGCATCACCAGGCTGCAAAATCTGTACTGGGTGAATCTCACTGATTCAGGTGATCTGTAAATGTATTTTCTACTAATAATTAATTAGGTAATTCATGGAGCCTTTGTCTCAATGAGAGGTCAACACTGGTAAACCTGATTTTACATTAACTTCAGGACAGGGGCAGCATTTCCATATATATATATATATATATATATATACACACACACACATATATATTTATATATATATATATATATATATATATATATATATATATATATATATACATACATACATACAAACACATACACATACTCACATACTCACATACTCATTGAGTAACTTGATGTATATAAATGCATTTAAAGATTTCATAAACTTAAATTCATTTGATATTATCTGTAGCTGCACAAGGCATCTGCAACAACAGAATGGGTTTGTTTATCATGCAGCTAGTGCACACAACTGCTTCAGTATTCAAGATAGCTCTGAAATGCAATGCTGAGCTTCAGAGCAGCCTGTCTTGCAGGAAAGCATTGCTAAATTATTTTTTGCTCCTCATATGCAGATTTGGCGACAGGGTGATCAATGAGAATGAACAACTTGCTAGTTTACAAAGTTGCTTTTGGTCAGCATATCCAGTTTTCTAAACTGCAGTCCACCATGTTACATATTTATTGCCTAATTTTCTGTAACTAATCTTTGTGGTTAAAAGCAAGGTTTTCTGAATCTGGAGTCAGATCATTGAGTAGATTCCGGAATGCATGATATACTTAGTTGCATGTATATGGTAGTGGTGCCAATGTTGTTGTTAGTCTTTTCGGTTTTTCGGTAAGGGGTCGCCACAGCGGAACTCTGGTCCGCTAATGATTGGCAGTAGATTTTTATGGTGCCGAGATGCCAGCCCGACCTCCAACCTAAAGTGAAGGCACGCCCATTCACGCATGTCTTTCGGAGGCCACTCGGCCGCGGGGAGGACATGCAGACTCCACACAGAAGGCACTCCCTACACACTAGCTGAGAATCGAACAAGAGAACCTCTTGCTGTGAGGCAACAATGCAACCGCTGTACCACCGCGGCTTCTACACAAAGCAAATGAAGAGACAAAGGTTGATATCATACCAAGCCACATTATCAGTTTGGTTAAAAGGGGAAGAAATGAATATAGATGGAATATTTTCCATTTCAAGTACTTAAATGGTGATATTATTGTTTGTGAGTTCACAAGCAATGTAACTGTACTAAAATTTGCTATAAAATTATTTCATCTTAGTATAGCTGTTTAAAATTTAGACGCATTTACATATCTTTTCAATATTTCCAACTTGGCTGGCTGTCACCTTCAATATTTTTGTACTAAAATAAAACCAAGTTTCATTAGCAAAATACTGAAAAGTTGATAATGGCAAGCTTTGTCAGAACTGGTAGTCGCAAATTAAATCAAAATGTCACTTCAGCTAATAATACTGTCAATCCTCAGATAGTATTTGTTCGTATATGTATACATTGTTATTTTGACACTCTCAAAAGGTTAAAATCTGAAAGACTTTCGAATAAGCTAATTTGTCAGATGTCAGAATGCTTTAAGCACAGCTTGCAGTCAAGATTTGTTTTATTTTATTTTTATTATTGTTGCCAGGTTTGTGAGCTGTCTTCTGGAGCAACCCGAAGTGTCAGTCATTGGAGCAGGAAGGGGTCCAGCGGGTAGAATAATTCACAAGCTGTTCGTGAACTCTCAGAAGGTGAGCATACCTTTGGCACTTTTCTTGAAGTAAAACAGTCTTTTTGTCACTGTCTTTTTAAATTGTCTTTTCTAACTTTAGGTATGAAATATCATTTCATGATGTATCCTGTCCTTCAGAGAAAACATGTTTTTATTTATTTCAGAGAATGCAAATATGTACACTGCTGTCAGTCATCCTACAAAGTTTTGGATGCTCCACGTTTTAACCAGTCAGTGAATGCTCAGGATAGCTTATTGTATTTTGTCAAGTAGCTGAGAGCAGATTAACTCATCTTTAAAAAGTCGAGTGGTTTTCACTGACTTCACAGTAAATATTACACACATTTCTTTGTCACATTGTTTGTTAACGGATTTTTGTCAGTTGCATTATTAGTCTCCATATCACTTGGAAAGTGTCATCATGATGGAATTGGTAGTTGTAAAGTCTGCAAGCAGCATAATTTAGACTGGTTGTAGTGTAGTCTTCTTAAAAGGGGAATACAACTTCTCTGCCAAAAATCAAAGAAGGCTAGTACAACATGATGAAGTTCTATGCCTGAAAGTTATTTCTAACAGAAAGACACTTAGGTGGTATGTAATGATAGTGAGAGGGCAACAAAAAATAAATAAATAAAATAAGCAAGGTCTAATAGATTTATTTCTTTATTTAAAACTATGTTGTAATAGGAATGTTAACCCCTGGGCCTGTAGTAGGATGTCCCTATAAATTCATTGAAAGGACGTGAATGACCTTGAATTTTCCCCATTTATGGACAGCTTTCCTTGACAATGTTGACTGAAAGCTGCATTAGTATAGCTGTTAGTTTCCACTCTGTAATTTTTCATGAGCATATTTGCAGCATACTCTACACCCCTCCTCACAAATAAGACAGCTGACCTCGTTTTCCCGTACGCCCTGACAGAATGTACTTATTTGGTCTACTTTCTTTATTTCCAGACCCACCTTTCTTTTGTTAGCTAAGGAAGCTTCTTCTTGTTACTTTGCACCAGTGAACAGCATAGGTGGATTTGCCAGTTGGGTAAAAGTTCCACTTTGACAAAAGATAACATGTAACCATTTTCCAGAATATGGAAAAAGAACTTAATTTTCTGTACTTCATTAAATATTTTAAGGATTTCTAGAGTGAATGCAGAAAACAGGAAGTACCACATTATCTTCATAAAAAATTAAAAATAACACTTTTTCTTTACACGCTGGCTATCTCCAGGTTTTACAGAGTTAGTAACTATTGCAATCTACTGTTTCAAATCTGCAACCTGACTGCCCTTCATATGCACTCCAGTGTAATGCCAGTAGCAGGTGAAATCAGTTTGTCTACCTAAGGCTGAATTTTTGTGTATCTAGCTGACTCGGTACTGTGTTTCAAAACCAAACATGAAACTTCTATTAATGTAGTATGTAATTTGGTTGGCATAGTAGCTTTCTTTTATATCACACTGTATGATTATTTTCTGAGCTTTATTTATGACCTTGCATTTTCTGTTGCTGGAGCTTTTCTTAGGCTGTATTGTAAAAGAAAAAGAAAAAGGGGGGGGGGCGCTGGCATAAAATGAATCCTTTTTACAATGATGCATCATTTGTTATAAAGCCCTCCTATGTTTAAAAATGCACTTTTTTGTTTTTTGATAAGATTTTACCAACAAAAAAAAAACTTCCAGTATTTCAGCTTCCATATTGCTTCCTCATATTCTTTTTAGTTTATTCACTCACAGTAATCTGACATTGAAGTAACAAGGTAGACTAATATCACAGTATCAGCAGAAAATATTTATGTATTATCAGTTTGTCTGACATTTGTTCTTCCACCATTATTTCTAAAGGATGAATGGTCTTACTCAGATAGAATTATTCATTGTTGTATATCACCATTAGCCGTGGTACACTCAGTTAGATGGAGTGTCAATTGGTTAAAGTGATTATTAATGTAAACCTGGCAGTTTTTTGTATGCTGCCATGATGAATTCAATTATTACTCAGTGAATGCCCTTTAAATTGATTTTACATTACGCACCCCTTACATGGTACTTTTACCTTGTAAAGGTTTAAAAGATTACAGACACACTGTTTTACTTTAACCTTGTATTTGATTTTTGCAGAGGTTTCCAGTGCCTTTCCGGTTAATTTTTCTTGAAATTGTGCGTGTACATATTAGACTTATATTCCGTTATGTTCAGATTTATGTCAGTGTGCAGCAACATTTTCTATTTATAATTGCCTCTGATTTTTGCTGTATATTTTGTGTTAATTTCCCAATAATGTTGGTTTTGGGGTTGTTCATGCTTTTTATATACCTTAACAGTTTTCCTTTTGATTTAAATTGTTTTTGGTCCAGACATCTTAAGTAAGTTTCAGTTCAGCCATTTACACTTCTTAAACTGTCCTTTCCCATTGCTTTATTAATTTTTTTATTTTATCTACTGTATATATCATTCTGTGTGCTGAGAAGATTGTTTTATTACCAGTCATAGGTTCATAGGAGATTACTAGGCTAATGACTTAAGGGCCGTTACAAGCCTAGCCAAAATAAGCAGATTTTGCCCAATATATATTCCCTAGAGCCAAGAGGATGGTATGGATTTGTGCCTGTGCGTTGAGTGTCTTACAGATTGTCTTTGTCCATAAGGGACATAGGCACCACCCCAGGTGTGAATTTGCAATTCCTAATGCATTGATCCAAACTGCATTTGAAGAGGGCCAAGAAGGGGCTCTGCGTAATGTGAACAGGAAACCTGTTCCAAGGATGAGGAAATCTCTGAGACGTATCTGTCTCTCCAGCATGTTTTGTTTGAGTCGCTGACTAAGTTTACATCCCTAGATTTGATTACCCTCATGCTGTTTGACTTGTGGATGTGTAGCAGCTCCATCAGGACTGGATTTGTAAGTGCCTTGTAGGTCAGGCTAGGTCACCCCTTAATAGTTGGTAGGAGACAGATTAAAGGGATTGAGCTTTTAGTCTGTCCACATAGTTCATTTTGTTTACACCCTGTATTTTCTTTTGTGAGGAACTTCTGAGGTAGCTCCAGCTGCTGTAGGTATCTAGTCAAGTACATGCCAAATGACGCATTGTACTCAATTATTGGTCTGAGGAGGGCTGAGTACACCAGGACTATAATTTCCTTGGATCTGGACACCATACCTTTACTTATATGTTTTGCCACATAAAAGGATTTCCTCACCACTGTGTACACATGGAGGTCAAAGTTCAGGCTACTAGCTATCTGTGTACCTAGATCTCTCACCTCTGAGTCCACTCTAAGGGGTGTGCTATTGAAGTTGCAGTTTTCAGGAGTGTTTGACTTCCCGAAGGATATGATGATGCATTTTTGAGTTTATATCAGAACATCGAAGGCTGATATGTCCGAAGCTCAAAACTTCGAATTTCAAACCTCGAAGAGCAAAAACATCGAACCATAGAACGGAGATCGCCATAGAGTGTGGAAAGGGAAGATTTTACTGCTGCACTGCAGTTGCAATCTCGTTGGTATATTTAAGTAGGGGGGGGTGTAGGGGGGCTTGCCCCCCTACATAGAGCATTTTTTTTGTTTTTGTTTTTTTGAGTATCTAGTATTTTTTTTTTTTGTAGATTCAATTTTTTCGCTTTCGAGGTTTGCAGTTCGAAGTTGTGCACTTCGGACTTGTAAGCTTTCAGTTATCTGATATAGACCCGCATTTTTTGCATTTAGTTTTAAGCCCATGATTCTGGCACCAATCATTTGTCTGATCTAGATCCTCCTGAAGGATTTCTACATCTTTGGGGAATTGCCCCCAGCTTGCATTCATTGGCAAACTTTGTATACAGAGGCCTTCCTCATTAGCCTTGACTTAAGAGAAGTATATTCCAAACAGGAGTGATCCAGTACTGAGCCCTGTGGTACACCACTAGTAACTTAGTAACTGGTCTTTTTCCGGATCTGGATTCACCCACTGTAACCACAAGTGTCCTGTCCATGAGCCAATTGGTATCCATCTGGTGACATAGGGATTTATGCCCACTTTTGTGAGTTTATTTATAATACCTGAGTGAGGAATTGTGTCAAATACCTTGGCCAGGTTGAGGTAGCTAGTATGTACTGTTTTACCCTCGTCCATGGCCTTAGTGACTTTCTCAAAAAAAAATGCACCAGATTCAGTAGGCATGACCTGCCCTTGACAAAGCCTAATTGGGTTCAGTCCAGTATTTGGAGGTTTCCCATGTCATTATTTTTCAGGTCCATGATTATTCTTTCCATGGCCTTACATATAAAACTATTCAAACTTGTAGGTCTGTAATTTCGTGGGTCAGTAGATGAGCCCCCTTTATGTAGAGGGATGACTGTTGCTGTCCTCCACTCTATCGGGACAAAGCCAGTCAGGAGGCTGTAGTTAAATAGAGATCCTAATGGGCCTGATAAGTCCTGATTTAAGCATTTTTAAGCGGCAGCCTGGTATATTGTCAGGCCCCAATGAAGCCATGTTTTTTTTAAGTTTAGAGAGTGCAGTTGCAACCTGTTCTTTAGTAATAATCGGCATTTCTTTGGTGGAAGGTATTTCTTAGGGAAGAACTGGGGGTGAAGAGGAGGTGAAATTTGAGCTGAATTTGTCACCCAGTAGATTTGCTATGTCTTCCAGCTGAGTGTAGGTGATGCCATCTACAACTAATTCTGCACATTGTTGGGTATTGCCCTTAAGATTGCGGGCATAACTGAAAAATGCCTTATGGTTATCCTTAACTTTGGAGTCCATTTTTACCTCAAACTCTGCTTTCAGAGAATTGACTAGTTCCCTGATTCACTTGTTTAGACTAATGTGGGACTTATTGCTCTGTTGTGCACATTCCCTCTTACTTCTCAACAGGCTTTTTTTCTTTGGTTGTGCAACCTATTAATACCAGGGGTCTACCAGCATGGCTTGTTTCTGTGGTTTGTCCTGGGTTTATTTCAGTCTGGTGCTACCATTTTTTGAGCGTTGCTTATGTGGGCATGCCTCTGCATAGGTTTCTGTATTTTCTGGATTTGAGTGAGCTTGGAAACTAGCTATGCTGTCCCTTAATAGGAAATAATTTAGTTTACAGAAGTTCTTAAAAGTTTTTGGGTTTAGACTGGGAGGGATGGACTTGTTTTACCTTTATTTCAAGAGAGACTGCTTTGTGATCTGATCTTACCAGTGAGGACATCACATGGGGGGGGGGGGGTAGTTAAAAATCGCCTACGAGTATGGTATTGGGCTGAATGATGAGTGATTCTTGTAACTTCAGGTATGATGTATGGATTTCCTGGTTCATAGTAGGGACCTTTAGCTAGCAAGAATACGGTAATAGAGTTTTCCCATGGTTAGTTGGACATTGAGTAGCTCAAGCATGTCATATTGTTTGACCAGCCATGAGGTGTGTGTATCCCTTATGTAGATAAATATATCTCCGCCTTTTGCTGTTTCATGATCATTAGTGTGCAGAATGTATGAATGGCATTATTGCCATGTGCTGACGGAGTACTTTCCATGGCTTTTAACTATGTTTCAGTAACTGCACAGATGCCAGCATTCTCCAGGGTGAGGAGAGCTTAGAGGGAGTTCAATTTCTTGCTGAGACTCCTAACAGTGAGCAGTAACACCTTTAGCTTGTCCTGAGTAGTTTTTGTTATATTGGAAGGTTTGTCTGTTTGACAGTGCTAATAAAGGCACTGTAGGAGTGGATAATGTTTTGACCAATGTCAGAAAGCTAGAGGTGTCAGGTGAAGACCATTCATGGCAAAGAATTGTGGCCTATCAACCACATCCTCCCAGGCTGACAAGTATTAGACCCATTTTGAATGACACCAGTAGATAAGCCAATTGTTAAAGTTGATCTTTTCTGCTGTTATTGTGGCATCATACTTGGAGACAGTAGAATGCTGCTCAGTACTAGGCTCATACCTGCCTGTGACACATTCTGAGAGCTCAATCATGTCTCTATTCATACAGTCCAAGGAGGTGCATCTCAGGTCATTTACACCCACATGAACTATGACTGAGTCATACTGGTACTTAGGGGTAAGTGACATGAGTGCTTGCACAATTTGGCTGTTCTATTTTTTTACCTTATTGTTCTACCTCTGGTTTTCTGAGAGATTTACCATTTAGGTGCCATTTTAAGTTACCTTTGAGAGATTTACTCTGTGATCTCAGTGTTCTTCAATTTGTCTTCTGTTTAGAACTTTTATTCCACTTATATTCAATGCTGCTTATTTTGATGTTATACAGTAAGGGCCTGTTTTTTTATTTTCTGCCCCTTTGGACATGAATGTATGCAATCTGTGAGAGATATTATGTCCTTAAAAACATAGGGGTAATTGCCATGTCCCTTTGGGCTATGGTGCCTTTGTGAGAAGAAGTGAGACACTGTAGTTCCAAATCTGATTTTTCTGTTTAGTGTACCCATGGGTACTGGTAACATCCATGGGCAGACGGAGAGACCTGCTTTGCCTTGACCCATACTCTGAAGCTGCATTGAAATGCTAGGCCTCTCTGCAGCAAACCATCTGTCATTTCATTAATGTATGGATTTAAAACTTGCATTCATAGTGAAGGCCTGTATGGATGATGACTTCAGTTCAACTTTGGTGGCAGCACTCCTTTATTCAGTGCCCGCATTTGTACAGAGTCACATGAGGTGTAACAGCACTGTATTTCCCTCCATTCCACGTGTCCCAACATGTAAGTGAAATGCCCAACTTCTTTGAAGAAGTTATTGATGCAGGAGAAAACTATGGATTCCGTCTTGTGTACCATCCAGCCATTTGAATAAGGACATTCCTTCAGGGGTTTATGGACTTCCTTGTTCACTCAGTAAAACGTGCTTTTGCCAGACATGTGGTTTGTTACAAAAAGATAAAAGTTTTTCTTTTACTATTACAGAGTCAGTGAAAAATAACAACATTAAATTAAATGCAGAAGATTTATTAGATTATAAAGAGTATGTTGGCAGGTTAGGTTGAATGCCTGCAATTACCATGGACTAAAGGAATCCTAAAACTTTAAAACTAACTTAACGATGAAAGGGTTAAAGCACTGTTAATTAAATAACTACGTCAAGTTGCGTAATGTGATTTTTTTTAAATAAACATCTTTATTAAATTATTACATATGACATAGGCAATCTTACATTTATATGAATGAAAAACTAACAAAATGACACCACTTTATTTGCAAACATATCACAGACACCATTGAAACAACTGTAGTTACAAACATTATACATCTCTTATAATCTATCCAGTCCTTGTCAGTTAAATCCTGCCTCTTAAACCTCATTCCCTCGCTGCATATATTGTTCCCGTAATTCCCATTTTTTCCTATGTAGTTTGTTCCATCCTTTTGATAAAGATCATAATTCCAGTTGTTTTATCTCTGTTACTATTATTTACTACTTTTAGTAAAGTTGGTCTAGACTTTGATTTCCATTTTCTAGTAAATGCTTTTTTGGCAGCCACCACAATTAGATTTAGCAAGGCTTTACTATGTCTAGGCAATTCTGATTCTGAATCATAGCTCAAAAAAAATCATCTCCCCGTTCAGTCCAATCCACTCACCCAGCATCTCTGACAGAGCGGTCTGCAGGGAATCCCTAAAGTCTGCCAGCTCATTACAATCCCAAAAAATATGTTCCCTGCCACCTCTTTCTTGCCCGTCACATCTCCAACATTTGCTGTCCACCTGACGAAAAATTCTTTGGAGTCTACTTGGGATATAAAAATATGTAAACACTTCCAGGCAAAGATCTTAAATCCTCTAGATTTTTGTTGCATGTTTGGGAGATATACATATATCCCACCATTGTCTCTTTGTGAATTGCTTATCCAGTCTCTCTTCCCAATCCTTTCTAAGCTCCTCTGATTGAGTCTTATAATTAGCATGCAATATTTTTTTGTATGCTTTACTAATCATTCCTTTTTTAACAGCTTCTGTTCTAAATTCTATTAAAAACTGTACCAGTGCTGGTCTTTCATTTAGGACCCCCCCTATTTCTTTCTCTTTGCCTGTACTCTGATATCAATCCTTGAACAGGAAGGCAATTTCTAACCTGCAGTCCAAATAAATTATTGGCCTCTTCCCATTCTATTACCTTTCCCTTTCTGTTTATTTGCTCCCAATACATTGGTTCCTTTTCCAGTTTTCTCTAATAAATTCCAGCCCCCCTGTTGCCTGTTATCTGTATCCCTAAACACAGTCATCCCTATCAGCAGAATTTCTTTTCTCCATTCTCGTGTTGGTGTAGTTCTTAGAAAACTCTCTGCTCTTTTATGAATGCAATACTCTGTGTGATTTTTGTTGTTCTCCTTAAGAATCTCCATCCAAAATCCCAATCTGTCCTTATTTCTTGAGTTTCCTCCCTGTATCATCATCAATCCTTTCCACTTTGAATTATAGTTTTCTGCTTGTACTGTGTACAGGAGCCTTAACTGTGTTGCTCTTAAATACCTCCTTAAATTGGGTAATCCTAGTCCACCTAGGGTTGGGAGGGTGGCCTAATGGTTAAGATGTTTGCCTTACAAACACAAAGTACAGGGTTTGAATCTCACAGGGGATAACTGGCTAGGCTTAAAATGGCTCGCAAGGGCAGTTAGCCTAGTACTAACCTATGAACCTTGTTCTATTAGAAGAATCAGCTTATCCCACTTGACCACTTCCCCGATAAAATCCTTCATCTCCTTTTTGTTATCCACAGCTTCTCATCTGGTTGATAAAAATACACCTGACCTGTGTATAAGACTAAAGGCACTAAAAACATTTTAATTGCTTGTATCTTAGTATACATATCCGTATAACAAAGCTTCCAGTGTCTCGGTTTTTGTATTTTCTTCTGCGTAGTCTCTTCCCACATATCCTTAGCTGCCAAAACAGAGTCATTTCTAATCCATACTCCTAAGTACTTCATTTTATCATGTCTCCATAAATATGGATATTGTTGGACCAATTTGTGCGTGGGTACATAATGTACCGCTATTGCCTTTGTTTTAGCTTCATTAATTTTGTATCCCAAGAAGATTTGAAACTGTCTTAAAATCTTCCACAACACTGTAATGTCCCGTTCTGGTTTTGTCATGAATAAAATATCATCTGCAAGTAGAGCCAGCTTTTCCTGACTATTATACCAGTTATATCCTTGAATTTCTGAGCTCTTTATTTTCTTTGCCAGTGATTCTAAATATAACGCAAACAACAAAGGGGAAAGCGGACAACCCTCTGGTTCCTCTACTCAAGCAGAAGTTATCAGAGAGGACCCCACCCACTTTAATTTTCACCTCCAATACCTCATGTATACTCCTAATCAACCATATAATTGTATCAGGGAAAGCAAATGCTTCCATTGCCCTGTTCATGAAGTCCCAGTCTGCTCTGTCAGATGCTTTTTCTGCATCAAGAGCCACCAATAAAAGTGGTATTTTCTTACATTCTGCTTCCTTCTGGATAGTCAGTGTTCTGTTAATACTGTCAAATGTTTGCCTCCCCTCCACAAAACCACACTGATCCCTATCTATCAATTTTGGTATCACTTTTGAATTCTTTTAGCCATTATAGACATGAACACTTTATAGTCGTGGTTTAGTACTGAAATGGACCTGTATGAAGCTGGATCCAATGGATCTCTAACCTGTGTAGGTATTACCATTACCCACTGCCTTCTTCCAGGATGCTGGTACTTCTCTTCCTCTTAAAATACTGTGAAACAAAACCTTCCAGATCTGTATCAGTTTTTTCTTTCTAACTTCCACAGGAATACCATCTATTCCTTGGCGATTTCATGTAGATTGGTTATACATCTATACTTTTATCTCATCTCTTCCTATCCCAACTGTTAGTAATTGAGCCTCATCTACCAATAACATTGGCATATTTAATTCTTCCATAAACGTTTCCATTTGCACCTTTTCTTGATTTTCGTATTTCTCTATTTTATATAAACTTTCATAAAATTTCCAAAATATTTCTTATACTTCTATAGGCTCTCTTGTCATTTTCCTTGTTATAGGCTTCCTAAACTTGGTGATGGCCCTTTCCACTTTCTGTTGTCTGAGTCATCATGCTAAAAGTTTTTGTGCTGTAGAACAATCTTTCTAAACTTGTTCATATTATCGAGGTAATCCCTTATTTTCTGTTTAGCATTCTGCAGTTACTCCTTTTCTTGTTCTGAGAGATTTCCCCTATTTTGCAATACCTTAAATATTAATTATTATTAATTATACAACAACCCCCTATTAATATTCTAAAATGTGCACGCTGATTGGTCAGCGTGCATGATGTAAATCAGACTTATACTAATGGAAAAAGGTCCGGTCGCCTGGACTTTTTCCATTAGTATGTCTTTTTTTACAGCAACGGAGAACGCAATATCTTCATTGCACACTGTCTCGCTATGTTAAAGGAGTTCAACATAGCGAGACAGCTTTAAAAAAAGTAACGGAGATCTTCCTTTCTCCGTTGCTTTTTTTAAAGCTGTCTCACTATGTTAAATGGGTTTAACATAGCGAGACAGCTTTAAAAAAAAGCAACGGAGATTCTCCTTACTTACTTCTGCAAAAAGAGTTTCTGAATTGCAAGTCCTTATGGCTTCCACACCTATCCTTATCTTTCATAAGGACACAGTATCGCTTAGGACTAACCCTTCTTTTATGCATAAAGTTGTCAATGAAATGTCAAGAAGGTCATTGCTTACTTTCCTTCCAAGTCCTCAGAATAAGGGGGAAAGAATTTTTCATTTCCTAAACATTCATAAACAGCTCAAATTTTACCTAGACAAAACTAAGTTTATCAGAAAACCTGATCAATTATTTATTTTCAGCATAAAAAGCTAGATACCCTGTTTATAAACAGATGAATTTCCTTCGATAGTTTCTTTTGTGATTTCTTTGATAGAAAACCCCTTTTAGGCCAGGTCAAAGCTCATTCCACTAGGGTCATTGCTTCTTCTAGTGCCTTTTTCAAGGGTTTGAACTCGGTCTGTTTTGCAAGCAGCTATTTGGTCTTCCATTCAAACGTTTACAAAACACTACAGATTTGATGTTTTCTTCATGATCAGAACTGGTTTCACTTGATCCATCCTTCAGTGAATGGTAGACTCCAACTATTTCTTCAGTCCTCGTCCCTAACATTCTAAAAAGCTTTGGAAGTCAGGTCTATATTACCTTGTCGAAATGGCATAACAGCAAATGCTGTTTCGATGACAAACAGCAAACTGGAAATACAGTGAAAGCTAAAAAATCGCTTGGCTGGTGCTGTGACATTGCCTTTTACCCCACTGTAGTGCGATCTCAGAATTGGTATATTTAGTGAGGGGTGTGTCTGAAAGCCCCCCCACTTTGAAATGTTTTAACTGGTGTTTTATGTCTTGTTGGTCTACCGATTTTTTTCCCTAGGAAAAAAATTGGTGACCTGGGCTTTCGCTGTTTTTGCAGTTTGCTGTTTGTTGTCGAAACGGCATTCACTGTTATGCCATTTCGACAAGATAATATAGACCCTTGGAATTCTGCCCATGTGTAAGCAATACCGTGAAAGAGATCAGTTAAGGACATAGTACAGTTGTATATGAAATTAACATAACAACAGATGTTCGACTAGATCACCACTGCAGCATTGGTACCCTCTTTCCCCACTTTTTTCTTATTTATATATTTTCCTTTTTTCCGGCTGAGGTGGACCTGCAATACCTTTCTTTCTCTCTTTGTTGTCATGTCTTAGTTTCCTCTCTCTCTTTTGCTGGTCCTGGGCAAGAAAGCTCTGTGGATTTTGTCCCCCATAAGTCCTGTATGCATCATTTCACATTCTTGCACTTTGGTCCTAGGTTAGACATCTGTCACAAGAGGAAGGTGCCCAAGCTAGCCATATGCATTATATCCTTGGCAGCATAGTTCAGATATGTAAGTGTTGCAACAGAGATCTACTTGGATGTATACTGTTATGGTAAGTTCTTACACAACTGTACTTTCCTGCACTGACTAGACAGTGTTCAAGCATATTCATATCAAAGCATAAGCCTTCTAGGTATCTGGAATTCAGACCCATATGTGGCCTTGGTCAGGTTCTGTAGGTCTGTCCACAGCCCTTCTCTAAACATGGATTGGAATAAGATAATAAGGGTGCTGATCAAAGCTTCATTTGGAATGGGTTGTCTTCTCTTCCTCCTCTGTCTCAAGAGCACCAAGAGAAGGTCCCAGTTCCTGTACTTCTGCTACTTCCTGGGCCTGTTCTGGTACAGGGTTTCAGGATGTCTTGGAGTTGATGTTCAACTGCAGATTCCTAGGCTGGCATCAACACTGACCATCATACCATTGTAGATTTGCTCTTCTGCATCAGTGTTTTTTGTTTAATGTCATTATTCACTAGGGCCCAGATTGTTGATTCCAGCCAGTCGGACTGATGTTGATACCATCTTCCTTGGTGCATTGTTGATGTCAGCATTTAAGGCCTCAGCACTAAACCCTTCCTCAGTGCAAATGTCAATGTCTGCATCTGGAGCCATATAGATTCTTTGGCACTAATACCTTCAGAGTTATGACCTTTGGATCTCCATTATCTTTTGGTGCCAGGTTTCTCAGTTTTTAACTGTTAAGATGCATGACTTATTGCAGAGCCACTCCTTAGTGTTGGGAGATTCCCTGTCAATGTTGTTGGCCCCCACTCCATGACATCTCTCATTTTGAAACTTTGACCCAGTCATTTTTATTGAAAGAGACAAGGCAAGAAAACTGTTAATAGGACAGCAAGGTGTGTGGACTTGAGTCCTTTTCCTTTCATGTGGATGATGCCTATTTGAGAGTGCCCATGAAGAGCCGGATGCAAGAGAAAGCATCTGGACTCCCCCATGGAGACCCTTGCAATGAGTGTAGATCTGGAAGAGGGAGAGACTTTTACCTCTTCTCATTATAAGCCCACATGTGAGGAAATCCTAAGATTGATGCAGCAGATGGTTTATTGCCTCACTGACTCGGTCTCCCAGGAAGAGGAAATCCTGCAGCAGACTTTCTGCTATATTCCTGCAACTTCTTGAACAGTTTTCCCTGCAGACTGTATGGTTTCTTTGGCCTGCCAGAGTATTTGGCAAGAGCCTGCATTAGAACCTCTCTCAAGGACACCTGCCAAATTCATCAGACCTGCCAAGAACTGGCAGCACTGGAATGTGGTGCAGTTAGTTGACTCAATTGTGGCAGCTGTATGCCTCAAAAAGAGCCTATTTAAAAGAGTCCAGTAGTCCACACCCTGACAGACTCCTGAACTCTGGATTGCTTTTGGAAGCATGTTTACATGCCAGCTAACTTCACAATAAGGGCTATTAGTTATCTGACACACACACTGAGTTTTTTAGCATGGTCTAACTGTAAAAAAAAAAAAATTAGAAACACTGAAAAAATAGTTTCACAGGAAACTGCATCTCAGTCTGATTCTTTAGGTGTCAACCCTGACTACTGTATCCATGCTGTCTTTGTGGTTCTTTCACAAAACATCAGAACTAGATCAGGCATTACAGTGAGACATCATATCTGTATCTATCAGTATTCCTCTGCATGAAACCTTGAAGCATTATTTACTAATGCCTCAATTGACAACCTCAGGCTGAAGAAAAACAGGAAAAAAGTGAGCAAGGGGTGAACCCACTCACTGCTGTTGGGGTTAATTTCTCCACTCCCCAGAGAATCTTTTCCCTGAAACAAAGCAGTACAATGAAATTATTATACAGAACATTCCAACAAACCCCAGTTTGAGTAGCAATGTTAAGATTACAAACAGTGTGGACATGATGACTGCTGAAGTGCCACACCGGAGGGCACTGATGGACTACACAATCAGGCATCCTGTAGTCTTTCAGAAGGGGACAGCTACAGAATCCTTGAGAAATGGCCCACCTTTTGCCTTTTAGATTTGGAGATAATATCCAGAGCCTACAAAAAGATATTTGTTTCCCCTCAAACCTGTCTTTCTTACAGTTCCTGATATCCCTTCATCAAAAGTAGGCACCCAAAAAGAGTTACAAACCTCTTAGAGAAAAGAGCAATGAGGCTGCACTAGACCAGAGAGGCTCTGAAGTTTATTCCAGGTTTGTTTTAGTCCCTAGAATACAAAGGACCATAAGCCCGTACTGGATTTCAATGACCTCAGCATATATGTAAGGAAATCCAGATTCAGAATAGCCACAGTGCAGTCAGTTCTTCTTTGCTTGTAAGAAGTATACCAGATGTGCTGTTTAGATCTCTATGATGCCTGTCTAGAGCTAAAGACAGACAAGGTATCCAGGATGCTCCTGCCCTTCAGGAGTGGATTCAGTAGCTATCAATGCAGAGACCTTCCCTTTGATCTTACCACAACCCCCCCAGGGTGTTCAGTAAATACATGCTGCCATAGCACCCAGCCTAATCCTGTGGGGGACCAGGGTATTTCCCAATCTGGACTATTGACTCCCTCCATCTAAAACAAGGGAGCCACTCACACAATCCAGGGAGCACTTACTATTTCTATTCTCCATGGAACTTCAGTGAGTACTGTGAAGTCCTAGTTGAAAGCCATCACAGGTACAGGCCTTTAAAGGCTGCCACCTGGACATGTGAGCCTGCTTATGCAGTCTTTCTCTTGACAGAGGTACTACTCTACAGTACAATGTATGCTTTCTACTGACATTTCCCTCAAGGGCATCAGTATTGTGTCTGAAAGCACTGGGTCTTATGACAGCAACTGTATTTGTGATATTCCATGCAGTGTGTCACCTGAGATTCTTCAATGGATGTTAAGGGTCCAGTGGAATCGGAACTCCACTGTCTGTCTGTCCCTGCATCCCTGATAGTGACAGTCATGACATTTGCTTCTGGCTTGGGTAGAGGGGACATTGTATGGTGTAAATAGTCCAAGAGACTTGGTCATGACAAGATGCTTCAATACAAATCAGTCTCCTAGAGCTGAGGATAGTACTCCTTTCTTTGCTAGCCTTACAAGGTGTTCTTCCTCATGGTGCAGTTGCCATTAACTTGGACAGAAGGGCAGTTGGATAGTCCATCATCAAGCAGAATAGGACTCATTCCTATCAACTCTGTTAAGATGTGATGTGGCTATGGCAATTGGCCTTGCCATCTCACTGCTTTCTCATAGCAATGCACTTTCTTGGTCAAGCCAGTTCAGTAGCAGACAAGATCAGCTGATGACTACTGGTGCAGAACAAGTGGTCCCCTGTTTCAGTCAGTGGTGAATGCAGTTTTCCACCACTGGGGGAAACCTTGTTATAATTGTTTTGCCTCCTTGACCAACACCAAATGCAGTAGTTGTTTTTCCCCAATTCTTTCTAGATGGGCATACATCCTGGGAATCTCTGGTCCAGAAGTGGACTCAGGTCTTTTCTATGCCTTTCCCCTTTTCTCTTAATCATGAAGTTATTACGGAATGTAAAACAGATTAAGTCTAGTATGTCATTCTCATAGCCTTCCTTGGGCCAAACCAGATTTGGTTACATTGTACCTTAGCCTCTTCTATTGGAAAAACATTTTGGTGATCAAGCAGTCAGACTGAGCATACCAGAAGCATCCATTTTAACAAGTTAAGCCTATGAGCATGATAGCAGAGTATAGAATGCATAGTAAAACAGTCTAATTTTATGGATGCAGTGCAATGAGGATAGACAGGGTTTTTAGGTTACTTCTTAAAGAACAGTATATTTTTTCCTTTTGTTCATCTGTTAGGTGCCTGTTTGGGATGTGCTTGTGAGTAATTTTTACTTGGGCCTAAATCTTTGTGTAAAGATGTTAATGCTTTTAGCCAGAAGGGTGGGTACTGCATCTGGGTCTGGTAGTATAGGTTAATTGCTGTATACTAGGCTGACAACCCCAGGGGCCTTTTAAGTCACCCCATGCTTCCCAAATATATCTGATAAGTTTTGATATCTTACAGTTACTTTAAAGGGTGTGTATAGACTTGGACTTGAGTGGTAAGATGTTTACATGCTGCCTCTATTAGAGATAGATATGTAAGACCTGGGGTAAATTTTCCATTCCCCATCCACTGGTCCAAATTATACTTGAATCAGGTTAGGGAAGATCTGTGCTTCACATGAATGGAAATCCTGTTCCAGAGAAGGCGTTGTTAGTGAGACACATACCTCTCACTCTAATATGTCCTGTTTGTCACAGGCAAGGTTTAGATCTGTAGAATGGATAATTATGATGCTATTTGTTTTTCAGATATGCAGCAGGTCCATTAGAGTGTAATCTGAAGGTACCTTATATGCCAAGCATAACACACAAATGCAGTTGTGAAAGCAGAAGTCCTTACAAGCACTTTAAAGTGCAAAAGCCCAGAAAAAAACAGATACAACAGCATCTCTTCCATATTTCAAAATAGTGTGCATTTCATTTGTAAAATACTTATGTAGCTGTGGATGGATCAGGTTTCAGCAGAAAGCCTCAGGAATGGCTTGGTTACCAAGTGTGTGGAAGCTCTGAGGTAATGAGCCAAGTGTTGCACAAATGTGACAACTTTATATAGGCACAGAAGAATCTCAAAATGAACACACTAGCCCTCTGACTAGTCAAAACAAACACATTAAGGTTTCAAACAGTGGTTCTCAGCTCAGACGTCACTTGCCATAAAAGTACCATTTGATAATGTTAACCTTGCCTACTTCTACTGAAAGTAGAAAGAGTCCAGTTATCTGGCAATGTCTGCTGCTGTTTTAAAAACTAACTGTCCAATAGCACAGTGCCTCAAGGTTCTGATCTTGAGCCTTTAATATTCTCCATGTTTATCAACGACCCTACTAGCCTGACCCAATGCCAAGTTCTCCAGTCCATGGATGATATAGCCCGTACCAGTCCAAATAAAAAACACATCCACACTGCAACATTTAGTGCAAAACAACTTTGCTGCTATTTGCAACTGAGTTGCCTGTAATAAATCAGAGATCAACACTCGTAAAGCCAATGCAATGCTGTTTGGAGGTGTACCTCTACCGGATGTCAAGGAATAAAAATATCAAGGCATCCTAGTTGACCATTCACTAAAGTTGTAAAATATCATAACATAACCATACCAAACAGTACTAAATCAGCTAGAAGACGTGTAAAATATCCAAATTACTTGACTTTGATGCAAGGAAAGCTATTGCATTAAATATCTTAATGCCACAACTTGAATATGACCTCACTTTATTTGCTTTTAGCTCCTCTTTCAATTACTTCATTTTACAAAAATAAAAAATAAATGGAAATAGCATTTTAAAGTTTGTATGTCTTGCTCAAAGCACAGGGCATGACTATACTGCTATTATGAAAGCTGACTGGCTCCACTTTGTCAAATGAGTTTAATTTCTTCTGAACTCTTTTGCTCAAAAACTTCTTCATGATTCCTACTGCCCTCCTCTTTTTTAAACAAGAAGTATTTTTATTAAATGATTGTATATAACATAAACAATCTTACATTTATATAAATTAAAATAAACCATAGCAACACAATCTCAGTTGCAAACATACATTACAAACCGTGCTGACACAACTGTAGCTGCAAACATGCATCACTTGTAATATATCCAGTCATTGTCAGTCAATCATTACATAGCTCATTCAAATCCTGCCTTCTTTTAAATCTCATTCCTCCTCTGCATGTATTGATCCCACATTTTCCATTTTTTCCCTATGTAATTTGCTCCTACCCTTTTCTAAAGATCCAGTTCTAGTTGTTTTATCACTGTTACTATCTTTGCTACTTCTAGTAAAGTAGGTTTAGACTTTGATTTCCATTTTCTAGTATTTTTTTTTGGCAGCCATCATAATTAGACTCAACAAGGCCTTACTATGTCTAGGCATTTCTGATTCTGTGTCATAGCTCAGCAATCATTTCCCTAGCTTTTCCAGTTTACTCACATAGCATCTCCAGCAGAGTAGTCTGCAGGGGAATCTTTAAAGTCTGCCAACTTATTACACTCCCAGAAAATATGTTCCCGGTTACCTCTTTCTTCCCCATCACACCTCCAACATTTGCTGTCTACATGAGGAAAAATTCCTTGGAATCTACTTGTGGTATAAACAGTAATATGTAAACACCTCCAAGCAAAGATTCTAAATCTTCTAGATTTTGTTGTGTATTTGGGAGACACACAGTGGATAAAGTGGTACAGGTTATAGGTCCCATTAAAGGTGAGAAAAGTTTTGAAATTATTTATTGTGGTCTCATTTTTTTATATCACAAAAACCTGGCATTTTAACAGGGGTGTGTAGACTTTTCATATCATATCCACTGAACATGTATCCCCCATTGTTTCTTTGTGAATTGCTTATCCAGTCTCTCTTCCCAAAACTTCCTAACCTCTGATTGATTCTTATAGTAGTCATGAAATATTTTATATGCTGTACTAATTATTCCTTTCTTAATGGCAGCTTCTGTTCTAGATTCTACTAAAAACTCTACCAGTGCTGGTCTTTCATTTAGGACCCCCCGCCCCCATCTGCCTATACTCTGATATCAGTCCTTGATAGGGAAGGCAATCTCTAACCTGCAGTCCAAATAAGTTCTTGGCATCTTCCCATTATTTTACCTTTCCCTCTTTAGTTATTTTTTCCCAATACCTTGGTTCCTTTGCTAGTTTTCTCCAATAAATTCCAGCCCCTCTTGCCTGTTGTCTGCATCCCTAATTGCAGTCAGCCCTATCAGAATCTCCTTTCTCCATTCCCATGTTTGCTTAGTTCTTAGAATACTTTCAGCTACTTTATGAATATAATATTCTGTATGATTATTGTTGCTCTGCTTAAAGGTCTGCATCCAAAATCCCAGTCTTTCCTTGTTTCCTGAGCTTTCCCCGTTTCATCATCATCTCTTTCTGCTTTGAATTGTAGTTTTATGCCTGTACTATGTATAGGAGTCTTAACTATGTTGCTCTGAACTACCCCTTCAACTCTGGTAATCCCAATCTTCCCTGTTCTATTGGAAGAATAAACATATCCCACTTGACACTTGCTGTCTTCCCCTCCAAGATAAAATTCTTCAGCTCTTTATTAATTGTTATCCACAACTTTTCCTCTGGTTGATAAAAATATGCTTCACCTATGTATAAGATTAAAGGGACTAAAAATATTTTAACTGCTTGTATCTTAGTATCAATATCCATATAACAAAACTTCCATTTTCTCAGTTTTTGCATTATCTTTTGTTTAGTCTCTTCCCATATATCCTTAGCAGCCACACCTGCATCGTTTTTAATCCAGACACCTAAATTCTTCATTTTATCATGACCCCATAAATATGGAAATTGCTGAACCAATTTTTATGTGGGTATATAATTTACCGCTATTGCTTTTGTTTTAGCTTCATTAATACTGTAGCATGAAAAGGTCTGAAACTGTCTCAGTATGTTCCACTGCACTGTAACTTCCATTTCTGGTATTGTCAGGTATAAAATAATGTCATCTGCAAATAGAGCCAGCTTTACCCACCATTTATAACCTTGAATTTCTGAGTCCCTTATTTTCTTTGCCAATGGTTCTAAGTATAATGCAAATAAAGTGAAGAGAGGACACCCCTGCCTGGTTCCTCTGCTCACGCAGAGATGTTCAGAGAGGACCCCACCCACTTTAATTCTCACCTCCGATCCTTCGTATTTCTGTGCTTTATACAGACTTTCATATAATTTCTGAAATATTTCCAATACTTTTACATGATCCCTTATTATCTTCCTTGTTATAGGCTCCCTAAGCTTAGTAACAGCCATTTCTACTTTCTGTTGCCTGAGTCGTTGTGCTAAAAGTTTTTTGTGCTCTAGAGTTATCAAAAAACAGTTGCTTAACAGCAGTCTTTCTAGACTCATCCATATTATTGAGTTAATCTGTCATTTTCTATTTAGCATTCTGCAGTTGCTCCTCCTCTTGTTCTTAGAGATTCCCCCTGTTTTGCAATGCTTTACCATTTGTCAGTCCCTCTAAATAATTCTTGTTAATTCTTAACCATATCTTGCTCTCTTTTATTTCCAACCTAATTTTAAATTTCTCTTTAATTTTATCCCACTCCCTAGCTATATTTTGAAAATAAATTACTAACTTCTCTAATAGCTTCTGAATAATTTCCACCCATCTCTTCCTTAAATTCCTCTCTTTTCAACAGATAGGGGAAGCACTTGTGTCTCATTTGTATTTCATTACCTTGTGTTTTTATTTTAGTTATTATTGGCACATGATCTGAAATAGTTATTGGGTGCATATCAAGGCCTTCAATTAAATGCACATGTTCCAGTGAAATGTAAATTCTGTTTTGCCTAGTCCAGTTTTTGTATCTTGGGGAATAATATGCAAATTCACTCCAAACTCCTAGTACTGAATTCACATCATCCGTGCCAAATATTTTCATAAATTTCTTTAAAAATCTATCTTCCTTTGTTATATTTTCCCTTCTGGGCTCCCCAGACACATCTTCACTCTGGCAAATCAAATTCCAGTACCGACCTATAAGTAATATTCCTTGCTTAAAGCTGATAACCATCCTTAAAACCTTTCTTGATCAAATTCACATGTTCACTTCTTTCCAAGTGCATCTGCTGTAGCATAGCTATTTGCACTCTATATCTCTTAATATAGTTCTCTACTCTTTCTTTTTTTGTATTTATCTGTGAGACCATTAAGGTTTAAAGACATGATAGAAAGAATTACATGCTTGAGGGATTATTATTCCAGATTGTTATGTATAACAGTTTTTTGTTAAATGCCTAGTTCCAACTTTTGTGTTACATGCATGCACTGTTTGGCAGGTTAATCTTTTATACAGTTGTTTCTTATCTCCATTTGAGCCTATGTCATGTCTTGCAGAACTTTTTGTTTCATTGAAAACCCTCAAACAAAAATACACACACCCCAGTACCCTCTAAAACCTACTTAATAATAACACACAAAAATATGTACTTCAAATTTATTAAAGTTTTACCCTCCTAATAAGAACATATGTTTCAAACTGACAGCCACACACAGACTAAAGCTAAACAGAAAGAAAGCTTATCCATGCTAAGATGTATGGTAGAGCCTCTGATTGTATTAAGTGCTGTCTAGTTTTGCCTTATCTTTATAGCTCTCCCAGCTGTGAAACACGTGAATGCTTTCAGAAAACATTTTCTCCAGGCCATTTCTCTTTATCAGATTATCTGCTAGTGACATGGGAACCAGATACAGGACTGTTTACTAGAAAAAGACCTTATAATATTCAATATTCTTTTTCATTTACTTGCTTTCTTTCAAAATGTGTTAACATATAAAGCTAACACAGTCATTCCCCTATGCAAGAAAGAGGAAAAGCACATTATTTTTTCTTTTGTCATGCTCTTTTATCCAGAACCCCCCTTTTTTAACATTGCAGCACCTACATTTCTGAAAACTAAACAAGGAGAAAGAGAGAAGGAAGAAAGAAACAAGAATAAACAGAAGCACCTGTTTATATTAGTATTCCCATTACACTTAAAAAGAATTGAAAACATTTAATAACATGCAGAGAAAATCATGCACCACTTAAGAAATATTAAGAAAAAAATTTGTTTTACTTACATTTAACCCTCTCTCCTTTTCCCCTCTCTTGAGCATTTTTCCAAAAATTAATGACATGAAGTAGGGCATATGTTTAGAGTCCCCTACAAGTTTAACAAAGTCCAAACAAGTCCAATATTTCCAGATTTTCTTGTTCTGTCCTGTTTCCCAAATATATTTATTGTTTTTTAATCCCACATTTGGCAGTTTCCAGGTTACTGATTTTAGTCTCCAGATGTTAATGAAATGAAGTATTGCATATGCTTTTAGAATACACTAGAAGTTTAACAAAGTCCAGAAAAGTAAAATTTTTCCAGATTATTTTGTTCTATTCCTATTCATCTCCATCTCCCAAACCCTGTCTCTGTTTCATCTCCAGTGCACTCTCGATTCTTCTAGTCAACTTCTATGCCTTTTTCTCTCTGTCTCAATCATTTTCCTTTGGAACTCTGGGAAAGGTTTCACTGGCAGTGTCTATCTTGTGATATTTATTATCAGGAAAACAAGAAGCAAAATCTCCTTCTGTTCACAGCTCACTTTTTGTTGGACAAACATTTGTATTTCTTTCCTTAGCATGTACTTCATCAAAAAATGTTTTTGTTCCTCAAGGGAAAAATATTTTGAGGATAGCTGGGTATGGCAGTTTGAATCTCATGCCTGCTTCTCGGCATTACTTTTATAATGGAATACATTTACTCCTCTTCTGCCTGGTGTGCAACAAGTAGTCATTCTCCACAAACACTCTGCTCTCTCTCACTTTTAGTACTTTGTCCTTCTATCACAGTTTTTTGCAGAATCAGCTCCTTCTGCTGATAAGATTCCAGCTGTACTATTAAAGGTCTAGGGTGTTTTCTCATAGCCACAGTGGGCACTTTCAATTAACATTTCCTGCTGTAGAATACCAGTCCTGTTGTTTATTTGTGCTTTTATGAAATTAATAGTCTGTTCGTTACAGCTTCTCAGATGCTCTGTCCTCTAATTCTGTTATTTTTTTAAACATCTCTTCTTGTGCAGTCTCATATTCAGCCAGCCTTTTCTTCCTTTCACCCTCTGAGTTTTGCAGTTGTATCACCTTATCTGAGTATTGGTTTAAAGCTTCTTCCTTTTTTTTTTTTTTTTTAATCCTTTTATTGTTTGAGTTGATATACTCCATCTGGGTTTCATTTATTTTAGTCAGGTCTGTGTGCAGTTGCTTTAATACCTTTCACAAGGTTACTGGAAGTCATGTCTGGAGCTTGCACTGCTTTTTGCTGAACAGCTATAATAGTTTTCCCAGTCAGTGTTTTTTGATCACTTTTTGTAGCTGATTTTTATTCAGGTCCTCTGTGTTTCTTTTTTCCTGGCATCCAGGCAGTGCATCTCCCTACCATTTACTGAAATTTGCTTAGAAATCCACTGGCTTTCTCTGCTAAGTTTCTGTTTTCACACTGGGAGAGCTAGAATTAAGCTGTTACTCAGTGTTCAGCCATCTTGGGAGGACCGCTGCCCTCCTCTTGGTTGCATATTAATGATTCAGCCTAACAACCTCTTTCAGAGAAACCATGATGCCATTTTATTGACTAGACTGCCCTTTATTCTGACTATCGGGGAGAAGTCATTCTGAAAGCTGGCCTATCTAACCTGAAATTCCCCCATAAGAAAATTATAATAGTAGATGACTGCCCCCAATTTCGCAAGCAATGGGAACAGTACCTGAAAAGGAATGTGAATGCCACTGCTTCATTTATAAAGGCTGGCCTTTTTATCTGGTGTATTATTCCATCCCCATGTCACCTTTAATAACTTGTTGTTGCTCCTTGAGTTCTGTTATCTTTGGTAGTGAAATTTATCCTCAGACAACGTCATTGTACATCTAGATTTTAGTAATTTGTTGTGCTACTTCTTGATAACATTTCCACAATACTGTTATTTCCTTAGGTCATAACTATTGTATAAAGATTCTCCCTAATACTGTATTACTTTGTCAGTGCAGTGTGTAAAACTGTTGGGTTTAAACTGATATGCCTAAAAGTGAATTGTTATATAGATATATGTTATATTCAGTTGATTTATTTGCTTGTACATACATTAATATACACTTTTTTATCTCAGTGTTTGAAACTATACGTTTACGTCTCTTATGTTTATGTTTGCCTCTGGCTTGGCTTGTGACTGAAGAGTCTTTGGTTAACAAACATAAATAACATCTATCCATATTTTCCACTCCTTGTAGAGGGCCCACTCAAAATGAGTACTTGTCTTATCAGTTAATCTTTAAGAGTTATTTGAAGTGAACGTCTTAGTCCATCAAGTATTCTCCTTGGCATACACTGGTTATAATTATCATCACAGTTAGTTATTATATTTATTAGTTATGTTATTATTATCAGATTTGTAACCCTAAATCTGTGTCAGATTCCCTGGTGCTGGGAAAGCCATGCACAGTCCGTAGAAAATTTGAATGTCCTAAGTACAGGAGCTTAAGATTTTTAAGAAGAGCTATGAGAGAGAGGGAGACGTAGCAGGATGTACTGAAATGCTCCATCTGCTGCAGAGAGAGACATCTTGAAGATCAGCTGTTAAGATGAGTATTCGCATATCACTTATTTCTCTGTATTCTACTTGTCAGATAGGAATATATAGCTTTTCCCTTTCCTTCAGAAAATCACTAGGAACCAACTTAAGTATAGACTGTGAACCCTCTTCTTACATGAATGGTATCCTTGTAGCACATCTTGTTTGCTTTAAATTAGGATGCATATATGTATGCCTGCTTCAGATGTCCCACACAGCAAATTTAGGTTGTATTCTGCATAACGGTCGGCTTGTCCTGAGTGAATTTAATGAATTGGGGGTTGGGAGGGTGGCCTAATGGTTAAGGTGTTTGCCTTACAAACACAAGATGCAGAGATTGAGTCTCACAAGGGATAATTGGCTAGGCTTAAAATGACCTGCAAGGGCAGTTAGCTTAGTACTAATCTATAAACCTATAAACAAACTTAGCTGTAATGAAAACCGTAATTAATACCAAAAGCTGTTTCTAGCAAATGCTGTGAGAAACAAGCAAATTGGTCACAAGTACCCAAAAGTACACCAATAATCCAAGGAAAGGTGCAAGCCAGATAGCCAGTTCCAGAAAACAATTTTATTCCACAAATCCACGAACAAACACTAGCAAACCACACTACAACCAAAAAGCATTAATGTAGTAAAAATATCGTAACGTTTTCGTCATATAACTTCGTCAGATGAATGCCACAATCAAAGTTGACTGTTTAAATAAAAAGTTGAAATATTGGCTTCCAATGAAAATTACAAAACGATTAAAGACCTTAATTCAATTGTATTGTGTTTAAAATACTCAATTTAATTAAATGCTAAAAAATACAAAATATGTACGTGTTTAAAATTAAATAAACGCTAAATGTTATTTTAAAAACTGAATGATAGCTTCCCGGACTTGATTTTATACATCAATAAGTAACGTTGATATAAAATAATGTAATAATTAAATTGTCTATAATAACAAAATGTTTATAATAAAAGTGTCAAATGTTTGCAGAACAACACCATCTACTGGAGAAAATAAAAATCACACTCCTAAACTGTATGTGTGCTTTTCCATGTTTTTTTAAAATTGTGATGTGAAGGATAGTAATTGAAACCGTGAATATCAGTGCTTAAACCTTAAAAATATGTTATAACAAATATAATGTTAAAAATTATTAAAATTATTGCAAATGTTGTGTAAAATCAATAAATACAATAAATACATTAAATACAAAAATATTTAGAAAATATAAATTCTTTTAAAAATATGAGATGTATTTTATAACTTGGCAGCCCTTAATTTCAAAACAGGCTTTACAGATACCATGTCATTAAGGCCTGGGGGATGACTGGCGTCTAAAACCAATTGCCAGTATAATTCCCTGTATTCTAAACGGGTCTCCCAAGGACCACCCCTATGGTCTGTGGGTACTACCTCAATAACAAAGAATTTAAAATTAGCTTTCTCACAGGTTAAAGTATGTTTAAATAATGCATAAGCAAAAAAACAACTGCAGGACGAACCTCTATGGTAAACACAAAATCCACAGCCAGAAAAGTAAACAGGAACCAGCGTTTCTTTCCTTATTAACGATTTATTTAGTTCTCCAAATAAATGTTTAAATAATGCATTATTGTCTTTCTTTTTCTTCATATCATAACCATGTTCATAAATTCTTTGTTTCAACCGCCTCTCCATTTTACCTACGTAAAATGAATCACATAGGGCACGTAGGGCTAAGTATGCCACCCCTGAGGTATTACAATTTGCAAACCCGTTTGTATTAATATACTTGTCTCTACTTTTTATATACAGGGTCTCAAGGTTCAATATATTACAACAATAACCATAACTACCACACTTGTGTGTCCCTTTCTTATTGTTCTCATATATATTATGTGAATACTTGTGCATACCACCTTCCAAAATATTTTTTACATTACGTCCTTTTTTGTATATATACTGCAAAGGTTTCTCAAAAATAACATCTAAATCTGAGATTTTTGCAAATCTAGACCATTCAGTGTTTATAACTTTTTTTATTATGTTGGTTTCACCCGTATAAATCGTAGTGAAAGCAGAAGAAAATTTCTGCCCTATATTAACCTGTCCTGAATCTACAATTTCCATGTTAGTAGTGGACAATCTTATGCCCAAAATAGGGGCAAATCTGTTGCACCTACCTTCCTTTACTTGTGTATAAATTTCTGTTAACATTTCATTTGGATAACCTCTGATTTTGAACATATCCATAATAATTTTGCTTTCTTCTTCAAATTCCTTATCCAAAGAGGTCATTCTACTTGCTTTAACTAGCTGACCTTTAAAAACCCCTCTCTTTTGGTGTGGTGGATGGGCGCTATTAAAATGTAAATAAGAGTTAGAAAAAGTTGATTTTCTGTGTATTCTGGACTTAAATCCATCTGTTGTTCTAACTAGATTAATGTCTAAGTACACCAATTCATTATCATGGATTTGATATGTAAACCTCAGAAAATCAGTAGTTCCAGTAATATATTCAAAAAACTCTGAAATTTAGTTTCTGAGTTGTTCCAGAATAGACAAATATCATCCAAAAAGCGCCCATATAAATTCCAACAGTTATAATATCTTGAGGAAAAAACATATTTTTTCTCCCAGTATAACAGAACAATGTTAGCATAGGTGGGCGCACAATGTGCCCCCATTGCCACACCCTTTAACTGCTTGAAGTATTCACCTTGAAAAAATATAAAATTATTCTTTAACACAAGGTCCATTAATACAAGACATGTTTGAAATGTTTTGAAAGGAATAGTATGAATATCAGCTAGGAATTCTTCAAACCAAACCAGACCTAAGTCATGAGGAATACAAGTAAATAAATCTATCACATCAAGAATGATAAAACGTTTTGTATTAATCAATGAACTATCGATATGTCTTAAAAAATCCCAAGAGTCTTTTAAAATAGTTTTGTTTTCCAAGATAACAGATTTAAGTTTTGAGTCTATATATTTAGCCAAAGGTGCAGTCACTGAGCCTTCAGCCGAAATTATTGGTCTCAGTGGTGGATCAACTGAATCTTTGTGCACCTTTGGAATACCAAAGATTGAAGGGACTTTTGGTTTTTCAACAATCAGATAGTTGTATGTGCTTAAGTCAATCAATCCTTCAAAAAGTAAATCATTTAAACATACCTGTATTTTCCTATAGGCTATGTGTATTTCATTTAATGAAACCCTAGCATAAGTTTTCTCGTCATTTAAAATATCCAACATTGTACCCTCATACATAATACAATCCATGAAAACAGCACCACCACCTTTATTCGGTTTCATTATTCTAATACTCATGTTGTCTTTACAGTCTTGTAAAATTTCCCTTTCTTCAGTTGTAAGATTAGGGATTACTCTACTGTGTTTTAAGTGCTCCCTCAGTTCTTTTTCCACTAAAGTTTCAAATTTTTTTAACTGAGGGTGTAAAGGTGGATTAAAAGTGCTTTTTCTGGTCAGAGGGTCTTTCACATGTCTCTTTTCTTGAGCTGAAAAAAATATCTCCAAGTTTTTTTGTCGAATAAACAACTTGAGGTCAACTAGTAAATTAAAAAGGTTGGTCTTAACCTTTGGTATAAAAGTGAAACCTTTTGAAAATAAGGCAAAATGTCCCTTACTAATCTCAATACTAGAGTAATTAAAAATATTGAATCCTTGATAAGTACTAATATTACCATCCCTTGAAATTTCATCAGTGGAATTTACTTCCAATAATCTTTTTTTTTTGTTGTCGTTGAGTACTTGTCCTATCAGTTAATCTTTAAGAGTTATTTGAAGTGAACGTCTTAGTCCATCAAGTATTCTCCTTGGCATACACTGGTTATAATTATCATCACAGTTAGTTATTATACTTATTAGTTATGTTATTGTTATCAGATTTGTAACCCTAAATCTGTGTCAGATTCCCTGGTGCTGGGAAAGCCATGCACAGTCCGTAGAAAATTTGAATGTCCTAAGTACAGGAGCTTAAGATTTTTAAGAAGAGCTATGAAAGAGAGGGAGACGTAGCAGGATGTACTGAAATGCTCCATCTGCTGCAGAGAGAGACATCTTGAAGATCAGCTGTTAAGATGAGTATTCGCATATCACTTATTGCTCTGTATTCTACTTATCAGGTAGGAATATATAGCTTTTCCCTTTCCTTCAGATAATCACTAGGAACCAACTTAAGTATAGACTGTGAACCCTCTTCTTATATGAATGGTATCCTTGTAGCACATCTTGTTTGCTCTAAATTAGGATGCATATATGTATGCCTGCTTCAGATGTCCCACACAGCAAATTTAGGTTTTATTCTGCATAACGGTCGGCTTGTCCTGAGTGAATTTAATGAAACAAACTTAGCTGTAATGAAAACCGTAATTAATACCAAAAGCTGTTTCTAGCAAATGCTGTGAGAAACAATCAAAGAAAAAAAAACAGTAGTCAGAACAGTGTTTCATGAAGACCCCGTTTGAGGGGATTTGTGACACACTGATTCTGAGTGTATGACATAAGTGTTCAACCTTAAAGTCAGTCTGTGAATTAGCTGCAGTAAAATTCTACGTTGTTTGCTTTTGAAAGTACAGAGTTCAGATTTACTGAATTGCACTTCAGTAGCACATATGTACCACCTATGATGTGAAATGTACTAGTAGATCTATGCTGGTAAAATCTTTTGCACCACTAATTTGCATGCTTATTTTGTTTCTTTTTTTTGTTTACTCTACTCTGTTGACGGGTAGATAAGGTATGGGTTGGAAGACTGGAAAAGCTAAGAAACTTGTTGAGGTATGCAGAATTTTACCAGCAGTTGTACAAATCATACTTGTGCATACCATGTTTTTCAGGTTTTTTCAGTTTGATACTGGTACTTGTATGTGTGGACAAACAGCTTATTTATTTACTGTCTTAGTAGTCCACATTTAGTTATTTTTTTTCCTATCTTAACCTTTGCATAGCTTTTGGTTATCTTAAAGATCACCCTTTGATAATGCTTGTTTGCTTCACACCTTCCTTTTTTTCTTATTGCTACATATTAGGTATTCTAGTTTTTGCTGAAATTCAGGTGTTTGTCATGTAAGCCACTGTTTTAAAGGCAAATTCATTTGTCTGGTCACAGGGTTCTTCTTTGTGGACTAGATTATTTTATGAGTCAGTCTACCATGTCTGAATCAGTTTGTGTTGTGATGGATATATAGATATAGAGATGTATTGTTGTTGTTTGTCTTGTGGCTTTTCCTGGTTAGGGGTCGCCACAGCTGAACTTCGGTCCGCTAATGATTGGCAGTTGTTTTTTTTTTTTTTACGGTGTCGAGTTGCCAGCCCGATGCCCAACCTTCAACGAACGCACTCCCATTCAACGCATGTCTTCCAAACGTCCACTCGACCGCAGGGAGGACATGCGGACTCCACACAGAAGGCACACCCAACCCAAGCCAAGAATCGAGAGGGAGAACCTGGATGTATTAATAAATCATTATTGACACATTTTGTGGATTATAGCAGTATATGTGGCCTTAAATACTCAGTTTGGAAAAGGGGGTAAATGCTGCCTAGAAAAATAAATATGTTTGAAATAGAGACTTAAGGGGCTTATGTGATGTGTAACTTGAGCAGTTATAGTATAAGTTTAGTTTTCATTCCACCCATGAAGAAAATAGGACATAGCCACTAGATTCTGAACAGAGAGGATAATAATAATGTCTGTTTGTTAACCTGGTAGACTCACTGGATATACAGTCCCTTTTCAAGGGTAATCCAGGTGCTGTGTCTGCTTAACTGATTTGCTCAAAGTCAAACAAAGGCTAAGGGAATCAAACCATGTACAACAGGAAATACAGGCTGCAGCCCTAACCTCTGGGCGAGCTACAAGACAGTACATTGTAAGACTTGGTAAGGTCCAGTCAGGGGCATGCTGTAATAATGAAAAATATGCACAAGTAAACACAGTTCTGTCAGGCTTAATATTGCAAAGGAAGAAGACAGCTTCACCTTATAAACTATTTATCAGCAAAGTAGGTAGTAATCATAATTTAGGGCAACTGTGCACGGTTGGTGACAGCTTACTGATATCTTCCAAGTATCTTAATCAGTGCCATAAATGACTTCTAGCAGTGAAATTAGTTTTTCTGTTCATTGTCCCCTGAAGTGTTTTGCTTCCAAGAACTAAATTATTTGCATTCAGCTGTTTTATGATAATTAGACTGTTTATTATATGGAAAGCTAGTTTTGCTGTACTCAGTTCTCATGTAGAAGTCAGGCCATTTGTAATTGGTTGTGAATTAAATGTCTTAAAGTTGGCTTTGTTTTTCATTAGAATTTTAACTATCCTTTTACCCAGATGTAATTTTCACATGCAGTAATTTAGAAGATGCAGTTATGTTTTCATTTTTGAATAAGAATATAAAAAGAAATACAGTCCTCTGGCTTTGTCTCCTTTTTAGGAGTATTTATTGGTTTAGGTCAAGGAAGATTGTTACATTGCATTGCTAGTAAGCCATAGAATGCTTGGGAACAACATTCTCAAACCCTGGATACCCTATTACCTCTCCTTCCACTCCTGAAGAAGGAAGTGAAAAAACAGTGTACTGCAGAACCCAGCAACAAATTTCACTTTACGAGAAGCAGACAAGACCGTCACCATAGGCAGTTCAGACATAGCTTGGGAGGCCATCTTAGGTTCCCTGAAAGTGCAAGGCATCTGGACACCACAGCAGAGAAGACTGCATATAAACCAGAAGGAGCTTTTTGCAGTCTACCTGGCAATAAAGGCTTTTCATCAGAACTTAAGCCCAGAGACCTTCCAGAGCTGGACATATAACACCTCAACAATATGGCACATAAGCAAGGGAGTAACCTTTCCTACCCTTGGCACAGCCTCGCAAGGACGATTTGGATTCTGGAACAAGAACTAGGGTGAGCTCTCATAGCATCTTATATTCCAGGTCAGAACAGTACCCTGGCAAATCCTCTAAGAAGGGATCTTCTAGACCATAGTGAATGGATGCTGAAAAGAGAGAGAGGTGTTCTTGAACCTAACTCTACAGCCCCCTCAATAGACCTGTTCACTTCTCACCAGAACAGGCAAATACAGAAGTTCTGCTCCAGAACACAACAGACAGGGGCTTGGACAGTAGATGCTTTCTCTTTCACATGAACAAACTTGTTTCTGTACACATTCAGTGTACTGATAAAAGTCAGGTTGAATAGATCCAGCATGATCCTCTTGGCCAAGGCAACACTGTTCTCCTTCTCTTGACCCTCAGCGAGGGGCGATTCCACATCCTTCTGCAGCAAGTATATCTCCTCAGCCAAGCCAAGAGATGACTATTCCATCCTTTCCTAGCCACACTCTGGTTAACAGCCTGAAGGATTGGGTTTTAACACCGAGGAATGCCTCCTATCCCATTGGCATGCTTTCCATTCTAAAGGGGGCAAGAAAATCCAATACCAGACAATCATGCCTAGCAAAATGGAAGTGATTTTTAATCTGGTGTCACAACAAGAGCATCAGTCCTTTTCAGGTAGACATCAGCTCAGTCTTGGAGTACCTTTCAGGCCTGTTTAGACAGGGGCTTTTCTACTCCTGTATCAAAGTACATGTGTCTGACATGTCAGCTTGCCCTTCACTTGAGACCATCGAGAAGGAACTCTTTCCTTGGGATCTAAATTATGTGCTAGAGAAACTCATGTTGCCCCCGCCTTTGAATCTGCTGCCACTGCCTCTGTAAAGATGCTCACTTGGAATATCACTTTCCTTATTGCTGTCACATCAGGAAGGAGGGTCTCAGAGCTACAAGTTCTCATGTGTAAAGAGCCTTTTGCTGCCTTTCAGAGGGATAAGGGTAACCCTTAGAACAAACCTATCTTTTATGCTTAAGGTGGTATCAGAACCTACCATAAACCAGGATATCCACCTGCCAGTCTTCTTCCCAAATCCACAGAACAAGGGCATAGCTTGTCTTCATTCCCGGCATGTGCATAGACAAGTCAGGTACTATGTAGACAGGACAAAAAAACCCTTATAGAGCAGAGCAATTACCGGTGGCTTTTGCAGAGGATAAACAGGGCAGACCTGTCTCCAAACAAAGCATTTCCAAATGGATAGCCAACTGCATTAAATTCTGCTACTTCAACCATGAAAAAATGCCACCTGGGCATACTAAAGCCTTCTCCACCAGGCATGGGACAACTACCTTTGCTTTCCTCAAAGGAGTCCCTACCCATACCATCCTAAAGGCAGCCACATGGAACTAAATGCACTCCTTTACAAAACACTATAACATAAGCAATGTCTCCAAGGCGAGATCAGGTTTCGCTATTGCCACCTTGCAAAACGTTATTTCCTAGGGTCATACATATGACCTACCACCTACCTGTTGGCTTTGTGAGTCCTCTGAAGAGTCACTATACTGCAACACTGACACCAAAGAACATAGTACAGTTGTGTCCCACATACCATAATTGTAGAGGTTCAAGTAGAGCAGTGTTGCAGTACATACTCCCACCTTCCAAACCCTCTGTC
Source organism: Protopterus annectens (assembly GCF_019279795.1). Lineage (NCBI taxonomy): Eukaryota > Metazoa > Chordata > Ceratodontiformes > Protopteridae > Protopterus > Protopterus annectens. The sequence goes on from NC_056737.1 coordinate 1,404,095,977, forward strand.
TGCTGACCACTTTTCTTCCCCCTTGCAGGTAGACATCTTATCTCCATCATCCCCTCTTTGCCTGCTATGATCTTCCTGCTTCTCACTCAGATTCAGACAACTCAGGAGGTTGTAATGTGCTGAGGCAGCTCAAAAAAACCTGAAGATGGTACTAACGGACACCCTTCTTATACCCTGACATTGAGATGTCTGTCTTTGGGCATCCGTTGGCTAGGGATGATGCAAAGACTCTGGAAATTGAACTGGTTGTGGGCTTCTGTGCGACAGGGAGACCCACGAATCAGTACTGCAACACTAATCTACTCAATACATCTACAGTTATGGTAAGTGGGATTCAACTGTATTTTTGTCAGCATCGCAAGTAAAGAGTTTTCATAGGTTCATAGGTAGGTACTAGGCTATTGGCCATAGGGCCTATGTAAGCCTCACCAAAAAGGTACCCTGGCCTTTTGCCACTCAAGAAAATTATTTTCCTGAGCCCCTGTCGAGCAGAGCCACAGAGGTGATCCCCAGGGTGAATTTCCTATTTCCTATCCAATCATCAAGATTTTTCTTGAAGAGTGCTAATGAGGAACTTTGTTTGATATAGATAGGTAGTTTGTTCCAGAGTATGGGAAGTCGCTGGGACAGGAATCTATCCCTCCAGCATGTTCTGTTTATTGTGGTGACAAGGTTTACTTCTCTTGAGTGTGTAGCTCGGAGGGATTGGGATTGGGATTTCTTTAAGTGGTGCATGTCCAACAGCTCTGGGTTTGACATAGCTTTGTATGTTAGGCAGAGATCACCTCTGAGTAGGCGATATGTGACGGAGTAAAGGTGGAGTTTTTTGAGACAGTCTGCATAGGGCATCTGTTTGAGGCCGGTAATCCTCTTTGTGAGGTATTTCTGCAGCCTTTCCAGTTGTTGTAGATGTCTTGTGAGGTACATACCAAAAGGGGCATTGTATTCTATAATGGGTCTAATGAGTGACAAGTAGAGGGGAACAATGACCTCTTTTCCTGGATGAGAAACCTTTTGTGATAAGGTGTGCCAGGTAGAAGGATTTCCTGACAGCTATGGCGATGTGATCATCAAAGGAGAGACTACTGTCCACCTGTGTCCCAAGGTCTCTTATTACATTTTTGGTGTTAAGTAGATTACCAAATATGTGGTAGTTCATGGGTACAGAGTTTTTACCAAAGGGGATGACAATGCTCTTTTTTGCACTGAGCTTGAGGCCATGGCTTTGACACCAGGCATTTGTCTCAGTGAGGCCCTTTTGTAGGATGTCCACATCATTAGGAATTTCGATTATGGCTCCTAGTTTGCAGTCAGCTGCGAACTTCGTTAGCCAGAGACCTTCTGTGTTAGCCTGTACTTCAGAAAAGTAGATACCAAACAGGAGAGGACCCAGGACTGAACCCTTTGGTACTCCACTTGTCACTGGTCTGAAGTCGGATTTGGAGTCTGCTACTTTCACAGTGTGGGTTTTGTCAGTGAACCAGTTAGCAACCCATCATGTGACATAGGGATTTATACCTAGTTTAGTGAGTTTATCTATATTTCCAGAGTGGGGAATGGTGTCAAAAGCCTGGGCGAGATCTAGATAGGCTGTGTGAACCACCTTACCCCTCGTCTACGGTTTTGGTGATTGCTTCAGAGAAGTCTATCAGGTTTAGGAGACATGATCTGCCTTTTACAAACCCGAACTGGGTGGGGTCCAGAGATTACCAATGTCTTTGTTTATAAGTTCCATGCGGATATGTCCCATGGCCTTGCAGACCAGGCTTGTTAGGCTACTGGGGCGGTAGTTCCTAGGGTCCGTGGTGGCTCCCCCTTTGTGGAGTGGGATAACCATCGCTGTGCACCATTCAGTGGGCACAAAGCCTGAGGTGAGGCTATGATTGAACATGGTGCTTAGGTGGGGTGCCAGTTCATTCTGTAGTTCATGTAGAAAGCAGCCTGCGATGTTGTGAGGTCCCATGGATGCTGTGTTCTTGGCTTTGGAGAGTGTGTTTTTTACCTGTGCAGCCATGATTACAGGAACTTTGCATTCTTCTGGTATAGAGATGGGCCCTTTAGTGGGTGAGAGGGGGTTAAAGTTAGCACTGAACCTATCTGCCAGGATGTTGGCAATATCAGTCGGTTCTGTATATTTAGTGCCATTGTGCTGTAACTCAGAGCAGATCTGAGTGTTGCCATTGAGATTCATGCATAGCTATAGAATGTTTTGTGGTTGTCTTTAGAATCAGTGGCAATTTTGTTTTCGTAACTAGCTTTGGAGAATTTTAAGAGGGATCTCAGTTTCTTACTGAGGCTGACCAGGGAGTTCCTCCAATCATGGGATTTTACTCGTTTTTGCAACAGTTTCTTTCTTCTGTTGTAGCGTTTTCCCTTCTTACCTTGTCTAATCACAATATGCCGCGGTGTTACGGCAGTAGCGTTTGTACTAAACAGCAAGGGGTTCTCCCGTTCGATTCTCAGTTTGGCTTGGGAGTGCCTTCTGTGTGGAGTCTGCATGTCCTCCCCGCGGTTGGGTAGCATTCGAAAGACATGCGTGAGTAAATGGCATGCCTTCGTTGAAGGTTGGGCATCGAGCTGGCACTTCGGTGTTTCGTAAAAAAGCTATTGCCAATCATTAGCGGACCGGTGTTCTGCTGTGGTGACCCCTTACCGGGAAAAAGCCAAAACACAAACAACAACCTAGTCTAATCACGGTGTTAGCAACAACTTTAACCATCACAAAGCTATCTTTCATTTATATATCTTAATTCTGTAAACTCTTTGGCAATGTCATTCTCAAAAACATTTTAAACCTTAACTGCATAATTTTCATTAATGTTTTATATCTGCGCTTAATGTCAATGCATGCCAATTAATAAACAATTCTTTCTCACCTTTTTTTTTACAGATTGTACTGTACTCTACAAAATTCATCCATGTGTATTCCATATTTTACTTATTCATTCAGTACTTGCAAGAATATTCCTTACATTTCAGTCTCATTTTCTTTTTTTTCAATAATAGTTCTTTATTATTTTTCACTTATTCGTACATACGTTTGACAGAGAAATACAGAGGTAATTTCCAAACAAATCTTCTGTCAATATTCTAGCAACATATATACATTATTTACATGAATGCTTCCACAGTTAAATAACATACCTATAAATAATTCTTATCTGTAAAGATAGTTTCTTGTAATAATATGGTTCCTAATAAGGTTAGATTTTATACTATAACTAACAATGGAGTTTCCTGTGTTCGGTGCATTAAGCTAATATAATATTGAAAATTTGTTCCCAAATCTTCAGATTTTTTAGATGTTTACTTTGGTTATTGATAACATATTTGTGGGCTAATGTATGTTTTATCGCTAAGATCTTAAAATTGTCCCAGGAAGTTTGAGATGGGTTCAACCAATTTGTAGCTCTGTAGAGCTTCATTAGCAGGAAAATATTCATAAGTATGATCATCTGGGATCTAGATAGATTATTTGGAGGGATATGTAATATCATAAATTCCCAAGAAAGCGTTGAATTTTGATACCCCATCTTTTGTAGTTGTAGTTTTAGGGAATTCCAAAGTTTATATATACATTTACAGCTCCAGAACATGTGTAAGTGTTCAGCAGTTTCATCTTTACAATACGGGCACTTAGGAGAATTTTAAATTTATACAAGCTAAGACGTGTGTAGTAGGCATTATTGAATATCATGAATTGGGTGAATGCTAACTTTTGAAGAGATTGATTTTACTGTTAATTTAATTGCGTTTATTAATTTACTCTCTTCAACCAATGGTAGTTTTCCTTTCCAATAATTTGATACAAGAAGGTGGTCATGATATTTGAAGTCTTTTATCAGTTTATATGTGGATGTTATATATTTGGTAGTTTGTGATAGGGCTTGCCATATTGAGGTACATGTCATTAAGTCCTCTTTATTAATAGTTAAGTTTTTAAAGTAGCTTGAAGATAATTCTTTAATCTGCCTCAACATCACTAGATATGATTTGGGGAGATTCATTTCCTGTCTTAGATCATCAGCAGAATAATTCAAATATGGGTATATATCTTGTGGAGTTAAGTTGATTATAAGTGGAAAGATTTTTAAGTCTATAAGTTGATTATTAATTCTCAGGTTAGGGTTTCTATGAAAGGGTTGTAAGATCATCATATATTGAAAGAGATTTAATGATCTAAAAAGATTTTGTATTAATGTTATATAGATTTTAATGTGCTCCATTAGAGCATATGATTTAATGATATCTCTGTTTAGAAAAGGTAAAGCTTTGGGATTCATATTCAGATGCTTGACATGTTTATAACCCAGTCTTAACCAGTTTGGGGACCATTTATTATTTTGTATGACATAATTAGCCATTCTTATAATTCTATTGGCATTTATAATTAAGTAATATTTTTCAAAGTCAGGTAAATCTAAACCACCTCTGTTTTTTGGGGTTATCAAATTATCGTATGATATTCTAGTTTTCCTTGGTTCCCATATAAATTTCGCAAGTTCAATGTGAACTTGTTTAAAAAACTTCTTGGGGATTAACACTTGAGTAGATCTAAAGATATATAATAATCTGGGTAGAACATTCATTTTAATAATTGAGACCATTGCTAATGGAGGTAATTTCAAGTTATTCTATCTCCTTAGATCAAATAAAATGTGTTCCCAATTTAGTTTAACATTGTTGAGATAAAAATCCTTGTTGTCTGTGGAGAATGCGATTCCTAAATATTTAATCTTTTCTTCAAATTTTACTTGTCCTATCAAAGGTAGAAGTGAAAAGGGTTTAGGCGTTTTCAAAGGAAATATATTGTTTTTTTTAAGGTTTATTTTATAGTTTGATATTAATGCAAAGTCCTCGACAGCAGATAGTATTTGTTTGGTATCAGAAACAGGTGTTGTACAATATATATTAAGATCATCTGCAAAGGTTGCCATAGAGAACTTGGTACCGTAAATTACTGGGGCATTATGGTATGCATTTTGTTTAATATGTAGAAATAAAGGTTCTAGATATAGATAAAATAGTAGGGGGGATAGAGGACATCCTTGTCGGGTACCATTCCTAATTTGTATTATTTTAGAAACACTTTATTTATATATAAAGTTGTATAGGGGTTATTATATAATGTTTGTAATGTTAAGATGAATTCTTGGGGTATATTAAAATAAGGTAAGGTGTTAAATAGAAATTTTATGTTAACTCTATCGAAGGCCTTTTGTGCATCAATAATAAGTGCATACATATTTAAATTCCTTTGATTGGCATACTAGATTAAAGTATGGAGTGTAAGGTGGTGTTACTGGCTTGCCTAGAAGTTAAGAAGCCAGTTTGTTCATTGGAAATGATTAAATTCATTATTTTCTTCAGTCTGGTAGCTAAAATAGAATTCAGGATTTTAGTATCAATGTTTAAAAGTGATATAGGTCTATAATTGTCTGGGTTTTGAAGATCCAAATTTTCTTTGGGTATAAGGATTGTTTTGGATGCATTAAAGTGTAAGTCATTGATTTTGTTATTAATTATATAATTTAATGTATATGAAAGTATTTTAACAATAGTATTACAAAAAGTTTTATAAAATTTTGCTGTGAGGCCATCTGGGCTCAGAGCTTTGTGGGATTTCAAATTTTTAATTGCTGATGTTATTTCCTCCATAGAAATTGGTTGTATTAAATATCTCTGTAGATTCTCATCTATTTTTGGGAAGTTAATTTTTTGTAGGAAGTCACTATAATTTTCGTTTGTAGGTGATTCACATTGATCACCATACATTTGGGCATATATCAATTCAAAAATGTTAATAATATCATTAGATTTTGTATATATTTTGCTTTTGTAATATAATTCCAGAATTTGAGAGGGTGATTTGGATTGGTTAATAATTCTTGCTAAAGCCCTTGATGGAGTTTGGATATGGTTAGCATATCTTGCCAGTATTTTCGTCTCATGAAATGTCAGTCTATTATTTTGGATCAGAAAGAGATCTTTCTGACATTTTAAAAGTTCTGTTTCTGTTTGTAAGTTATGATTCTGCATTAGTTCTTGGTCTAGTGTTTTAATTTTAGACTCTAGAGTTTGTTCTTCTCTGAGTTGGATTTTTTTATAATAAGAGGCTTTTTGAATGAAGATACCTCTTATCTGTGCTTTAGTTGCTGCCCATTCAATATCAGGTGTATGTTGATATTCAACTATCTTGACTAATAAAGATTTGAGAATATCCTGAATTTCCTGGATTATTTCTCTTTTGAGTAATAGGTTTGGATTTAAAGACCAATTATATCCTATTTGGTGATAAAATGTTTCTAGAGTCATTGTCAAAACATAATGTAATTTTAGAATGATCTGATAGGTAACGAGCATGAATAGATACTGAGGGATCAAGATTGATCAGTGCTTCCGAAATTAGAAAAAAAGTCTATTCTAGACCACATTTTATGACAGCTTGAATAAAATGTAAAACTATTTGAATTAAGAGAATTATTAGCATATTTGAAGGGATCATACAAATTAAAGTCATACTTAAGTTCACTTAATGTTAAAGCCGCTTGACTATTATATGATCTTTGTTGGCTTGATTTATCCAATTTAGGATTCTGATAAGCATTCCAGTCCCCTCCTATAATCATGTAGTGGTTATTGTATTGATTTAAAATAGGATAGAGTAAGGCAAAGAAAGAATGTTGATTAGTACAGGGTGCATATATGTTGAGAAGAATGATGGGTTTATCATAAAGAATAGAAGAGAGAATCACATAGCACCATCTCCCATCTTTGTCCGTTTCAGTCTCATTTTCTTACAAAGCCACTATCCAGTCCCATCCACCCCTGGCAAGTTTTCTTCATTTTCTATATCAAATTGTTTCAAATGTTTTTCTTCCTCTAATCTCATGTTGCCTTCTGTTTCTTTTCTCACAACCTTCTCCTATAAATTTCCTTCAGCATTAGCTGCTATCCTACTTTTGTACTTTGGGTCTTATTTAGTCCCTGTAGAATCTCTGAGACTGCATTCTGTTTTCTGTATACTTTACCTTTTTGCTTAAAAAAAGAAAATCTCTCTCCCTTCTTTCCATTTATAACACTTCTCTTTCAAAAACATTTTCATGTTCTTTATATTCAATATGTACATTTTTCTTTCTTTAAACACTTCATTTTATTTTGTCCTAATAACTGATCAATCTCACAAACTGGCACATCACACTGCTACATTATTATCCCACAGTTCTTTCTGTACTGCTGTAGTTTTTTTCTGAACTATGTATTCAAAAATGGGTATGCTGAACGGACAGCCCAATCAGCATACCAATTGTCAATCATGCTTATACGTATAGAAAGAACTCCAGCCACCAAAGTATTGTTGAGCAGCCAGACATTCTATTAAGATATGTTAGATGACTGTATCTGTAGCATATTTTACTAGAGACAGGACAAATAATGAGAAAAATCAAGGACATTATGCAAAACCCTGGACATTTGAGAGGTATGTTTACTGAGATAACAATTGAGAGGTATGGTTATCAGCAGTACGATCACTTGTTCAGAGTTTTGCAGTAACATCCCTGATTGCCATTATCTTTTTGCCCAATCCTCATAAAAATTTTCATTTTCTGGTAAATCACTGATGAGTTCAGTTAGCCAGTAATGCCAGAAATTAGAGTTTCAGTTTTCCTATTGTTCAGAGAGCTCACGTTGATGCCAAAATTTCTTGTTCTGTCAACTTTTTAAGTGATACTCAGTAAAATTTAAAAATGACCCCCGATTCTGTCCTTTGTCCAGAATTATTGAGCAAATGAGCTGAGATGTTAACCAGCAATGATAAAAAAAAAATAGTGAGAGGAACCTGTACGAAGAGGCTTTCTTCTCCATTGCCTCTCTTGCACTGCAGTGATGTACTGTGCAAGCATGCAGATGTAGGTGGCACTCATATGCAGTACATCAGGGTGGAGTGGAGGAAGCGGAAGAACAATAAAGTGCTATCATACAATGAAAGTATTTAAGGAAGATAAGTAGTTTCTTGAATAATGTCATTGTATAATTGCAATAATCCACTCCTGTGTATGGGTATTGCAGGATTTACCCATGGATGGCTTTGTTTAATCACTCAGATTTTACCTTCATTATCCAGCAGCACCAACCACTAGTAAGCATGTGTTACTCATACCCAGTTGTGGATTATTGCTAAAGTACCACCCATCCACCCCTCTTCCTGTGTACTATTAAACATTGTCCTTAATGTTCAATAATCCCACCGCATCATGTTGCAGAACAGCAACCTTCGATTTCTCACTTCAAACAGAAACAGCGACCTTGTCATAGTTAGCAATAGTGCTTAGCCTTCTGGAAATACCCCTGACATTGGCCTTATGTAGGCATGCCAGTATCAAAAGTTCCTACTGAGTCCCTTGAGGCATATGTTTGTTTTAAATGCAGTGTTGTCACCAGTTACTAAAAATTTTTTGTTGGTTGCCATGTTGCAGTATCCACCTCATTGTGTAAATCTAGCTCATTACATGTTTAACATCTTATATTATACTATTGATAATACTCTGTGCATTACTATATCGTAACTGCATATCCTTGGTTTACTGTGGTTACGGGAAATCTGCAAAATATGTTACATGCATGAGGTTGGTTTTATTGTGGATTCTTTTGATGTCTTCTTTGTGAGCTCTTCAATTTAGCATAGGTCTCGAGAGACCACAACATTGTGTTATCATACAGTCTAACAGTGAGTCAAAAACTTTGTATAGATGTGGTAAAAATGTACTCTTCTGCTGCAAAGGGGATCGGAATCCTTAACTGCACACCTCTCTTATCCGTGTTTCAGTGTTTCAGTTCTTGCTGGTGTGACAGGTACTGTCACTCAGTTCTCTGTACCAGCTGCAATTTTAATTGTGCTGATGGTGTTACCAGGACTAGAAACTTAGGCATATGATTACAAAGGAAGGCATAGCTAAGCTAACCTTCCTCAATGAGGAGTTTTGAAACAGTGTATTGGATGCTGAGCTAAACTGAGAAGTGTATTCAGTCAGATCTTCCAAGCTTAACTTGATAAAGCCGAAACAGACCCTCACTAATGTGAAGGACCTTTGTGAACCCCCCTCCAGCCTCAAACTTTGCGTCTACCAGCATTATCTGTCTGCAAAAGAGGAAAAGGCCTTCTTGGCTATCCTCTTCTTGCAAGTTTTCTTCATTTAATACTTTTAGTACCATGTCAAATACTTTAAAATGTACTTCTTCCTGTAATCTTATGTCACCTTCTTTGGATATCTTTTCTAGATCTGATTCTATTTCTTCTTTCACAACCTTAAGCAATGCTTAAGCATTGTGTAAGTATCATATCCAATTTGCTGTCTTATTACCGTATATTATTTTGTATTCAACTAAAAATATATAAGCAGGTATTATGTGAAGTGTGTTAAAGTGCACTGTTTGTATCTGCCTTATGGCCCAGAAAGTGCCCACGAGATCGGAGTCCATGGCTTCATCGCAGTCTATTCGCAGTTTCTAAGAAACTGTCATGGATAAAATTATGCGGAGATTTATTCGCACACAAATTCAGATTGGAGTCTTGCCGGCCCCCTCTCTGTCAGCTAAACTTGTCCTACCAGGAAAAAGAAAACTCAGCCAAATATCTGCACAAAACCTTTGTTTCTTGAATGTCAGTTAATCTCGTTTATCCCTCAGTACTCTGGACATCATCAGAACTCTACCTTTTATTGATCCTGACAGGAAAAAAAATATTTTTTACCCATTCAGCACATCTGGTATGTGTATTTTTAGATGGAAACACTCCAGGAAGTCATGACTTGCTGCTACAGGGCACTTGGATGGTGTTGCTGGTTATGTTATTAATTTTTAGCGTCAAGACTGTAGAGTTCACAATGAAAGGTTTTCTGTTTACTGTGAATGAGTTATGCCTTCTACTTCACAGTTTCTATTTAGGCTTACCTTTAGTGCTGGGAGTATTTAATAAGATGTTTACCTTGATGATGGAAGCTTGGAGATGGATTTCCTTGTGTTCTTTTACCTGGATTAGTGGGTCCTAGTAGCTCTTTCCTGTAGATGTCCTTGTAACAGTGATTGATCACTTGGCTGAAGTCCATGGGGCTGATCATAAACTAGGAGAAATCCTTTAATCTGAAGTAGTTTACTTCATTTAATCTTCAACCTGTGGGTATCGGATCTGTAATGGATCCAAGCCGGCAACTTCACAAGCATCTGCTCCAAGCTCCTCCCCCTACCCGTAGTACACCACCACTACCTTCCAACCCTTGGATCTCATTTGCCGCGGCTTCGCAATGCCTTGTGATTCTTGAGCTCCAGGTTGTGAGTAGATTTTTTAAGTGTTTTTTTTCCCCTGTTTCTTAGTATTCAGTGTGTTTGCTGGTAGTGTAGGTCACCTCCCTTTCTCCCCCTTGCTGGTGCATTGAGTTTAGGTACTTTTCCTTAGTTTTCATGTAGTTCTGTAGTAGTTAGACTTTTCCCCTCCCCCCTCAGCCTTTTGTTTGCTTGTGGCTCTGAGTGTGAGGCATGTGGAGAGTGTCTTTAAAAAATCCCTTTTTTGTTTCTTGGGTCTGGTTATGGCTGATCTCCCAAAACAAGTCTTCAAAAGATGCACTGAGTGTGGCCACAAACTGTCGCCTGCTGATGGCCACACTCTTTGTGTTCTTTGTTTGGGTGTTGCCCATCTATCAACAGACTGCAGTGTTTGCGTGGATTTTAACCCACGAGCCCTTAAAGACCATAGGCCTAAACTTATGATGAAGGGCCTGCTCCCTTCAGAGGTGGCCGCCTCCACTTATGCTTCGGTCATGGCTGTGACTGCCTCTCCTTCGACTCCCGCCCTTGCGTCTCCTCCCTCCCAGGCTGGGGCTCATCCTCCTGTTTCTATGCCTGTGGAAGGAGAGCATAGAAAGGGCCGAGAGAAGGAGAGACAGCATAGGAGTAACAAGAGGAAGAGGTTCCCCAGATGTTTTGGCTCCGACCAGGTCTCCCCCCCCCAAACTTCAGACTAGGCACTGACCTGACTCCCCTCGGCTCCAATCTCCTAGGTTTTCTCTGGAGCCGAAGGAGCTCAGGCCTTCTTCTAGAGCTTCGGTTCTTCGGCCCACGAGATCGGAGTCCATGGCTTCATCGCAGTCTATCCGCAGTTTTTAAGAAACTGTCATGGATAAAATTATGCGGAGATTTATTCGCACACAAATTCAGATTGGAGTCTTGCCGGCCCCCTCTCTCTCTGGGGGGGGGGGGAGCTTGCTTCCCTTCTTTACACCTATATCTCCTTCTCTGATCTGACCACCGGTTTCAGAGTACATGGATGTGAGAGTTCTCCTAGTCAGGGGGTCGGTGCCGACGGTACCCGTTTCCTCGACGCCGGCAGCTGCCTGGAGCGTGTCTGATCTCACTAGTTCGGATCCGAGTGGCTCTCGGAGCTGTAGCCTGAGTGTCAGATCTGAGGGGGTGGAGTTTTTTCCGTCAGCTCCTACCTTGTTGGGTCACAGCCACATCATCGGCGCTCTGTCTACTTCAGGCCCAGCTCCGATTCCTGAGTCGGAACCGGGGAGAGTGGTTCCCCTACTGGTGTCTCAGGAAGCTCGCTCTCCTTCGGCATTTGATGTCATAGAAAGGGTTCTCTCCAATGGGTCGAGGGCCCTGACTATATCTTCGGACTCCGCTCTGACTCCCTCTGCTTTGTGTGTGAATCCCGTCATTTTACACAGGGACAGCCCGTGCTCGAGGAGCCCCAGGCGGTTTCCCTTGAGGAACAAGTTGTTTGTGAGCCCCCTCCAGAAAGCCCCACTGGAGAGGTTCCTCCAAGCATAGGTGCAAGAGGAGGCACTTGGACTCCTCTCCAGAGTCCCTCACTGAGGACACTAATTTGGATGATGGGGAAGGTTCCCCCCGATCACCTCCCAAGGATGTCTCCTTCTGAGACATCATGGAAATTTTGTGCCGGCGGGGAGGTTGGTCCACCCCAAAACCTTCCTTGGATGAATCGGTGTTCCTGAAGGCTTTCGGCATGGGCCTGTCTACTTCCTGGGTGTCCCGCCCCATGGATCCATTAATGGACTTGGACACTTTGTGGGCTTGGAAGGAATAGGATACTGTGGAGCCAATCCCTAAGGGCCCGGACAAAATATTTAAGCCTTCTACAGACAGACCGGCTTGGAATAAAGGGTCCCCGGTAGATGCTATGGTGGTAGCAGCTGCCACCAAGAAGGAACTAGCCCAGGAAAGTTCCTCGGTCCATCCTCCTGACCGTGAGTCTAGGATGAGGGATCATCTAGGGAAGCAGGTTTATGCGTCAGCAACATTTTCTATCAGGGTGCTGAACTATGTGGCCCATGTTACTCGATTACAGAGCGACCTGGTTAAGGAACTGGCGGAGTCTCCCCCAAAGGGTTATGTTCTCCGTGAGGCTGGCTACCCTGGCAGCTGTTTCTAGTACGTCTATGCGACTCCAATCACACGCGACCAAAGAAGCGGCTAGAGCAGCCTAGTCTGGCGTTTCCATGAGGTGTAATGTCTGGCTCAGATTGTGTCAGTACAAGGGAACCCTTCGAGGCGTCTTGCGAATGTCCCATAGATGGTTCTCCCCTCTTTGGTAAGACCGTCCGTGACACCTTGGTCCAGAGTGAGAAAGACGGTAAGACACTCTGCCATCGGAATCCGCTTCGTCGAACCCTCAAAGATCGTTTTCCTGGAATCAGCGAGGGCAAAAGAAGATGTGGTTCTGGAAGTCTCAGTATTCCCAGGACACTCAGGGCCAGTCTTCCCCTAGAGGCAGAGGGGGACAGGACAGACGCCAGCCCAGAGGCAGAGGGGGTCCAAGGAATTTTGGGTCTCGAGAACCGTTCTTGGACAGGCCTGCACAACAAACCTGAGGGGTTGCCCAACTGCTGTGCCCTTGAGGCAGTCGGGGGTCACCTGTCATTGCACCGGGCGGCATGGGAGTCTGTGTCATCAGACCGTTGAGTGCCTCAGATAATTTCCAGAGGCTATTCAATCCCATTTGTAGTTCTCCCTACACCTTACAAACACCTCCCAGATGTACCACCCACGCAAAGGGAGGCAGCAGCACTAGAGGTTTCCAAGCTGCTAAAGAAACGAGCCATCTAACCCATTCCCCCCCAGATCAGTCCGGATCCAGCATCTACTCCAGGTTCTTTTTGGTGCAAAAAAGATGGAGGACTTAAGGCCCATTCTGGACCTGTCTACTCTGAACCTGTCAGTTGCCAAAGAGAAGTTCCAGATGGTCACCTTACAGTCCATCCTGCTGTACCTGCAAGTGAGCGACTGGATGTGCGCATTCAACCTCCAGGACGCCTACTATCACATAAAGATGCACAGAAGCTCCAGGAGGTTTCTCCACTTCTGGCTAGGAGCCAATCATTATCAGTTATGAGCCCTACCCTTTGGTCTCACCACAGCCCCCAAGGTGTTCACCAAAGTGATGGCAGTAGTAGCGGCTCACCTGAGGCTTCAGGGGATTCAGGTTTACCCTTACCTGGATGATTGGTTCCTTACTGCTCCCACCAAGTGTCTACTTTGTCAGACCAGAGACTATTTCCTATGTCTTGCACACTATCTAGGGATTACAATCAACACAGACAAATCTCTTCCGAACCCTGTCCTGGTTGTAGAATACATAGGAGCATGGATAGACACGTTACAGACAAAAGTTTTTCTGACCTAGGAGAGAGTTTGAAATTTAAGGATGCATGTCGCTTTCATTTACAGATCTCATCTTCCCTCAGCAGTCGGTTTTAAGGGCCCTAGTTTCTATAGCAGCGATGATAACACTTCTACCATGTGCTCGGTTGCATATGTGAGTACTGCAGTGGACTCTAGTGGTGCAATGGTCTTTGTTGGATCTTCCATTGTTGCACCCGATACACATAAGCAAAGTCTGCAGGTCGTCCCTTCTATGGTGGATGAAGTCTTTGGAAATCTTGGAAGGACGACCTTTTGTTCCAGCCCCTGCCCAAGCTGCAATGACCACGGATGGCTCCCAGCTGGGGGGGGGGGCATTGTTCGGGAAGGACAGTCCAATTGTGTGGCCCCAGATCGAGACCAGTTTGCATATAAGCATTCTGGAGATGAGGATGGTCCTTTTGGCGTTGTAAGCCCTTCATACCTTTCTACCTCTGTGAACCATAGCAATCCAGTCAGACAACATGTCGGTGGTCTGGCATATCAACAAACAGGGAGGGACCAGATCTTACTCCCTATGTCGCGAGGCCATGAGAGTTTGGGAATGGGCGATCTCCAGCAGTCGTTTTCTGGTAGCAATGCATATTCCGGGGAGGTCCAACATTCTGGCAGACAAACTAAGCTGGACTATTCTGATGCCTTACGAGTGGTCTCTGAAACCTTCAGTAGCAGAGCAGATCTTTCTAGAGGGGGTCGGCTTTGCTGCGATCTCTTCGCATCTCCTTCCAATGTGAAGTGCAGCGAGTTCTTCGCTCTGAACCCCCCACCAGTGGAGTCCCCCAGAGATGCTCTAGTCTATGTTTGGCCTCCCGGTCTTCTTTATGCTTATCCCCCTGTACCCCTTATTCCAAAGTTCCTACAGAAGGCTTGTCAAATGGGGAGCAAAGTGATCCTTATTGACCCGTTTTGACCTCGCCAGGTATGGTTTCCCTTCCTTTGGTCTCATCTTCTAGCTCCTCCTTGGATCCCAGTCAGGATCTTATTTCTCACCCCTCAAGGGTCCCTCATCCGAATCTGGACAGTCTGAAGCTCACAGCTTGGCTGCTCCAGTTCCCTTAATTGCTAGGACTCCAGGATTGTCTTCTTCGGTCAGGTCTATTCTGGTAGCAGCTCATAAGTTGTCCACCAGGAAGATTTATCGCAGCAAATGGAAGCGTTTTTCCTTTTGGGCCTCTCAAAAGAGTTTAGATCCTTTCACAGCTCCCATTCCAGCTATCCTTGACTTTGTGGCAAATATTTTTCAACAAGGGGCTAGCTCGTCTATGGTCAAGGTTCAACTAGCCGCCATGTCTCATTTTCACATTGGAGAGAATTCTGCTTCTTTAGGCCTCTTCCAGATTGTGCAAAGCCTTTATCAATGGTACCTTCCTCTTACGTCCTCTGGTCAAAGATCCCATCTGCCCGTGGGACCTTACTATGGTACTATAAACATTGGTTGCCCTCCATTTGAACCTGCAGCAACTGCTGATCTTAAGTTTTTGTCTTGGAAGACAGCCTTTCTAGTGGCTATCACCTCAGCTAGGAGGGTTTCAGAACTACAGGCGTTGTCTGCCAAGGTCCGTTACATGGTTTTCCATAAGGACAGGGTTTCTCTTTGCACCAGTCCTTCTTTTCTCCCAAAAGTAGCATCTGAGGTAAATATCAAACTATCAATTTACCTGTTTTCTTTCCAAATTTTACAAACAAAATTGAATACAAGTTGCATTTGTTGGATGTTCATAGACCATTACAGTTCTAGTTGCACAGGACCAAAACTTTTTGTAAATCTGACCAGTTGTTTGTGTCATTTTCTAAATCTTTTTATGTAAACCTATTTCCAAGGTGACCATTGGCAGGTGGATCTCTCTATTTATCCTTCAGATCTACGAGGATAAAGGTTTGTCTCCTCCAGGTCAGGTTAGAGCTCACTCAACAAGGTCCATGGCAACTTCTGTGGCTTTTTGGTCAAGAGTATCCTTAGATGACATTTGTTCTGAGGTTACGTGGTCCTCATCTCATACCTTTATTTCTTACTATAAATTCAATTTGATTCCAAGAAGGAGAGCATCCTTTGGTTCCGCAGTGCTTCGGAATATCCTTCCATGAGGG
This sequence comes from Protopterus annectens, assembly GCF_019279795.1. NCBI lineage: Eukaryota > Metazoa > Chordata > Ceratodontiformes > Protopteridae > Protopterus > Protopterus annectens. Next base: position 1,404,111,781 of record NC_056737.1, read on the forward strand.
CCACCCAGGTGTTTAGTAGCTGGGGACTCTGTCCCACAGGTTGATGATCAAATGAAGTAAACTACTTCAGATAAAGAAGTTATGTAGTCACCATAACATTCCATCTGAGTATTTCTACTTCTTTGATCTTCAACCGTCCCACCCACCTTCCCCCTGGCCTTACCATATGGACAGCGCTCACAGCTGGCATTTTGTATGTGTAAGGTGTTTTGATCGGGTTTAGTGTAGGGTGCAGCAAACTTGAGTTGGAAGGTAATGGTGGTTTATTATGGGTAGGGGAAGAGCTTGGAGCTCGGAGCAGATGCTTGTGAAGTTGCCGGCTCGGATCCGATTTCCACAGGTTGAAGACAAATGAAGTAGAACTACTCAAACTGGACGTTATGGTGAGTACATAACTTATTTTTTAATTTAAATTATTTGTTAAAACTGTTAGCTATCACCATTGATGAACGCTTAACCTTCAACCAACATATTCACAGCAGCATTAAATAAAAACACCAAAAGCTAGGAACCCTGTACAGACATAAACACTTCCTCAGCCCCACCGCCAAACAAACCCTGGCCTCTACCTTCCTACTACCAACCTTACTGTATGGTGACCCCTTACTCACAAACATCCCCATATATCTAAAAACAAAATGGAAACCTGTTATAACAAAATCGCAAGATTCACAACTAATGCCACCTACTCCTCCCACTACTGTTCCTCACTTCACACACTAAAATGACTTGAATTACCACAATACCTCATCTACCAACAGCTTACCACAGCCCACAAAATAATCTATAAAGCTCTCGACTGTCCAGCCCTTTCCTCAACTCTAACTCAATACTACCCAAGCATACCCCTCAGATCAAACAATGAGACCTTGCTACTCATTCAAAAACCTGTACTCCCCACTGGTCAGGCTCTCTATTCTTTCTGCAGTGCCAAACTCTGGAACTCACTCCCATCAGCACTCAGAGCCACCAATGATGTTATCTCCTTCAAAAACGCCCTACATCTTTATCTAACTACCCATTGGCAATACTCCTGTTCCACACCCCATATAACCTGATCCTCCACTACTGTTACTCTCTCACTCATTTCACTATTCATCTCTCATACCATCCACACAGTAATCCTCCTCTATTCTTTTCTCCACTCTTAACTTATCTCTCAACCACCACCTTGCCACCACTTGTTAACACTATTCTACTGCACATTGCCCACTTTTCAGTAACTCATAGTCATCAATCATTTCTTCCATCCTTATAATTTCATACAACGTTATAATACATTTAAGATTGCTAAATGTCTTCATCTTATAGATAAGTAATATTAACTTGCTGTAGCTAATAGTGGTTTTACACCAATTTGTAACTTAGTTGTATGTTGTATTAATGTCAGTTTTACTGTGTGTTGTACTTATGTCTCCTTGGAGCTTTTCTCCCCAGGCCTCAACTGAAAATGGGGTCATTCTGGCCCAGTGGACACTCCTGGTAAACAAATGTAAAATAAAAATAAATAAAAATAAAATTTGTTAACTTGGTAAGTGAACCATTCATTGTGGACTTTCTTCAGGCCCAACCAGCATGTTTTGGGAGGTGGAGAAACTTGAGTACATGAAGAAAACTCATTCAGACAGAGGGAGAATGTACACACTCGACACAGTGTCTAGAAACCAGTAATGAACCCAGGACCCTGGAGCCGTGAGACAGAGATATTAACCACTGAGACAATGTGCACCCCAATATCATCAATGACAACTATTCAGAAGGTAGACCAAATTGTCACAGCACTGGATGCCTGCAGTCCCAGGCATTCCTGGGTGAAGGCCCAAAAGGTCATGGCCTTTGCCATTTGTGTTATGACAATGTGCGTGGTCATAGGTTTGTAGGTATTTACTAGGAATGCAATCAAGGAGACCAGCCCATTTTCCCAATTACCCCACAGTATTGTCTAGTTATGTGATGTGCTCAGAGTCGCACAGTAGGCAAATGAAAGCTAGGGGAAAACCACTTATAGCTTTAATCCCCTGTACTAACTGCCAGATTGGAGTAGGGTCTCACACAGGTCCAAGCTCAGATTTTCTTGCGTCTTCTGAGTTTGATGCTTGCCATGGTCTTCAGTGTGTCACTTGCATAGCTTAAGATGCAGGTTTTGCACTGGACTGCGAGATGTTAAGTTATCATGTGCCTGTGGATGTTCTTCTAGTGTTTGACTCATGTCCAAGACCCCGGAGAAATTAACTTTGCCCACTAACTTTTATTGGGCCTTCATTTCCTGCCACTGATTTGTAGGCAGTGGATGCAGGGAACTAAGGGTGCGTGCGAGATTTGATGTGTTTATCACCCAGGATTTAAATTCACAGCTTTTTTGAGTTACAGTGGTGTGGCTTATCACAGGATTTGGACTTGCTGAATTGTACCATATTCTAATGAACAATTATCAACCAGGGTAAGGGCCCATTTCAGCTCCTGTGTATTTCAAAGGGTGCATTCCCTTCTGGAGAGAAGGTTCCACATCATTTAATTTTAGCTAATGACACTTCTTTGGCTTTAAAGGTAAAGAGTTTTTCAGGTCCCCTTCTCATTTGATGAGACAGACAGGCCATTGTGTGATGTCTGAACAAGCAAAGGGGCATGTGGTACAAGTTCATGTAGCGGGTCGTAGGCAGGTTTATTACTTTGTCAGCAGATCTCATCCCAGGGGTGGTGAACAATGTGTTAGATAGATTTGGAGACCATTTCCTGTTCCTGTCTTCTAGAAATGTCCTATTTCAGTGAATAACATTTGCACCACTTGGGAGCATATGGTTTTCTTCCTGTTCTGTGCTGTGCAAGGAGGAAGCAGTAGTGGGTGTGTTTTATTTTCCATGGCATGGAAAGTTTTTGTACAACTTCCTGCCCTTCTCTGTCATTGTATGCTTTATGTAAGAAAGATGAAACCTCATTTTCATTACCCGTTAGTAACAAAAAAAAAAACGCATGGTCTGAAAATTCATTTCCATGGTTTCCAGAGCTGAGGCAACAACTCCTCAAGGCCTGGCTGCTTCTGTTGATTCCTTGTTTCTGCAATATCATTTGCCCGATATCTCTGTGTTAATTGAGACTGCCAGGAGGTTTTCTGTTTGTCAGCCTTCTTGATTTTGACTAGTTACCATAAGAGAACTTAAGGGAAGTCCTTGTCATCCACTCCACAGCATAAACAATATCCTTAAAGGAGTCTTCCTTTGACTTTAATAATGAACACAGAGTGAAGGATTACCCACGGCATGAGTTGTGTGACAAAGCTGTGAGTTTTGCATTGGGAACACGGTGACAGGAGCATTCTTTCCCTTTTTTTTTAATCTAATAGTTAATTTTAAAAGGAGCAATTATCAGTATTCTTTTGTATTGAATTACTGATAGGATTATGGACTACTGATAAATATCAATTTGTTTTGCTTTAATCAGTGCTACAATATGCAGTTCTGGAAAAAGGCAACTAAAGCTGCCTTTTCAGAAACGGAAACGTCACTGTACCACAAAATGTGCCCAGGAACATTAGTTTGGATTCAGATCCAGAAACTGCAGTATTTCATCTCTTCAGTCATTCAGTCAGGAGAGAGAATGTATTTCAAGATAAAGTCTTGCGGTACTTTTCTTCTTTGGAGTATAATATTATGGGGAAAGACCACAGCAATCCTGTGACAATAATAATGACTGATAAGCTACCACAAGCTTGTTGTTCCTCTAAGGGTGTACACCCTGAACTATCACAGTAGGGTGGTTCTGACTTGCATTAGATATCTCAGAAGGGTTTGTTTAAATGCTCTACTCAGTCAAAATAAGATATATTAATCTCATAATTAAAACTGACTTCATCATCTTGTAATATTAACATGGCTACTATTAATAATGAGAATGGACATGTTGGTGAAGGGAACAGAGGGGATGAGAAAGTGATGGGTAGGTATGGTGTTAAGCAAAGGAAAGCAGAAGATCAGATGGTAGTGGATTTTGCAAAAAGGATGGACATAGCTGTGGTGAATACATATTTTAACAAGAGGGAGGAGCATAGGGTGACATACAAGAGTGGAGGGAGATGCACACAGGTGGATTATATCTTATGTAGAAAGGCCAGTCTGAAGGAGATTGGAGACTGTAAAGTGGTGGCAGGGGAATGTGTAGTTAGGCAGCATAGGATGGTGGTTTGTAGGATTACACTGGTGATCAAGAAGAGGAGGAGGAGTGTGAGGGTAGCACCAAGGATCAAATGGTGGAAACTGAAAAAGGGTAATTATGAGGTGGAGTTCAGGGAAGAGTTAAGACAGGCACTGGGTTGCAGTGAAGAGTTACCGAATAGCTGGGTAACTACAACAAAGCTAGTAAGGGAGATTGCTAGAAAGGTGCTTGGTGTGACATCTGGAAAGAGGAAGGAGGACAAGGAGACCTGGTGGTGGAATGAGGAAGTGCAGAAGAGTATCCAGAGAAAGAGGTTGGCAAAGAAGAAGTGGGATTGTCAGAGAGATGAAGAAAGTAGACTGGAGTATAAGGAGATGAGGTGCATGGCTAAGGAGAGGTGGCGAAGGCTAAGGATAAGGCGTATAAAGAGTTGTATGAAAGGTTGGACACTAAGGAGGGAGAAAAGGACCTGTACTGATTGACAGACACCTGCAGCAACTGGAAAGACCCCAAAAGTACCTCACCAAGAGAATCAAAGGGCTGAAACAGATGCCATATGTTGCCCGGTTAAAGAAACTCCAGCTCTACTCAGTGGCATACTGCCTGCTCAGAGGCGATCTGTGCCTGATGTATAAAGCCATGTCCAACCCGGAATTAATGGACATGCTGCACCTCAAAAAATCCAAATCCCATCGAGCTACGCGCTCGAGAGACTTGAACCTCAGCACTGAAATAAATAGGACATGCTGGAGGGACAGATTAATAACCCAGAGGCTCCCTTCAGTCTGGAATAAAATCTCAGTCCAGTTTAGGCAGAGTCCCTCATTGACTCTCTTCAAGAGGAATCTTGATGAGTGGATGGGAGATAGTAGGTTTACCCCGGGTATCACTTCTGTGTCACTGTTAGACAGAGGGCACAGTATACTAACCTCGAAAAAGGGCATAGCAAAATTCATTTAAAATGGGTGGCGAAAGCCAAACACACTCTGGCTAGGCTTATAAATGCCCTAGGGCAGATAGTCTAGTATGAACCTATGAACCTATAATGTTTGCAGATGACATTGTGATCTGTAGTGAGAGTAGGGAACAGGTGGAGGAGACCCTGGAGAGGTGCAGATATGCTCTAGAGAGAAGAGGAATGAAGGTCAGCACGAGTAAGACAGAATATATGTGTGTGAATGAGAGGGAGGATAGAGGAATGGTGAGGATGCAGGGAGTAGTGGTGGCGAAGGTGGATGAGTTTAAATGCTTGGGATCAGCAGTTCAGAGTAATGGTGAGTGTGGAAGAGAGATGAAGAAGAGAGTACAGACAGGATGGAGTGGGTGGAGAAAAGTGTCAGGAGTGATTTGTGACAGACGAGTACCAGTAAGAGTGAAAGGGAAGGTCTACAAGAGGATAGTGAGACCAGCTGTGTTATATGGGTTGGAGACAGTGGCATTGACAAAAAGGCAGGAGTCAGAGCTGGATGTGGCAGAGTTAAAGATGTTAAGATTTGCACTGGGTGTGATGAGGGTGGACACGATTAGGAATAAGTATATTAGAGGGTCAGCCCAGGTTGGAAGGTTTGGAGACAAAGCCAGAGAGGCAAGATTACGTTGTTTTGGACATGTGCTGAGGAGGGATGCAGAGTATATTGGGAAAAAGATGCTAAGGATGAAGCTTCCAGGTAACAGGAAAAGAGGAAGGCCTAAGATTAGGTTCATAGATGTGGTGAGAGAGGACATGCAGGTGGTTGGTGTGACAGAGCAAGATGCAGAGGCCAGGAAGAAATGGAAACAGATGATCCACTGTGGCGACCCCTAACGGGAGCAGCCAAAAGAAGAAGATAATCATCCTTCCGCACTTGAGTCTGGTCTATTATGATTAATCTGGATTTGTTATCTAAAATGTAGCAAGTAGAGTGAGAAATCCACCAGTGTTGCTTGTTTTTTTTTTTTTTGTCTTGGTGGGGGGGGGGGGATTACCGTCTGGTGTGTGTGTTTTTTTTTCTTCCTTGTCAAGTATTTGTGGAAAAGCTTTTCTACGATTATTCACTATGAGAATGGCTTCACTAAATGTAAATGGATTAAATAATCCTATTAAGGTGAGCAGTATTTTTACATTTCTGAAGCATTTGTTGTTAGATGTAGCTTGTTTACAGGAAATACATTTAGCATCACAGAATCATATGAATTTAACACATGTTAAAGCAGTTACTAATGTCTTGATTAATTCAGTTGATAAATCAAGAAGTGTTGGAATTTTGTTTCATTCATATAAATTTTAAATCATCAGAAAGTTTTAAGAGATCAGTGCAAGAATCTTATTTGTGAGTGGTCAGTATGGTTCTTCTTATTTTCCTGTTGGTTCAGTTTATACACCTTTCTCCGGGTATGCTACCTTTTTACAAGATATACATGAAGGCACATGTTTAGAAGCCAAAACAATGGTCTTGGCATGTTACTTTAACATAGATGGAGCAAGATATAACATGAATCCACACACTTAGACGGTGGGGAATTGACTTCACATTAATAGAGTATGGCATTATATAAAAAAATGCAATTAAAATGTTATACACACCTTGACTATAATTGTAAGGCCTCTTCAAGGTTAGATTTTTATTTCTGAAACTCTAATCCACATAGATGCAAACATGGAAATTTCCCCAAACGTCTTTCTGATCATTGTTCTATTTCTGCATCTTTTAAGTTTTGTGATTTAGTAAAAAGGAGATTTTTCATTATTAGTAAAGACATCTTCAGTATGTATCATAAGGAAATAACATCAGCTGTCAATACCTTTTGGATGATAAATGATTCTGAAGAAATCCCCTTCTGTTTTATTTGGGTTTCTTTAAAATTTGTGGGGTTAGGTTATTGTTTCAGTTATCAGTAAAAGACAGGAGGAATAAAAGGAAGTTAATGTTTTAATTGAGCAATAATTTGTATGAAATCAGTTGCATTAAATATGCCATAGAATGCTCAACAAAAATGTACTCTCAGAGTTACTGCAGAAAGTGGGAGATGTTAAACAAAAAAGAAACAGAAATATATACAAACAGATATACTTGCATCTTTTTAAGGAAGAATGTTTCTGTAAACTTAAATCAAATTATGTGCAAGATTTAAAGATTCAGGATAAAGCCATTACAGATACTGAAATGATTAGGCTGGAGTTTAAATCTTATTACAATTGTTTTAGCAAATTTGGATTATCATAATTAAGAACAATTTTGTTACTTACAGTAAACATAAGATTGAAGACTTATGTTAGAATTATTCATCTGCTAATACTATTAAGGAAGAAATTTTGTCTTTAGTTGATAAGAAGGCGTCAGGTCCAGATTCACCACAGGCAGAATTTTAGAAGTACTTTGCTGACTTATGAACTCCATATTTAGTTAGACTTGAAGATTTCTTGGGCAAATTTCCTTATTGGGTAGAACCATTAATCTGGAGTAGGGACTTCATTTCTCAGCAACCTGTGGGTCTTGGATCTGAGCCGGCAACTATTTATACAGCTATGGATCCAAGCTCCTAGCTCCTCCCCTCACCCATAATCCCCTGCCAACCCCAAATGACATCAGATCTAGTTTGCCGCTCTTAGTAGAGACCGCTGGATTTTGAGCTCCTGGTGTTTTACCAGATAAGTGGTATAAATCTTGTAAATTTAGAGAGTTTTTTTCTAAGTTTGTTAAACAGTGTGTGTGATTTAGGTTTCCCTTTTGATATTTTCTTAATTTTTAGTGTAATCTTCCCCTCGCTGGTTTGTAGAGTGTGTGTGTGTGTGTGTGTTGCTTGTGTTTTTGGGGCCTAGTGTGATTGTGTAGATAACGTTAGTTTTTTGTTATCATGTCAGAGGCCCCAAAACCCATTTTTTCCAAGTGCACCGAGTGTGGCCATAAGCTTTCACCGGCAGATGGCCACACTCGGTGTGTTTGGTGTCTTAGGGTTGAACACCTGTCCTCGGGCTGTGTCATTTGTGCAGCGTTCAACCCCAGGGCACTGAAAGAGCGGAGGTCGAAGCTGTTCCTGGTTGGACTTCTGCCCCCGGATTCGGCTTTGGCCTCCGCTCCTCCCATGGCACCTCCTCAGCCTGTGGTGGTGGCCACTCCTGCCCCCCTTCCCCCGGCCGGGATTCAAACTCCCACTAAAGCGCCAGAGGACAGGGAGGCCAGGAGGGAGAAACGAAGGGAGAAGCACCACAAGCGGAGGGCCGAGGCTTCCGCTTCGGCCCCCCAGCTAAGCGGGCTTATCCCTCCACGGCTTCCAGGTCTCCTCCTCCTCGGCTCCGATCTCCTTGCTTCTCCCCAGGACTCAAGGAGGAGGAGACCCGATCTCTGTCGAGGTCATCGAGGCGGCATTCCAGACCTGCCTTGGTGGCCTCTTTGAGATCAACCTACAGCCTGTCTGATGCAGACTTGGACCGGATGATGAGGAGGTTCATCCAGGCCCAGCTGCAGATGGGAGTGCTCTTGCCTCCCCCCCTTCAGGTGGGAGCTTGAAACCCTTCTTTGTTCCGATTGCTCCTTCTCCGACCCGCTTCCCGGGTTCGGAGCGCTCGGAGCTGGGCAGCGTCGGAGCCGGGGGTGGGTCGGCGCCAACAGTACTGAGTACTTCGGATCCAACCCTGCCCTCGAGTCTGTCGATTCCATTGTCGGATCCGACCTCTCGGAGCCGTGGGGCGAGCTTCGGATCCGAGGGATTCAGTGTGCCTTCAGCTCAATCCAGGTCCGGAGCACACTGGTCCCTCGGATCCGACGGTCTCAGCACCGGTTCCGATCCCTTCATCGGATCCAAGTGGGAGTCGACTTTCGGAACCCAGGGAGAGCGGCTCCCCCTCGGCCTTCAATGCAGTGGAGAGGGCTCTGTCGAGAGCATCCGGACCCCCGGCCCTTGTCTCGGCTCCACCCTGCACTCCCTCTCTGCTGGGTCAGGCTCCCATCACCTGGCCACAGGGACAGCCTGCTTCGATGTCCCAGGTTGTTCCATTGGAACAGGATGTTGCTGGTGAGACCTCCTCGGACAGCCCCCCCGAGGAAGTGCCTCGAAAAGCACAAGTGTAAGAGGAGGCACGTGGACTCCCCCGAGTCCTTTACAGAGGACACAGACTTGGATGAAGGGGAAGGCTCCCCAGGTCACCCCCTGAGGATGTCTCTTTTGGAGACATCATGGAAATGCTCAGGATCGGGGGGGGTGGTCTGCCCCCAAGGCTTCCTCCGACGAGTCCGTGTTCCCGGAGGCATTCGAAGCAAGCCCATCTACCTCTTGGGTGTCCCCTCTGGCTGACCCCCTGGTGGACCTTATTACCACTGGGGCGTGGAAGGAGCCGGACACTGTGGAGCCAGTCCCTAAATGCCCGGACAGGATCTTGAGCCCCCCCCGCAGACCGGTCCCACTGGAGCAAGGGTCCCACAGTAGATACCATGTTGACGGCGGCAGCCACTAAGAGGGAACTAGCGCAGGAGAGCCCCTCGGTCCATCCACCGAGCAAGGAGTCCCGCTCGATGGATTGCCTTGGGAAGCGGGTATTTAGTTCAGTGACCTTCTCAGTAAGGTCCCTGAACTACATGGCACATTTCATCAGGATGCAGCGAGATCTTATTAAAGAATACGCTGCTTCCCCACCAGAGTCCATGTCGGCGGAGGACAAGCAGTTGTACTCCACTCGTATGGCCACTCTAAGATCTATTTCCAATACCTCTATGCGGCTGTTGTCCCATGCCACTGAGGGAGCTGTCAGAGCTAGTGGAGCGGGCCTAGTTATGAGACACCAGGCCTGGCTCCGACATTGTGACTTCGCGGAGCCCTTTAAGGCGTCCTTTGCGAATGCCCCCTTTGATGGTTCTGCCTTGTTTGGCAAGACCGTTCGCGAGACACTTGTCCAGAGAGAGAAGGATGGGAAGACGTTGTCTGCCGTCGGAGTCCGCTTCTCTGCTCCCCAGAGGTCCTTCTCCAAGAACCAAAAGGGACAGAAGATGATGTGGTTCCGGAAATCGCAACATTCCCAACCTGCTCCGGACAACCAGTCCTTCCGTGGCAGAGGAGGACAGGGAGGACGCCACCCTAGAGGCAGAGGGGCTCCGAGAAACTTTGGGTCCAGAGAATCTTTCTCTGATCGGCCCACGCAACAGCCCTGAAGGGTTGCCCGACTGCTCTACTCTGGAGGCAGTCGGGGGGTGCTTCTCGAGGCACCTGGCGGCATGGGAGTCCATCACGTCAGACCACTGGGTGCTTTGTATCATATCCAGAGGTTACAAGATCCCAATGCAACATGTCCCCAGACTCAGAAACCTCCCCTATGTACCACCCGGTCAGAGGGAGGCTGCAGCCACAGAAATCCAGCAGCTGCTAGAAAAAAGAGCCATCCAGTCTGTCCCCCCAGACCAGCTCGGATTAGGGTTTTACTCCAGGTTCTTTCTGGTGCCAAAAAAGACGGGGGACTTGAGACCAATTCTAGACCTTTCCCTCCTGAACCTGTCTATAGCCAAGGAAAAATTCCGAATGGTCACTCTTCAATCCATTCTCCCCCTCTTGCGGGAGAACGACTGGATGTGCTCAATAGACCTCAAGGATGTGTACTACCACATTTTAATGGACAGACGATCCAGGAGGTTTCTCCACTTCCGGCTGGGAGCCAGCCACTATCAGTTCAGGGTCCTTCCCTTTGGCCTCACCACAGCCCCCAGGGTTTTCAAAGTTTTAGCAGTGATAGCGGCCCACCTGAGACTCCAGGGAATGCAGGTCTTCCCATACCTGGACGACTGGCTCCTGACCGCCTCAACAAGGCATCTGCTCTGCTCAGCCAGAGATGTTTTTCTCTGCCTAGCCCCCTAGTTAGGCATCACGATCAATATGGACAAATCCTCCCTTGCTCCGACACAAGTGATAGAGTTCATAGGGGCCAGATTGGATACGAGAAGTCTGCGAGCCTACCTCACTTCAGAATGACTACAGAATCTAAGACTTCATGTGCGGGCCATCCTCCAATCAGAAGCTCCACTGGCGGAATTGGTCCTGAGGGCACTGGGTTCCATGGCAGCGGCAATCATGCTTCTTCCATGCGCTAGTCTAAATATGAGGGTACTGCAGTGGACCCTCTTAGTACAATGGTCCTTTCAGCTTCTTCCCCTCAACCACCCTATCTCTATCAGCAAGGCTTGCAGGAGGGCCCTGTTATGGTGGCTCCAGTCCCCGGACCTCCATACAGGCCGACCCTTCTGCGCTCCACCTCTTCTCGTCATGGTGACCACGGACGCTTCTCACCTCGGGTGGGGGGGGGGCATTGCTCAGGCAGAATGGTCCAAGGCACGTGGAACAACACAGAGACCTCCCTGCATATCAGTGTTCTGGAGATGAGGGCGGTGCTGTTAGCGTTGCAAGCACTTCAGGACCTTCTCCTCATAGGAACTATTGCGATACAGACGGACAACATGTCAGTTGTCTGGTACATCAACAAACAGGGGGAACCAGATCTTACCCTCTCTGCCGAGAGGCCATGAGGGTGTGGGAATGGGCGATCTCCACCAACCACTTTCTGATCGCAACGCACATTCCGGGACAGGCCAACATTCTGGCGGACAAACTCAGCCGCACCATTCTTTCCCCTTATGAGTGGTCTCTCAATTCCTGGGTAGCGAAGCGGATATTTGCAAAATGGGGGCAACCCTGCTGCGATCTTTTTGCCTCTCCCTCAAATATGAAATGCGACAGCTTTATCGCCCTGATTCCCCCACCAGGGGAAGTCCCGAGAGACGCTCTGGTGCATGCTTGGCCGCCCAGACTACTTTATGCCTATCCTCCTCTACCCCTGATGCTGAAGATGTTACAGAAAGCCTCTCAGTTGGGGAGCAGAATGATCCTCATTGCCCCATTCTGGCCTCGGCAAACTTGGTTCCCTTACCTGTGGTCTCACTTGGTGAATCCCCCCTGGATTCTGGATCCCAGCCCAGATCTGATCTACCACCCATCAGGCTTACCGACCCCGAATCTGGACAACCTGAAGCTGACAGCTTGTCTACTCCAGTTCCACTCTTAATTAGGACTCCCGGTATTTCTCCACCAGTCAAAGCCATCTTGGTGGCAGCGCATAAACCTTCCACCAGGAAGATCAACCGCAGTAAATGGAGGCGCTTTTCCGTCTGGGCAGAACATCATAATCTGGACCCCTTCACTGCTCCCTTAACGTCGGTTTTGGACTTCCTTACCAGACTTTTTCAGCAAGGGGCTAGCTGTTCGACAGTCAAGGTACAATTGGCAGCCATCTCACATTACCATGTAGAACACTAGACAGGTCCTTTGATGTCAGCTAAACTATGTAAAACCTTCCTCAAGGGTACATTTCTGCTCAGGCCCCCTATCAAAGAAGCCATACCCCCTTGGGATCTATCGCTAGTTCTTCAGGCCTTCACTGCTTCTCCCTTTGAACCTGCTACCTCGGCTGATCTTAAATACCTATCTTGGAAAACAGCATTCCTGGTAGCCATCACTTCTGCGAGAAGAGTTTCAGAACTTCAAGCTCTTTCCGTAAAACCCCCTTACTTGGTTTTTCATCAGGATAGAGTGTTCCTCAGGACCAATCCCTCCTTTCTACCTAAGGTGGCTTCAGAAACCAATATCAATCAGTCCATAAATCTTCCTGTTTTTTTCCCTAATTATCAAAATAAAGGAGAGTACAAGCTGCATTCATTAGATGTGCACAGGCAGCTGCATTTCTATATTCATAGGTCTGCTGGTCACAGACAATCCAACCAGGTGTTCATTTCCTTTGCCAAATTCAGTTTGGGTAAAGCCGTTTCGAAGGTCACCTTATCACGCTGGATTTCCCAGTGTATCCTTCTAGCTTATGGGGCTTCTGGGAGGCCCGCACCTCAAAGGGTTCGTGCACATTCCACTCGCTCCATATCTACTTCTACTGCATTCAGATCTAGAGTCCCCTTGGATGATATCTGCTCAGCAGCCACTTGGGCGTCATCTCATACCTTTATTAACCACTACAAACTGGACGTCATTTCCAGAGGGAGAGCATCCTTTGTCTCCGCAGTGCTCCGGAACATCCTTCCATGATGGCCGCCCAAGATTCAGGTAGCTGGGGACTCTGTCCCACAGGTTGCTGACAAATGAAGTCCCTACTCCAGATTAAGAAGGTTATGTACTCACCATAACGTTCCATCTGAGTAGGTGGCTTCATTTGTCTGCAACCACCCCCCCCTCCTTCCCCCTGACCTTCAGAAGAGTTACATGGTGGTATTTTTCCTACCTTTTCCTGTTGGGATACCTTTTCAGGTATATAGGAGGGCAAACTTGATCTGAGGTCATTTGGGGTTGGCAGGGGATTATGGGTGAGGGGAGGAGCTAGGAGCTTGGATCCATAGCTGTATAAATAGTTGCCGGCTCGGATCCGATATCGGATCCAAGACCCACAGGTTGCAGACAAATGAAGCCACCTACTCAGATGGAACGTTATGGTGAGTACATAACTTATTTTAATTGCCAAGACTTATTATGACTCCAAAGACAGGTAAAGATCAATGTATAATGACAAGTTATAGACCTTTTACACTATTAGATGATTATAAAATAATAGCCAAACAAGTCAGCTAAGTTATGCTGCAAAATATTTTGGCTACTTTGTCACCTTATCAGTCTGAGTTTATACCTGGTAGGTTAGCCTCCATCCCCATCCAACTTTTACAGGCTGTAATTTTTGTACTGCAGTAATACTGATATTCTCAGTGCTGATGTAGCATTGTGCTCTTTGGCTGCTGCTAACACTTTTTGTTCTGTTAAAAGAGGCTATTTATTTTTCATTTTAGACTATATTGTAGACATTCCATGTGTTAAAACACCTGCTTTTGGCTCGTTTTTTTTTTTCATTCTCAGCATTTTCTTACTATAAGTTAATCTGATACACCCCTATACCAACAAACGTAAGACAAAGATGTCCCTTGTCTCCCACTTTATTTCTCTTGGCTATTCATCCTGTTGTTAGTGCCATAGAGCAGGATATTAATATTATTCCTTTTAAAATGAAGAGTTTAAATTATAAGAATATTGCATATGCAGATTATTGTTACTTTTGGAATCAGTACCTTCATTTTAGGAACGTCTTTTTTTTTGAAAATTAAGAATGGTACAGTCTTTCTCAGCTTGTACAATAATTGAGAAAAAAATGAAATTACAGTTTGTATTTAAGGAAACTGCAATCCCTGGGAATAATAGTAAAGCAAACATGTTTAGGCTGTGCCTATGCCGCACAGTTAGAACATGCCTCTTTTTCTCATCTGAAACTTATTAAAAAATACAAAGATTGTCTGTTACTGTTACTTTTTTTACCCAATACTCTGAAAGCAAAATTTTGTCCTGAAATTTCAAATCCTTAATTAATTTATATGCAGTTGCTATAAATTTAGTGTCTTGTTGGATAGCTTGCCACAATTCAGAGCACTTATCCAGAACCGCTGCAGGTTTAAAGTTCCTAAAGTAGCTCAAGGCAAGTTCTTTAACTTGTCTCATTATAACAATGTAACTTCTAGGTAGATTCATTTCAGATATTAAAAGCAATTGATATAACTAGGAAATCAGTTTCTTTTCAAAAACTGATGTACACGCAATTGATGATTTGGAACAATGCATATTACACACATCTTAGATTACATAAATTTAACCCTAGGAATTCTCCAATTTGTCCATACTGTGCAGATCAAACAGCTTCTCTTCATATGTTCTGGAGTTGTAATGCGTGATATAAACTTTGGAACTCTCTAAAGTACAACTGCAAAAGATGGGTTATCAAAGTTCTACACTGTCATGGGAATTTATGATTCTACACATTCTCCAAGAGAGCTTTCCAGATCGCAAACTATTTTTGTATGAATATTTTTTGCTGATGAAACTCTATATAGCCACAAATTGGCTAGAACCACATAAGACATCATGGAATAATTTTAAGCTTGTGGCTATAAAGCATATACTAGCACATAAATTACTTCTGAAACAAATAAAATAAAATATTAATAACCAAAAAATTTGGGAAAAGGTCTATTAATATATTATTATGATGACTGATTTATAATATATATATTATATAGAAGCATTTTGTCATAGATATTGTATAAATGGTTTTGTATAGTTATAGTGTATTATGTGTGTTGTTTATTATTTTTTTGTAATTTTTTTGGAAAATATATTTCAATAAAAATTTATTATGGAAAAAAAAAAAAAAAAAAAAAATACAAAGATTACGGAAATCTTGATTTATCCTGAATACTTCTTTCATGGGTGGATACATTTTTTAAGATTAGAATTTACCTCCATTTGGATTTTTTGACAATGTTGTTTTCCCCAGTATAATAAAGTTAGGCTTCCTTACTCAAATATTTTTGGAGAGTGGTTTGTCCCAGGAGTCCCTCAATGATTGACTAGTTTAAATGTTGAATCACATTTACATACATTTAGATACTGTATTTTACATGGAATCGTGTTTTAGATTCCAGTTTTCTTCCCAGTTTAAACAGGTCTGGCAATTGAGATTTTCAGGTTGCCTGGAATTCTATAATTTCAAAGCATCACAGGGTATTTATTCAGCAGCAATATGTGAAGTTACCAGTAAAACAAATTAAAATTACATTTTTGTGGTATAATCTTGTACTATCCTCCTACTTACCTAAGTCTGTCAGATGGACATCTATTAATAGTTTAAGGAACTATTTCTAGAAACTTACTTTTATTTAAACACCAGTAGGTTGAAGAATGACAATGTGAATTATTCAGTTATTTCAGCTTATTATAGAAAAAAGTGTGTAATTTCTCTGTGCGGCTTTTAATTATAGACATGTAACTGCTATAATCACTCTTTAACAAAAGGAAAATGTTTGCTATACTTATAAGCAGTATAACCTGTTTGTTTTACTGAATTTAACTGTATATAGAAAAAGCAAAACTAAAAGCTAACATTTTATAAACGTATATGTCGTAGATTTACTGGCCTTATGGGAGGTAGTATTATGGTAAGATTATTCTTAGAGCTTATTTGACATGTCAAAAACTAGTATGGTTTAATTATAATAAAGGGTTTTGGCAAGGGAGTAGTTTGCCTGGAACTTGGAAATATGTGTGGCGGCAATGCCCTAAGTACTGGTTGTACCGGTTGGCATAAAATGTACCAGATGTTAGTATATTTAGAAGATCATGATCCTACTTTTACATGTAATTTTTCTATCTTAGCAGGATAGGGAATCTTGCACAGTGCAGCACTAAATTTATTTTATTAGCAAGTCTTGCTACAAAAAAAGAGTAATGTTGAGAGTATTTAATTTCCATGATATAGAGTTTCCTTTATCATTCCGGTTATTTTAATTTTTTTTCTTTGTGAAAATATTGATTGTAGAGAAAGCTATAAATAATTTATTTTTTCTCTACCTGGAAGTTGGGAGGTAGGGGTATTGGGATTCATTTTGTAACAGCCGATAAACTGCTTATTTTTGTTAACAATTGCTAAACTACTTCTTTCTGTTTTTCTTCCTTTGATTACCACTAATGATATTATGGTTAGATAAGAATATGTTGTTAATGACTTAGAGGAGTAATGTAGATAATTTTTTTTTCAAATTAATAAAAGCATTAAAAAAGTTGTTTTTCTTTCTTTTGTGTCATCGTCAGCCTCATGGTCTTCAACAAATTTCTGTATGTATTGACAGAGGATGTGCAGAAGCAGGGCTTCCAGCGATGGCTAAGTTGTAGAATTCAGTGGTAACTGAAAAATAAGTGGTGTTAGCAACAGTTACATTACTTGTCTATTGAAAAGGGGCAAATTTAAATTCTCGCTTAACATTGGCATTGCAGGGTTATGATTTGTTACTGTTCATCAGTTAGTGATGGTGTTATACTGTGCATAATTTGGGAGCCAAAAAATATAGATAATTAATATTTTATATTCCATGAAGCATATGTAATTATCTGAAACATTTCATCCAGTTACATTTGTAATATAATTACAATTGTAATCACTTAAGAAGGTACTAGACCCTGGAGAAACAAGTGTGAGATCAACAGGAGCTATCCTTATATGCCCATGTTGCAGTATTCTGTTCAGTTGGGTTTCCCCTCTTGCTACCCGAACGTCCGGCCAGTATACAAAGGTTTTGCAGTCACTGTATGGTGCGTGGAACATCTGACATGGCTAGCAGAGTGTCGGCCATAAAACTGATGTCTGCATGCACCAGACCTCAGAACTACTCTGCAACCAGTTGAACTTCAGGTGCTCCTGCCTTCTCGGCTGTTAGATTCTCAAGAAACTCAGATATGCACCCCATTGGGAAACATTTTTTCAGTCATTGTATGCTAGTGCTTGTTCATGTCATCCAGAAAGGGCAAGTGTAGTGTGGTTGTAAGATTCCACATAAGGACGCCCACAAACTCTGTCTTTTTTGTCTAGAAAAGCCTCATGACTACAAGGCCTGCCCCATTTGCCAGGCCTTTGTCCCTTTGACCTTACATACCAGACTTCACACACTCAGTTTGTACCTAGAGAACCAATGTCTGAAACAGTTAGCATTAGGTATGCAATGACCTTCTGACTTGCCTGTCAAGCCACCAAGAAAAAAGGCCAAGACCACAAGGCGTGCTGCTATTGCTGCATCTCCACCGGCCAGTGTTCATCCTGTGGCCGATGGCCTGGACGAACACATGGGCTCTGCCTCCTTGGGTACAGCGGGTACTGGATCGGATGCCGGAGAACCTGGTGGGGAAGGCATGTCCACGGAGGCTCTGTGGATGTCAGATTCCGATGCCACAGGGGAACCTAGGCCTTCAGAAGACCAGCCGAATCCCTCCGCTCCTTCCCAATTGTTTGGTCCTAGGCCTTCTCCAGTCCAAACACCCGCTAAGCCTTCACTAAAAAAGAAGGAAAAGAAAAAGCATACCTCTCCAGTTAGGGAGAGCCAACCAGATTGGCAAGCTTTCTCACAAAGCCAATTTAATGCATTCATTGCCCTGCGGCCTACTGTCCAAGGAACTTCCATTACTCCTCCTCCAGTTTCGAGTCCTAGGCCTTCGGCCCCAGATCCCTCTCAGGTGGAAGAGGAAGAGTACTCTGATTCTTCCTCAGAAGAATCTCTCTCTTAACCTGTCAACTCTCTTCCACACTTGGATATGCCTCTCCAGAGGAAGAATCTGCAGAAGCTGATTCCCCTGCAGAAGATCTCATCTTTGGGGAAACCAGAGGCAAGATGACAGAGCATTTCAAGTGGGATTAATCAGAAATGACTGAGGTGCAAAAATAGTACTATGAGTTGATCCAGATGGATTCCCCAGCTCCCACTGCTGTCCCACCTATTCTTCCAGCCCTTTTTGATGCTTCGTCTGCAGCATCCTTGAATCCAGATTCCCAACCCCAGCCCCCCAGAAACCTGATAGGTTTTACAAGGTCCCAGAGACAGATAATTAATGATAAATTGCCCAGCTGCAGACCCAGCCACTATCTCAGTCTCTACCGACAAGGCTTCTAAATTACTGGCCTCTACTACTCTCCTCTATGCTGACAAGGACAGCAAGACAATGGAGCATTTGTGGAAAAAAGATGTACACTTCTGCTACTCTGGCTTTCAGAGCAATCAACTGTCAGACACATGTCTAAATATGCCTTAGCCCTGCTGGAAAAATTTCCAAACAGCTTTGTGACCTCTCAGACTCCCCAGCCAAAACTGAGCTGTCCGCCCTTGTTTCTTTGACCTCTCAGATGACCAGACACTCCATTAGATGTAGCTGTGATGCTGCTGAGGCCTCAGCTAGGTCGGCAGCATCAGCTTCTGCCTTGAGATGGTACTCCTGGCTATGCCTCCAGCCTTTACCAGATGATTTCAAGGCTAAATTAGTAGATGCACATCTGGGCAATTCAGCACTGTTTGGAGCCAAGATTGCAGATTTGTTTAAGTCCCTGTGAGAAAAAGGTAAGGAGATGCAAGATTTAAAACATTTGTTTGCATCTCCAGTTCCCAGGTTTCAAAGGAATTATCCGTCCAAAACCCAGTTTATCAGAAAACATTTAGGTCCTCCTCCCTTTTCCAGACCTAGAAAAGCTCCCAGGAAGCAATCCACTCCCGCCAGGACTGCTGCATCTACGAGCCAAAGGAGACCCTTTCCAGACAGGGCAGGTAGTGTGTGACTTCCTGCCAAACTTTAATCAGCCCCCCCCCCCCGTCCCTCTCTCCTTACGTCTCTCTCACTGTCTCCAAATGTGGAGACTCATCACTTCAGACGAGTGGGTACTCTCAGTAATAGAACACGGGTACTTCATGATCTGGATCATTCCCCCAAAGAGAAGGGGTATTCTCCAGCCACCAAAAGACCAACTCTGTCACCTACAACCCGTTGTGGACAACCTTTTGGCCCAAGGCACCATCCAGCCCATCCCACATTCTGCTATGGGGAAAGGCTTTTACTCAAGGCTATTTCTAGTACCAAGGAAAGATGGGGCCTGGAGACTAGTTCTAGATCTCTCTTACCTAAATCTCTTTCTGCATGTACCCTCATTCAGGATGCTAACACTGCCAACCCTCTTCCCTCTTATCCTCCCTCGAGGGTTCATGGCTACCTTGGACATCAAGGATGCCTACTTCCAGATCCCAATAAGGACGAGTGTTAGGAGTTTCCTCCTGTTTTCAGTGGCCTCCTCTCACTATCGATTCTCGGCCTTGCCCATTGGTCTGTCCACAGCACCCACAGTCTTCACCAAATGCCTGGCACCAGTGAATGCCTTCTGCAGGACTCAAGGGATCCAAATCTTCCCTTACCTGGATGACCTTTTCATCCAGGCAGACTGCAAACACTCCCTCCTGCTCCAATTGCAGAAAAATATTGCCCTCCTGCAGTCTCTAGGGTTTCAGGTAAATTACCCAAAATCCCATCTGGGCCCTACCCCAGGACATGTAGTATTCCTGGGGTGCAGAATTCAGACAGACACCATGACAGCCTTCCTTCCACCCCAGAAGGTTACAAGTCTGACACTATACCTACTTTTGGTACTTCAAACCAAGGAAATGACCGCAAGGCAGTACCTCAGGCTCCTGGGCTACATGGCTTCCACTATACCTGTGCTGCCTTTAGCAAGACTTCACATGAGGAAACTGCAGTGGTACCTCAGATCTGTTTGGAGGCACCACTCCCACCCCCTGGAGTTCAAGGTACCTGTACTGCCCTGCCTCAAACAGGAGATTCATTGGTGGCTGGCCCAGGTGAAGCTCAACCCAGGCCTTCCACTCCAAACACCATCTCTAACGCAGGTCATGTATACAGATGCCTCAGACTTCAGTTGGGGAGCTGTGATGGGGCCACTAAAGGTGCAGAGAGTTTGGCCAGAACCACACAGGAAAGAGCATATCAATGTAAGGGAAATGAGAGCAATACTTCTGGCCTTGAAAGCCTTTCAACCCAGGCTCCATCAGGGACCCCTAAAGCTTTTCACAAGCAATACCTCAGTACTGTGGTATCTCAACAAGCAGGTGGGGGAACCAGATCTTACTTACTTTGCAGACTTCCTCTCCTTGTGTGGGAACTGGCCACAAGTCAGGGAGTTATTCTTCAGGCAGTTTACATAACTTTCCCTACAGAGTTCTCAGGCAGATTCTCTCAGCCGGTTCTTGACTATGCCCCATGAATGGATGCTACACAGGGAAGATTCCTGGACCTTGTCCACTGATGGAGTACACCTCAAATAGACCTGTTTGCCTCCATCATGAACAGGCATCTTCCCTCCTTCTGCACCAGACTGCCAGAACCTCTGACGATGACAACAGATGCATTTTCAATATCTTGGAAAGGGATGTTTCTCTATGCCTTCTGCCCCTCCCCTTCCCTCTTGTTCAGAAATTCCTGCTGAAAATCCAGCAGGACAAACCAAAAATCTTGCTGGTTACTCCCTTTTGTCCAAGACAGCATTGGTTCCCCCTCCTCCTCCAGCTAGCCAAGTGCAATCACCACAAGTTACTCCTCAGAGTGGACCTACTCACACAGGACAAGGGAACCCAAATTCACCTGAGGTGGAAATCTCTTCACCTCACTTTGTGGGTGATAGGATTTTGATCCCTTTCAAGCACTTATACCACAAGGGCATGCTCACTGTCCTGCAGGAGGCCAGGAAACCTAATACCAGGAGATTTCATGTATCCAAGTGGTAAAGATTCTCCATATGGTGTATCAGAAGGCAGCTGGACCCATTCCAAAGTGAGGTTACCATAGTGCTGTCCTACCTGTGTGAACTTTTACAGTTAGCATACTCCTCCATCAAAGCCCATCTGTCTGCCATTTCTGCCTGTTTTACCCCTGGCCCTCCCCCCTAGCTTCCAGATTGCCTGCAAAACTCTTCCTTAAGGGGGGTATTCCATCTCAGGCCACCAAGGAAACCCATACCACCTCCTTGGGACTTGAACTTTGTCTTAGAGAAACTCACTCACTCCCTTTGGTCCTGCATGCAAAGCTTCCCTAAAACATCCCACATGGAAGGCAGTTCTGCTGGTGGCCTTGATCTCAGCTAGAAGAATTTCTGAGCTGCAAGCTCTCATCGCTACCCCTCCCTTCCTCATCTTCCACAGAGATGGGATAACCCTCAGAACCAACCCTTCCTTCATGCCCAAGTTGGTTAATGATCTTTCCTTAAATCAAGTCATCCACCTGCCCACTTTCTTCCCCAACCCACAGAGAGACAGTGAGAGAGTACTTCATTCCCTTGATGTGCACAGTCAGCTCAGGTTCTATTTGCACAAAACCAAAAATATCAGATAGGCTGACCAATTGTTTGTATCTCTCAACCCCAGAGCCCTGGAGAAAGCAGTAACTAAGCAAACCATTTCAGCCTGGATTTCCAGGGCTATTTCCTTTTATTACACACACCATGGTAAACACTTACAAGGCAGTGTGATGGCCCATTCCACTAAGGCAATGGCCTCATCTGGAGCCTTTTTCAAAGGCCTGGACACTTCCTCTAGTCTTGTCTTCACCTAGTCTTCTGTGCACACCTTCACAAAACATTACAAAATAGACCAGATTTCCAGGGCTATCCTCCATGGCTTCCTGGAAAACTCCTCTAGGCTACCTCCCTCTTCCTGTTAGTGAGCTTTGGCAGTCACCCAACTGTAGAGAATACTGCAACATGTCAATAGAAGCACATAGAAAAGTTGTGTCAAATCTTACCATAACCATAGATGTCTTTCTATTCCATGCTGCAGTATTCCTTCCCTCCCACCTACTCCTCCTGATATCAGGCATTCCCTTCCTGGGATGGCTCAGGACTTGCACTGCCTTCTCTGAGACTGGTTCCAACTGGGGCGCTCAGTTCTGACATCTAGTGCGAGCAGACGTCACTTTTATGGCCCATGCTCTGCTAGTCACGTCAGATGTCCCACGCACCATACAGTAACTGTAAAACTTTTGTATACTGGCCAGACATTCAGGTAGCAAGAGGGGAAACCTACCAAGTGCCCTGCACTAACCAATATTCTACTACCATATACACCCCACAGAACCCTTAGATCTGCCCACCAAAACCTAATCTCCCTCCAAAAACCCAATCGTCCTGCTGGTCAGCTTCTGCTATCTTTCTCCTTAGCTAAAAAATGGAATTTTCTCCCTTATTTCGTAAGGACCTGTGACAACTTTGAAAACTTTAAAACTCAGCTGCATTCCTATCTTTATTCAAACAGGAAATGCAACTGTACTCTTCCCCCCCATACACCATAAGCTCTCCTCCACTTATACTCCTGGCTAACTTTCACATCAAACTAACCTTACACTCAAGTGTGGATATTATAAATTACAAATCTGTAATATATAGGCATGATGCTGTGTGCCTGCCTTTCTTGCCTAAATGAAATTGTAACTGTTTTCTTCTTCTGAATTCTACCTGTTTTTAAAGTTTGTAAAGCAGTTATTCTTTGTAATAATTCTTGTAACTAAACTATGTATTGCGGAGCTTTTCTCCCCGGGCCTCCACTGAAAACGGGCTCCCTTAGCCCAGTGGACCTCCCCGGTCATCAAACTGGAATAAATAAATAAAATAAATAACCCAATTGTACAGAATACTGCAACATAGAAGAGAAGGCGTCTAAGGTTATGGTAAGATTTTACACAGTGTTTCTTTGCCAGCCACAATGAATGTCCTATACAAAATCTTAAAATGAAAAGGAGACAAAGCCTGCATGATTCCCTTCTCTGTAAGTACAATGTGTATCCTAGGTTTGAATTGGCTTACTAAACACTACCTCTAAACTTATGCTGTGCGGCACATAGTATGAAATATCAACACAATGCCAGCACATTACTCTCCTCCTCCTGCAGAAGGTAGTGATAACTCAGAAATGTCAAAATCAGCATTCAGAATGAACCTACCTAGTGTAATACTACCCTATATGCATTATTCCCACTACAGTGTAGCAGGTGAATAGTTCCCCTTAACAGGAAAACAAAAAAAGTGATGAACACTGTTAAGCGATGAGCACAACCCATAGTCCAGGTTTTCAAAAGTGTTAACATGCACCTGATTTCAGTTGACAGTGTCAGCAGCCCAGACATTATATCAAATGGTGAAATAAAAAAGATGATAAACCTGGTGAAAACACTGCTGAACATGACCCAAAATTCATGTTCTTTAAGCAAGAAATAATGCTCCACATAGTGTATGTTATTGTGTAAATAACACAAGCCCAAGGGTGTTCTGAGGCCCAGCACCACTGGCATTGTAATTTCATAATATGAGTCCCCTTTACATACTTAAAAAAACAGTAGGAAGTAAGGATCTTCTGACTACTTATGTGACATCTATTCACTCCTGCCTCCATGGCTTCCAGATCATTCATCTCAGACTTTGCCATGCAAACTGCTTTCCACGGGCCTAAAACTAGCCCTCTATTTCAACGCATTGAAGAGCTCTACCTGTAGGAATGGGTCTCATGGCATTATTGCCATTGAATAAAGTCTGCTGACATCAGGCAACATTGTCTGTGGGAGGAGATATTGATGTATTACGGAAGGGGGCTTCATGATTGAAGTGCACATTATAGTGGTCAGTGGTGACAAGTACGATCATGAAAGATTATAGTAGTGTAAAAAATAGCTTCCTTCAAGAAGTAAAAAAAAAATCTCTAAAAACAGGCAGGATAGGCCCCACAACCCTTCTAGTAATATATTCCAATTCCAAGATCACTGTATCTCAAGGAAAGGAAAAAAATCTCCTGAATACCACAATTTCAATGTTAGTGTGCAACAGATTGTATTTGTGCATTACTGATCACACATAAGTGCCTGTTATAGTTTCATTGGTAAGTACTAGGCTAGCTGCCCTTGCAGGCTATTTTAAGCCTAGCCAGTTTGCCTTTTTGTGCTTGAAATAACCTTTCCCATTTGGTTATAGATTGGTCTTACACATCCCATGGTCGATAATTATATATTACCCCTAATAAGAATAACTGGGATTGTACAATAGATAATTTGTATAATCATAATTGATAATTTCTTGTGTGTTAAATAGAACCTGACATCCATGGAAAGTGCTTAGGTAGTAAACAGTTGACTGCCAGGATTAGACAGATTAGGACTGGTATAACCAGTGAAAACAGGGCATGCATCCTTTTTGATCTCTCCCGAAGTATTGATTGTCTGGTTCGTCCACTGTGTTTTTAAAACGTTTGATTCATGAACTCTATTGTAGGCCCATGCCTCACTTCAGGTGATGTGATTGTCTTTATTTTAATGGTAAAACACATCCTGAAGTTTGAACTCATCTTTAGAAAACAGTTGTGTGTCATGGACACCCACAGGCTTTGGTGCACTCTGTATTCATACAGGCAGTTAGGCAGTTTCAGGTGTTAAAAGTATCTGATCACAGTTTAAAAGCTATTGCCAGTAGATGAGATAGTAAAATTTTAGGTAAGTGTTTTTCCTGAAACATGTATAACCTTTTGGCACCTTTGATGTGTGTCTCTGCATTCTGTTACTGTTTATTTTCTAACACTGCTTTTCTCTTATCCTCCCTAAAGCTGTCTGAATCTACTGAAGAGGTAAAAACTAGCCTTACTCCATAGACTTTCATAGCCACATGTACATGAAGTCATCCCAAAAAATAGTAATTATATTGTGTGGCAACAGTTTAAAATTACATTGTGATTAAATTAGTGCATTTAATTATTAAGATAAATGTCTTATTTTTAGCAATGTAAAACACACTGCAGTTCGTTTGTTAATCAGAAACTAATTTGATTATTACACTGCAAATATGAGACTACACTTTGCAAATGATTACTAAACATGTTTTCTACAGTGTTGTGTTACTGTTCAGAAGCAACTGAGCAGTAATATGGTGTAATTAGAGTATTGTAAAACAGCATTTTGTCTGTCATGCCACACAATGTGCATCAGTATTTTATAGTTAATTTCTAATACTGTTTGCATGTTGAGGGTTACATTCCATCTAAGTACAGACCATGTCATCAGTATCTCAGGAGAGGAATGGCTTTACATTACATGTTGCATTTTGTACAGTATGGGGTTTGTATTAATTCTGAAGTGAAACTGTGTTCTGCCTAAATATTGTTGCATTCCAAAAGTAAGAGCACAAACATTTCACACACCACATGCTCATAGTATCCAGTCAGAGAGACTCTAGAAAACCAGAGAAGCACCTCTACAGGTATATCTGCAGATTTTGATGGTATGTCAGTATATTTAACCGTATGAACCCACTATCACCAGTGAAAGAAGGCTGCATACAGTTCAGTAGATGCAGAGAATGACTGGGAGATCGCTACATTTGGTGGGTAAGGGCTGGGGTGTGTAGAGTATGTAACCACAATGCAAAACACCATCACCCATTGTTTCCATCAGTAGATTTTGTTAGCATTGTGTTAGTTGGGATAAAGAGGAGTGATGAATGAGCGGTGGTGCTGATCAGTTTAACACTGTTTGATGCTGCCAGGAGTCCAGGGAAGTAAATACTGTGGGAAGAAATAGCCATGGAATTGTTATGGCTAGGCTTGTATAGGCCCTAGGAGTGATAGCCTAGTACCAACCTATGAACCACCAAGATCCTGCTTCGTATAAATCAACCTAGTTTAGTGAACAGGTGGATAAAATTGAGTTGTAGTGTAAGGTTGGTAAGGTATGAGTTAAAACATATGTAGAGGCAATTGTTACAGGGCTGTTGAAGCTAATTGACTATAGCATGGTCTACTGCTGCTGCTGCTATGATCAGCAGAATGTGTATAATGCAAGTTATCGTTGTGTAATGGGAGATGATGCTAGGTTGGACAAGTATCCATGTTTGGCGGAGGGTGTGTAGCAAGTAGAAAAATTACACAATATACTGCTGCTGGTCAGTTTTGTATTGTTACTAAAAGTGTGTTTTTATTTGGGGGTAGAATGGTGTTGTAGGACTACAAGAAGTGTGTTCTTGTTTGGGGATAGAATGGTGACATGAAGCTAAAGGGCTGTAGCAGTACACACTGCTGTCTCATGCAGAGACTACAAGTTCAAATGTAGCTGCGTTGTTAGAAGGAAATGATTGCTTCCTTGGAAAAGAGTACTAGTTAAAGGAGAAAATATATTTTGATGTTTGTGGCTAGAAGAACATTTGATAAGTTATACAAGGGTAGAGTGGTAGAGACTAAATTACTGATAACAAGGCAGGGGCTTTTCTAAAAATGAACGGTAGAGTGTGGTTGGTATAAATAGTTTGTGACTAGTGGGAGCGTGAGAATGTGGATGTAGTAGGTGGATAGAGAAGAGTGGGTTTTGAGTTGGTGGATTGCCTTCTCAGACAAGGTAGAGCAGGATTGACCATAAACATAATGGCTGGGTCTGACTTGTAATTGAACAAAGCACAGTGAAATGGATAAAAACCTGTTATTAGTAGGAAACTGACACCAGTCATGCATTATGCCTAAACAAAACCTGATCACTGTTGTAGTAACAGCTGTAGCAGGATTTGCAGACAAGCTAAACTGAGAAATAGAAGAGTGACCAGTCTTGCTTATATACTGTTCTGTAACTGTCAAGAGTATGCAGCAATGTATGTAACACTTGTGGTAGGGTTTATAGGTAGCCTATAGTGTTTAAAAGGGTTCCTATTAGAACCTCGAACGCTTGAAATGTCGAACGTCATATGGTCGACACCATATAATCGACATTTCAAGTGTTCGAAGGTTAAGTATAACGGTGCTGTTCAGTGCAGAATGGGAGAATTTCCCTTTTCTGCATTGAAGTGCAATCTCAGAATTGGTATATTTAAGTAGGAGGGTGGATGGTGTAAGGGGGCTTGCCCCCCTGCCTGCACCGTTAAGGTAATTTTTTTTGTTTTTTATTATATATTCGAACTTTCGAAATTTGATCATATGTTGTCGAACATATGGAATTCGAAATTTCGAAAGTTCGATTATACAATATAGACCCGTTTAAAATGACTTCTTAAAATCAGTCTGCTTTTCTGCTACCAAAGAGAGCATACCTCTGCAGGCTTTTGAGGATCGACGTTTGGCTAATGCTGAGCAAATAAGTTACCTTCAATGAAAAAAAAAAACTTTATGATGGAGACTACTTTTTTTGTAAAATAACTTTAAAGTTATTAAAAAGTCTTTTTAATGACCGTCATGTGACTTTTAATCACTTTTAAATAGGAGTGTCAAGTAAAAAATTTATTTTAAACTATCTTTTTTAGCTGAAGTTTTGTTTAATGTACTTTTGGGTTTTGGGGTATTTAAAGTACTTAGTGTGTTTTTATGGGGTTAAAAATTACTTTTTTACTACTTCCCTGTTTTATGGAGTGTTACTGTCAGGCTTCCCCAGAAATCAGGCATCTTTTTCAGCTTAACCATAGAATAACCTACCAGTTCCTCAATTCCTTCTTCTTCCAGCCACAAAAAGAAAAAATGTTATACACCCTTTGCCACTATAGCAGGCTGCTAAAGTTCCTTAATCACAGATAGGTGATTCTGCTGTAGCCAAACTAGGTTCTTCTGACCACATGTCTTTGTCCCTAGGTCCTGCTGGTATTGTCCCTGTAACGACTATGGAATTGGGATTAGACACTTCTCTGCAGCTGTTGGAGCATCCTTTGTGGGCAAAGGAGTTCCACTATTGTCACTCCTGGGTGAAGAGGTAGAGAATGCCACTCTGCCCAGCCAGAAATCTAGGGAGATAACTTCTGGCAAAGGTGTATGTCTGTCTGTATCTTCAGAAATTCATGTGGGGGAAAAAAAGCAAAAACTTAGACATACATCTTCTCCTTTTTCATTTACTCTGGACATCAGTGATTTATTGGATTTAGCTCAGGGGATCGGTTTAGGCTGTTGAATCCTCCCTGCATGGCTCTGCCTGGTAAAAGATGAAAGGATTCTTCATTTGTTTAATAGATTCAAGAGACTAAACCTCTAAACGATTGTGAGGGGATATATTTTATTTTGTATCCACAGATTTCTGATTAAGATTATGAGATGAGAGTTGCTTCAGTCAGTCCATTTGAAGGATCCTCTTTCTTTGATATTGCTTCTAGAATGCATCAGTCTTTTCAGTGGCACAGGGATGTCTTTCAGTCCCTCAGGAAGTAGTATGATTTGTTACAACTGGAATTTCCAAAGCCTACTCCTTTTCCTCCTATTTTTTCTGCTTTGGATGATGTTTTTGGCATAACCTGTAACTTACCTGACAAGCCAACCTGCTGACCCCACAAAAGTAGATAGGGTGTATAAAGTTCCTTGAGCTTTTGAGTTTTTATACGCTCCTCCCATGTCAGACCCAGTAGCTACTGCCTTAGTGATGAAAATTACAGTTTATACAATATACATGAGGAGGCTTGTCTGTCTGCTTCTCAGAAACTCGTGTATATTGTATAATCTGAAATTTTGAATCCTGCTTTGGATAAAGAGTTAATTTTGGACTGTCTACTGCAGACATCCTTGTTAAGTGTGATGAGAAAGGTATTCTGACTTACAGTTTTTCAGCTTTCCTTCTCCAAGTTGGCCAAGGGATTTAATGCTCCCTCCACTACTTTAGCTTAAAGGCAAATAAAACTGATCCATCAAGCTGCTGGTAAGTAGATGCTTAAAAAGCTATGGCAGAGTGTTTCCAAAAAATACTTCAGTGACCCTCCACAACTAGGACAGTAGCCAGTATGACTATTTACAAGACTCGCACTCCACCCTATCAACCCCTAATTGTCAAGATTATGTTTGGTAGTGGGAGTGTCTTCCCTTTTTCCCAAGGGATTCTCCCTCACTCACCTGCCTTAACTCTTCTCTTCTTGTCCCTCTCGTCATGCCACATTCTCTCTCTCCTAGTGGGTGTTAGAAGTTCTCAATACTCCTATTTTAGGATAAGGATTTTATTTAAAAAATTATTTTTACTCCAAGTTCTAAATTTTATCCCTTCCATTTTCTTAGCTCTTATTTTGCATTGAATTTTCTAAATTTAAAAAATACATAGCGTCACATTCCTAGTTCCTGCATTTCTAGAGGCAGACTGCAAGGTGTTGACATTTTTGCTAATTTAGGTGATTTGTCTTCCTTTGCTGAGTATTTTTCAAGGTGCCAGACATTTCTCACATGAGTAAGGGATCTCCTGCACAGACTGGGATTCCAGGAGAATATGTAGATGTTTTGTCAGACTAATTTTACTTCTTTGGGGCACTTCAATTTAAAGAGCTTTTCTTTAATGGGAAAGTGTAGATTAGTATCTGTTTCTGAATTGTTCCACTGAGGTTACTATCTTAACTGTAACAGAGAATTGACCCATGACCTTTCTCACCAAAGGAAAATGTGAACCCAATATACCATTTAATACTAATTGTATATGATGTGGTCCCAACATCTTCATCCTGTTTCCATTTGTGAAGAGTTTTTGCTGGTGACACAATATTTTTTCATACTCGAGGTCTCCATAATTCTTCCTCACAGTTCCAGCTGAATCTGTCAGTACAGATCTCCTCAGATGTTGCTTGGAGAGCAGTTTATATGGGGATAAAAGTGCAAGGTCTTCGTAACAGAAGATATAGACTAACTCAAATAAAATAGATATTGGCATTTATAAATGTTTGCTCCTCTCTCATTCTGTTTTGTCCCTGGGACCTTTATAAGTGTTTGCAGGCTGTACCATAGGGATGTGGTTCATAAACAAGCAAGGAAGAGCCAGTGCTTACTTTTCATGCAAACTAACCATGGTAACCTGGGATATAGCCTTTCAGCACAATCTTACTCTGCAGGCATTTGACATACAGTAAAAGCAAAATTATTTAGTAGACAAGCTAAACAGGACCATGATACACCCTCACTAATGGAATTTAATTCAAGGGGTCTTCAAGATTTGATCCTAACATTGGAAGTGCCTCAGATACATCTTTGTGCCTCCACTTTCGACTGTTAATTGGTAACATTTTGCTCCACGTCCCCACCCTTGAAGACCTGGAAGGCTGATGCTTTTTTTTTTCCCATGGACAGGAATTTTCCTGTATGCTCTACCACCCTTTCTATTATTATTCAGGGTCATTCTGAAGATTCAGAAGAACTCCCCAAGTTCTTTGTGGTAACTCCCTTCTGGCCCAGGCAGCAGTAGTTCTCCCTTCTTTTAGTATAGCCAGGGGTAATTACTACAAGCACCTGACAGATGGACCTATTTTCACAAGACCCAGGGGTGTTTGATACACAGCAACCATAACAACTATAAGTGACTGACTGGATGACAGAATCGTAATGCCTTTTAAACACCTTTTTATGAGGGCATGTGGCAGGATTTAAGGAAGGCAGCAAATTCTGCTAGTAGAAAATCATTTATTAGTAACTGGAAGAAGTTTTCTAGTTACTGCCAAAACATAACCAGTACTCATTCAATGCTTGTGTTTTTCTGGTTTTACTTTATTTGTGGGAGTTATCCCATGACCTATGTTACTACTCAGTCAGGTTTCACTTTTCTGCCATTTCACTATGTCTGCCCATGGATCCCCCTCTTTCAGTGCAGTGTCATGGGAAAATATTTTTGAAAGGGGTGTTGCATATGAAGTCTCTTAGAATATAGGTGTATCCTCCTTGGGATCTTAATTTGGTTTGCAAATAACTAACTCTTGCTCCATTCCTTTCAGTATATAGACATATCAGCAATATTTTGGTAAATTTGGGGTAAGCTTGACTAGGTTTAAAATGTCTCTTGGGCTAGTAGTGTGGTAACCACCTATGAATCTGTTTGAACCACTCCATTAAGCTGACTTGAAGTTCTTGACATAGAAAACAGTTATACTTATTGGTTTGACCTGTACAAGGAGAGCATCTAAGATGCAAGCTGTTATGGTAGGTCAGCCTTCTCATTTTCCTCACAGATGGGTTTCTTTAAGAAATATTCTTTCATTTATGATTTATGTCTTAAGTGGTATCCGAGTTTACCTTAAGCCAAGCTTTCCAGAGTAAAAATGAGGAAGAAACAATACTCCTTACCTTGGATGTCTACACACACACACACACACGTGCACGCGCACATACACACACGCGTGCACATACACACACAAGCACGCGTGCATGAACATACACAGGGTAAAAAGGTCACACAGACATGTCACTCAATAAAAATTACAAGAAGGACCAAGTCAAGC
Source organism: Protopterus annectens (assembly GCF_019279795.1). Classification (NCBI taxonomy): domain Eukaryota; kingdom Metazoa; phylum Chordata; order Ceratodontiformes; family Protopteridae; genus Protopterus; species Protopterus annectens. The sequence goes on from NC_056737.1 coordinate 1,404,143,525, forward strand.
TAAATTCTTCAGTGTGATACCTTAAACCCCCTGTAGTGAAAGCCCATGGGTTTTGTCCCCCTTAAGAACATAGATTCTGACTTTTTACTTTAAGTCTTTAATTGGGCCTGAATGCATCTATTCAGGATAAAATTTAAAAAAGAAAAACATAAAGTAATGTTTGCATGTGTGTGTGTGAGAGAGAGAGTAGAATGACTGGAGCAGATAGTCTACCACTAAACATTCCCTGAAAAATAAGTATGAAACTCTGATTGTCTTGCATTATTGACTGACTTTAGTCCTGCAAATCAAGCATTGTGCAGGGGACAGAGCAGAACTAAGTGGCAAAATCAGGGACAGTTAAGTGTCATGTGGGGAGGGTGAATGTTGCAGTACCTTGCAGTCTATGATTTTTTTTTTTATTCATTTTTATCACAGTGAGACATCTGATGAGTATTCAATTCAGTAAAGTGGCTGTAAGTGCTGGTCGTGTGTGTGTGTGTGTGTGTGTGTGTGTGTGTGTGTGTGTGTGTGTGTGTGTGTGTGTGTGTGTGTGTGTGTGTGTGTGTGTTTGGACATTAGATACTTGCATAACTTATATTTTGGATGTAAATTCTTCCAGCAACAATTTGTGCTATAACAAGTTTGAAATATTAGGCAGAGGAACTATTTTACATTAAAAATATAAAAAATACAGCATGAAAAAAATGCAAAACAGTTTAACAGATAGCCAATTCTCATGGAGCAATAATCCCTCCAGGGTAGGCATTATTAGGGAATTAACGTCTAACACCACCTCTGGGCATGCATTAATTCCCTGATAATGTTGAGCATTATTGCTTGCTTAGCATGTTACATTCACATTTTTTTTTCTTTTCATTTCTCTAATGTAAATTCAGAATACTTTATTACTGATTTCAGCATCTCAAATAAAACCAGGTTCATAGCTCGATGTTGAACATCTGATAACAAAAGTTAGGCATTTTTGTACTTCAGTTAATATTGGCTTGTGTTATAACAGAGGTAATACTTGAAAGCTGAACAATGCATTTTTTCTGACTTACAAACATATTGTAGCACTGTATTAAAGGTCTTTCTAACTTGAGAGGTAGTAGCTCTGGAGTTTATTGCTTTGATATTTTTTATATTGCTGTTGTATGATTGGCCTGTTTGGCATATTGTAAACTTCATGAATATACCAGGGGTAAAAAACTTCATTTAGCTTGTGTAGCAAACATACATTAGAATTTTATTCTTGAATTCAGCATTTGTTTGTGTGTCTACATGTTCAAGATTCATGTTTGTGTATTTTACATTTCATTTTTGATAAACTTATTTATTAGTTTTATTTGACATTTGTTTACCAGGAAAGTCCAACAGGGATAATATCTCATTTGCAGTGGAGTCCCAGAGAGAAAAGCTGTAGATTGACATAATATCATTATAGTTAAATAAAGTTATTACAAAGCCCATTACAGATGAATGACATATTAACTAAGTAAAAATTCAGCTTCAGTATATACAGTGTGAGCCTATATATATATATAGTGCAAATATCTGGACAGCTATAACAAGAAGAAAACGAACATTATTAACAGATAAAGTATTATCGAGTTGCAGTTCATAGAGATGGCATTAAACACACTGAGTACACTCTTTGGAACAGAAAGAACTAGGTAATTTATATCTGTCTTGCCAAATGTAACCATAGTTTCCATTATCATTCTACACATGTCTATCTTTGTTAACTTCTATTTGTCATCACTGGTCATTGCTTTGTTAACAACATTTCTTTCCTATTCAAGGCAGCAACGACTTCACTGGAAGATGAAACCGGAAAGGCAAGTGCTTCAGATGATCATCGAGTGAATGCAGGAATGGTTTCAGACTTTCCGCCACCTGCAGGCCGTGAAATCCTTCTTAGAACAACTGTTCCTCGCCCTGCACCGTATTCAAAAGCATTGCCACAACGTATGTACTGTGTGCTCTTGAAGGATGAGTTTAGATTGGCTGGAGCATTTTCCTCTGATACCTCATTCTTCTAAGGTTTTACATAGAGATTCTGAAACTGGTTTAAAGAGCATCTTTGGTTCGAGTATATGGTAACAGTTTAATGCTTTGGTAAAATTAATGTCATGTTAATGAAGAATTTTCATTGTGCAGAATTAAAAAAAAAATCACAAATGTAGTTCAAATCTAAGGGGTGATTATATGTGTAAACTAAAGAAAACCCTGCACAATCTAGTCCAGGCATTTTTAATCAAGATATTTATGAAACACAAAATATTTTCATTATGTTTACAAAATCAATATATATATGCAGTACAAAGTAGAATGTAAGTTAAGGCTTTTAATGTGCTGTATTTTTAATGTCTTTGTGGTCAGTATAACTGACTGGAGATAATCATACGTAGAACGATTCAGTGAAGCTTCTGTAAATATTGCTAAAGAAAAATACTGTATTTACTTTATAAATATATAATCATATATAAAATGTTATCTGCTTCAAATTAGCATATGTCCTGTGGTCAGTACATATTCTTAAGTGGTAAAACTGTTGTAATGGTTAACTTGTTTAGTGTGAATTGTACGATATAAAAGAGATTTTACATCATCTAATTCCAGATGTGCATATTTATAAAATAGAAGCAACATGGGTACTCTTTTTCATTAAACATTTTTTTTTTAGTCTGACAGATTCAACAGTTCGAGTACAGACTGAGGAAATAAAAATATGTATCCATGTTTATTTTACCATTTTGAGTATGAAAGTACATTGGCATATTAGTACTTGTTACCCTTGGTGAGCATAGTATAACAAACTTGCAATGGATTACATTGTGCGAATTGCAGCTTATATTATGGCATTCAAACTGTTCATCTTTTTCCACTAGTATGTGTGTTATTCTGTCAACTAATAACAGAAGTAGGAATTTCCAAAGTGTGATATATTAAACTAAAGTGTCAAAATGACTGGGCCCACCTATTCAAGAAATTTACTCATTTAAATATGAATAAAGAAAAACTTGAAAACAATTGTCTAGGATCATATTTATGTAGGCCAGTTTAGGCAATGTGATCTGTGCAAAATATTGAAAAAAGAATTACTTCCAAAATTAGATGACTTGTTTGGCTTTGGAACATTTTTCCTAGAAGAACCGTACGCTGCCTAGGAGGTAAAGATAAAAAAATATATTTTTCTATGACCCTGTACCTTCCACATCTGATTGCAAAGTATATAGTCAGTCTAATTTTGGTATTGGCTGTCTGGTGATGCTGGTATGTAAAGCCATCTTTTTGACTGTTGAAAGAGAACATTTGCTGTGACCATTGGATTATCTTAACATTCCAGTAGTCTGTCTTCCACTTCATTTTCTTGTAGACAGGGCACTGATCTTTTGCAGGATGCATACATTTGCATGCCACATGCACACAGACAAGCAGTTTGGAGAATGCAATATTTTTTACAAGTGGGAGGAAAACAAAAAGGAAAAAGGCAGAGGGGCAACCTTCACTGCTTTTTCTTTCTGCAAAATTAATGTCTGAAGTAAATATTTTGTGCTGTAATACAAGTGAAACAAATGGGATATGAACCCATAAGACTAATGCTGCCAGTATGCATGCACTTCTGCTTCCTAGTGTAATACACCCATGAATGTCACAAGCAATGTTGGTTTGAACGGATTGTACCCTGTCAAAGCAGAGTTCTTAAAAACTGTCTCTTTATAAACATAATATAAAATATATATTATTGTGTCCGTACTGTAACCAAATGTTGACTGTCAGATTTCTAACAAAATGATTTATTATAGAGTGAGGATCATTATTTGTGTAAAAAGAGATTTTTTTTTTAAACAGACTGCATTTGATATCCAGTTTTGGCAAGTATCACAACCGGGTGATTGGGGTTGTATCTAGTTGTGGAGCTGCATATATGTGTATGAAATTTATGGAATAGTTTGTCATTTGCTCACAGTTCAAGGACTGGGGGCATATACAGTTTAGAAAGTGCTTATTCTGGGGCTGGGGGTGGCAGTTTGTAAGCAGGAAATTAAATACTTCCCAGAAAAAGTTAGTAATTTTTTTTCCTGCCTTGTGTTTATTTTCTTATTTTCTTTTTTATTCTTGGTGTACCAGGTTAATCCCACTAGCTTAGTGGCTTATTTTCATGTGAAACTGTGGCGGCATTTATACTTGTTGTGTCTTTCAGCTTTTCCCGGTTAGGGGTCACCACAGCGGAACTCCGGTCCGCTAATGATTGGCAGTTGATTTTTACGTGCTGAGTTGCCGGCCCTAACGCACAACCTTCAACGAAGGTACGCCCATTCACGCATGTCTCCACAGTAGACGCTCTGAGAATCGAACGGGACAATGTCTTGCTGTGACGCGACAACGCTACCGCAACACTACTACTCTCCCAGTGGGAAAAAAATAAAATAGAAACAGCAGCCAGTGGTATTGTCAGCTTGAATAAAATTCAGTTACTGGCTAGTAAGTACACTGACTGGATGCCTGTAAAGAAGAAATTTAGAGAACCTGAAAGAAACTCAACCAGAAAAGGTGAAGAGAATATACTGTCTGGGAAGAAACCTGTTTAGCAAAAAGCAGTTCTTCCTCCAGCTTTGGTACAAGAAGTGGTTTCCAGTAATTTAAAGGAAGCTATGTCAGTTGTGCTCAGAGTTGATCAAAATAAATTAAACATTGAATAAGTATATGAGCTCAACTAGCAAAAACACTGGAAAAAAATGGAGGAAACTTTAAACAGCTATTCATATGAACGGATAAAACTGCAAAAATCAGAAGCCAAAGTGAAGAAAAGGCTGGCTGGGTATGAGACTGCTCAAGAAGAGATGTTTCAGCTGTTTCAAAAAATGGTACACTTAGAGAACACAGCATGCAGAGAAACCCCAGATTTTCTGCTGTACCAGAGAAACTGGAAGGAACAAACTGTATTCATTTAATGAAATCACGAATAAGTAACATTATTCTCCTCTATGAACTTTCCACCTTGGGTCTATCATCAATGGTTCTCCACCTACCTTGCCAATAGGCATCAGGCTGTAAAATGGCAAGGGTCCATCTTTGCATACCTTCCCAGTCCCACAGGAGTCCCACAAGTATATCCAATCCTTGCCCCTCTACTATTCAATATTTTTTCAATAACATACATTCATTTTCTTGCAAAGACACCCTGATTCAATATGCAGATGACTGTACCATCACCTGCTCTTCAAACACCTAAACTCACCTCCAAGAAATCACTCAATAAGCTGTCATCTACATTGAAACTTGGCTTACAAAGACCCAACTCTTACTAAGCCCCCCCCCAAAAAAAACAAGCTTCGCCTCTTTACCCCAAAAAGTCACACCCCTAACAAAGCATCTTTCAAAATCATTTTTGGAAATGGCACTGAAATTGAATACTACACCATGCCAAATAATGATACATCTTAAATTTGACCTCTACATCCAAAGCAATATCAATAAAACCCATCAAAAACAAGACATACTATACAGAAACAAACATTTTCTGTGCACACCCACAAAAATTACTGTAACTAAAACCTACCTTCTGCCCTCCCTACTCTGGAGCCCAAATTCTAACCAATTTACAATCATCCATAAAAAAACAAACTTGAAAGCTGCTACAGCAGAATTGCCAAATTTGCTACTAATTCAACCTCCTTTACTGTAAAACTCTGCATACCCTTAGCTGGCTGCAACTCCCCTTCCACCTCTCCTACTTTCAACTTATAAACAACAGTACATAAAATCATTCAGAAACCATTCGCCCGCCCATCTCCTGCCCCTTTAATCAACATATATTTCCCTAAAATAACCCCCAGATCATAAGACAACCAACTTATCACCATAAATAAACCAAATAAATCCCCTAGACAAAGTCTATACTCATATTCAGTAGTAAAAAAATGGAACTCTCTACCTCTAACCAACAGAACTATTTCTAACCTACCCACCTTTAACTGATCCCTAAAAGAATACTTTACAAAATCATGGATCTGCTCCTGTGCCAATTCTGGCTGAATTTAGCCACTAAACTTTACTCACTCCCCTTTAGTGGAAGTTGCACCTCACAACCATTTCCAGCCCCCTACCCCACTCCTTTATTTTGTTTTTCCTACTACCTTACCATATCCGCTTTTTTCTGCAGACCTTTGCTCTACCTCTTTTGCTTTCCTCCCTACTCACCTAAGCTACCTGAAGAAAACCTACCCTGCACTCTTCTTATATAAATCAACCTACCTTGCACTTCTCTTATGTAATCCCCTTTTCTCTATCCTTGCTTCTGTCTGTAACCCTAATATGAACACCCTCTCTCATACTAAGACATCACTCAATTTCCTCTGACTATCTCTAATCATGTAATCTCTAATATCTCTCTCAAATATCTTTTTTTAGAATTGTTTCAGGTCTCATTTATTGCATACTAATCTAGGTAACAAATAACATAACTATTGAGTTTTTCATCACATATTTTCTCAACTCATGTTATTGTTTTCATTGCATTCTACTATAAAGCATATGCTCTGTTTTTCTCTCTGCAATGTTTTTTCACTCCTATGTTTTGTAGTGTTATATGATACTTTGTGATTTAAAATATCTGTAATTGATTTTGATTGTGATTGTGGAGCTTTTCTCCCCAGGCCTCCACTGAAGATGGTAACTTTTTGGCACAGCCAGACTTTCCTGATAAACAAATGTCAAATCAATAATTATAAATAAATGTATCCCAACAGTCAAGGAATGTTGAGAGGCAGGTGTGATATTCAAGCTCCTGTATCCAGCTGTTTTCGGATTTTTTTTTTTTTGTGGAGGTTCAAAGTCATTTTTGATGCTTAACAGACTAAGGGGGAAATACAAAAGTTTGTCCAACAAGAGGTGAGCCATCAAATAGAAGAGGGCTCTACTTCTCATCACTCTGACGGCAAGGCACATAGAGAGAGAGTCTCCAAAGGAAAATGCTTGAGAAAGACAAAAATGAAAAGCATAGAAGTTGACTAGAAAAGTCAAGAGTACCTTAGACTTGAACCACTGTGGGGTTGGGAGATGGAGATGAATAGGAACAAGACGATCAACACTGAAATTGGTGAATAAATGTGAGACTATAAAGCACCAGCCACACTTTTAAAATATGGCTTTACAAGAAAAAGTGGATTTTTGTTGACTTTAAACTTGTTGGGGGTACAGACAAGCATATGCCCCATGTCATGTTATTAAAGTTTGGAAGGACCCTAAAAGGGAAATATTGGGAGAAAAGGGGAAAGTTAACTGTAAGTAAAACATTTTTTGCCATTAACAGTATTTGTATAAAACATTTTATGGTATAAATTGCATGAGATAAAATATTTCACTAATTGTTGTATGTGATAAAGATACTGAAGTAAACATGTGTTTCTTCTTCTTCTTCTCTTGTTTAATTTTAAGAAATGTAGGCATTACAGTGTAAAAAAAAAAAGTCTGGACAAAAGCACTTTTAAGTCAGTAGGTTGTAATCTTGGGCTGATGGGTTTGGGGATGGGCTGTAAAGGTGAACTGATTATAATATCTAGAAGTGAGATGTTTTCTTTTACTTTTGCATAGGTAAATGTCTGCATAAATGTCATTGGCTGATTCTTATAACAATTTGTGAATACAAGTGGGTTTTTCAAAAATGAGAGATCACGATGTAATAAATAGTTGTCTTTAAGCCAATAAGTGTTCAGTACCAATTGAGAAATCTGGAGCTGATGAAAGCTCTACATTTTGATCTTATGTTTCCATTGCAGCAGTTTTACTAAATGTTAAAGCAATAAATTGAGATGTCTGGATATTATTTGCTGAGAGAAATGTAAAATTAAAAGGTACAAGGAAAACGGTTCAGTAAAAAATAGTTTGAAATTATTGAAAGTGAATAACAGCAACGTTTCTGGTAAATAAATACTTTTACTAGAAATTTAGCTTTATTTAAAGAGAACTAGTGCACTTTTCGTAAGGCTAAAAGTTAATATTTTCTGACAGCATGCAAGTTGTGTTTCACATCTGGGAGGGTGATAAAGGTTAAGACAAAAATACACAACAATTAGTATAAATAGGAGCACAGGCTGTAACATGTCCTGTCATGGATAACCTTACTTTTACATTAGGTTTTTCATGTGTGTGCAGCTGTTGATTTGGGACAGTTGTTCCTATCAGGATTGTTAAACTTCATTATCTGAAAATGTACATAGTTTTATGTGTTTTAAGTTAACAGGTTCTGTGGTTGAGTTTTCTTTTTTGTTTGAGGATTTCATAAAAACAAAAAGTGCTGTACAATGTGACATAGGTTCAAATGGAGATAACAAGAAACAACTCTGTAAAAGTCAAACTGCCAAACTGGGTCCATGGAACACAAAAGCTGAAAACAGACATTTAAAAAAAGCTTTCATACATAACGGGTGGGAATAATTTATCATAAAGGCTACATTAAACCTTTTATTTTGGAATGTGAATGGCCTCACAGGTATAGACGAAAAGGAGTATTGATCATAAGATCATAGGAAGTTACTAGGCTATTGGCCCTGAGGCCCTTACAAGCCTAACCAAGAATTTAGCCCATGTTCCCACAAGTCAGCACACTATGCCACTGTCAAGCAGGGATGCAGGTGGAATCTCAGGGGTGCATTTTCTGCTCCCCATTCAGTTATCCACTTAAAAAGGTTTAATAATATAATCTACTTTATGTGTAGAGGGAGTCTCTCCCACAGAAGGGGGAGTCTCGGACACAAATCTGTCCTGTCAGTAAGTCCTATTGATGTCACAGACCAGGTTGAGGTCACTCATGCGGGTTATTGAGTGGAGCTTGACTTGCGGATATGCAACAGTCCCATCAGTGCGGGGTCTGAGATTGCTTTGTATGCCAGACAGAGGTCACCTCTGAGGAGTCTGTATGAGACTTGAGTAGATGGACAGGGCTTTTAGCCTATCTGTGTAGGGTAGATGTTTGAGGCCCTGGATTCTCCAGGTGAGGAACCTCTGTGGTCTTTCCAGCTGCTGCATGTGCTTTGTGAGGTACATGCCAAAAGGGGCATTGTACTCAATAATGGGTCTTATAAGGGAAGAATACAGGGATATTATGACCACCTTGTCCCTGAATGAGATACCCTTACTAATGAGGTGGGCCATGTAGAAAGCGTTCCATACAATGCAGGCAATATGGTGGTCAAAAGTCAGTTTGCTATCAGTCCCTCACAACTGACTACATGCTTAGTGCCTTATTGTCAATGTGATAATTTGTGGGGATGTCATTCTCTCCAGAAGAGATGATGATGCATTTTTTGGCATTCAGTTTGAGACCATATTTCTGGCACCAGTCATTTGTTACAGTGAGACCCTCTTGGAGGATGTCCACATCACTACAGGAATTGATGACAGCACCCAGCTTGCAGTCATCTGCAAACTTGGTCAGCCATAGCACACTAGATTTGTCCTGCACCTCTGAAAAGTATATTCCAAACAGTGGAGGCCCCAAGCCCGATCCCTGGGGTACACCGCTTGTTATGGTTCTACTACTTGAGGTGGCATTGCCTATTCTGACTAGGTGGGTTCTATCAGTGAGCCAGTTTGCTACCCATCAGGTAACATATGGATTGATGCCTAGTTGAGACAGTTTATCTATTATACCTGAGTGGGGAATAGTATCTAAGTCCTTGGCCAGGTCAAGGTAGGCAATGTGCACCATCTTCCCCTTGTCTGTGGCCTTGATAACTGTCTCAAGAAAGTCGACCAAATTTAACAGGCATGCCCTCCCCCTTGACAAAACCAAACTGTATGGAATCAAGTGTCTGGAGGTTGCCAGTGTCTTTGTTAATGAGGTCCATGATAATCCGCTCCATGGCCTTGCAGATCAGACTAGTTAGGCTGATGGGTCTATAATTTCCTGGATCAGTGAATGCTCCACCTTTGTGCAAAGGGATGACAGTAGCTGTCCACTCAGCTGGGATGAAGCCGGGTACTCAGGCTTTGGTTGAATAGGGTGCCTAATGGTGCTGCAAGTTCCTGCCTGAGTTCATGTAGGATGCAGCCTGGGATGTTGTCGGGTCCCATGGAGGCTGTATTTTTTGCCTTTGAGAGGGCAGTGATGACTTGCTCCCTAGAGATAAAGGGAGGGGGGCAGATACCGGGGATGTCCTGTTTTACTGATGGGGAGGGCAGAGGAGTGACGTTTTCACTGAACCTGTCTGCCAGCAGGTAGGATACATCGACAGGGTTTGTATATGTAGTGTCCTTGACCACCAATTCTGAGCATATCTGGGTACTTCGCTTGAGATGGCAGACATATGTGAAGAAAGCCTTATAATTGTCTTTAGTAGATGTGGCCAGTTTGCACTCGAAGTTTGCTTTGGAGGATTTCATTAGTGCTCTTATTTGCTTGTTCAGGCTAAAGAGAGATTGCTTCCAATTAGACACCTGCTCCTTCTTGGTCCTGGACAGCAATGTTTTCCTTTTATTATAGAGTTTATTTATTGTAAATGTCCACCAGGCAGGTTTACTCTTGAGGAGGATGATTTCATCCCATCTGGTATTCCTGATTCCATGCAGCTATATAAATGCTCATATAGTACTTTGGTGTAGGTTTGGACATATGTGCCAGTTCCTGTGGAGGGGGAGGGTGCTGTTAAGCTGTTTATACCTTCCCTCAGGAGGTTGTAATCAGCTTTGGAAAAGTTTTTTTGTTTGACCCTAGCTTGGGGGGGGGGGCGGTCTGGGGAAATGTTGACTTTAAAAGTGATGGCTTTGTGGTTGGATCTTACCAGGGATGAAGACACTGTAGGGATGCTACATTGGTTACTCATGTTGTTTAATACCAAGTCCAAGATATTTTCATCTCTTGTTGGGGTATCAGCCAATTGGTCCAAGGCATCTGCATTGACAAAATCAAGGAATCTCTGGGCATTTGTGTTTTGGCATGAATATTTCTTCCAATCTATGGTTGGATAGTTAAAGTCACTCAGAATCAGGGTAAAGGGTTGAATCTTGATAGAGTCAAAGAGGTCCAGATAGGTGGAATGGGCATTTTGAGTCAGAGTTGGAGGCCTGTAGCTAGCTATGATTTGAATAGGGGTCTTGTCAATAGTTAACTGCACCTGGAGTATTTCCTGTGCACTATACTCTTTGAGCAGCTTAGAGGTGTGTATGTCTTTTATATATATTACAAACTCCACCTCCTTTTGTTTTGCTGCCCATGGTATGGGGTCTGAATGAATGTTAGGATGAGTAACCTGGTACGGCTGAGGTGCCCACTGCAGCTTTGAACCAGGTTTCTGTGACTGCACAAATGTCAGCTTCTTCCAGGGTTAAGAATGCTTCCAGTGAGTGAGTGCAGTTTCATGTTTAGACTCCTTGAGTTTAGCAACATGACCTTTAATTTACGTTTTGATGAAATTTTTATGTTGGTAGTTTTGACCTCGTGGCATTGCCTAAAAAAGGCAGTATGGGGGAGTCGAGAGCCTTTGCCAGAAGCCTGAAGCTCAAGGGAGACAGATGCAGGCCATCTCTGGCAAAGCATCGAGGCTTGTCAGTCATGTCATTCCAGGTTGTCAGGCACTGGATCCCCTTGGAATGACACCAGAAACTAAGCCAATTGTTAGTCAACCATTTTCTGTTTGTATTGAGGCGTCATTCTGGGTAAATTATATTAATAAATGCAGTGTAAATAACAGCAATACTGGAGAGACACTTGAAAAGAAATAAGCATGTGAATTTGATAAAGAAAGGGTTTCAAGAGCGGCATTTAGCAGAGTAGCAGGGAAAACTAATGGGAGAGTACTTATACTAATTGCTAGAGTAGCTCCAATAGTTATATAAGAGGAAAAAATAGTAATGCTAGATTTCTAGTAGTAAGGGGTTACTGGCAAGGGAGGAGGATTATGTTTGCATGTATTTATATTCCACCTAAAATTACTGTTACAGAGCTTAATAAAATTTGGAAGAAATAATCTGCTTTCAGCATCAGTAACAACTAAGATAAAAAATGTAGTTAAATGAAGTACAAATGAGACACTGGTGCTTCTTAGCCTACATGTTAAAAAGAGAGGAATTTAATGAAAGGGAAGTGGAAATTATTAGTCATTAGGGAAGATGGAAATTTCTTCCGAAGTTATAGATGGTGAGTGGGATAAAATGAAAGTAAAGTTTAAAAGTAGAATAGAAATAAAAGAAAGAGAGAAAGTTAAGAATTAACAAGAATTATTTAGAGGAGCTGACAAAGGTTAATCTGAACAAGAAAAGGCACAACTGTAGAGTGCTAAAGAGAAAATAATGGAGTATCTGGATAAAATGCATGAGTTTAGAAAGTTAAGCAGCAGTTTTTGGATAACTCCAGAGCACAAAAGCTTTTAGTAGAATTATTTATGCAACAGAAAGTAGAAAGGGTTATTGCTAAACTTAGGGAGCCTGTATTAAGAAAAATAACCACAGATCCTGTAGATGTATTTAAGGTATTTCAGAAATGTTATGAAAAAGTTGTATAAAGCAGAGGAATGTGGAAATCAGGAAAAAGAACAAATGGGAATATTTTTGGAAAACTTAGGTATGCCAAGGTTAGAAGTAGATGAGGCTTAGCAATTAAGAAAGGAGGAGATGAGTTAAAAATGGTGATGTATAATCTTCAAGAAAGTCTCCAGTAATAGGTGGTATTCCTGTGGAAGTTTAGAAGCTAGGTGGGGTGAAAATTATAAAGAGCTGGAAGGTTTTGTTTAACAGTATTTTAAAATGAGGGGAAACAACAACATTCTGAAAGAAAGCTGTGGTGACCATAATACCTAAAGATGGTAAAGACCCATCAGACCCAGCTTCATCAGGCCCATTTCAAATTTAAATCATCATGATTATAAAATGTTTGTTTATACTACCTAAAAGTCCAATGAAAATTGCAAAAGGTCCACAAACAATACTTCTAAATGCAAAAATAGACCCCAGAAGGCGTACAATGAAGCTTGCAGACAGCCCGATTCACTCGTTTTATTGTCACAACTAGTACAATCAAACCAAAGCAATAACGTCCTCAAAATACGTTTTCATTTAAAAACTTCATCAGATGTGGGCTGAAATCTCCTGAATAAGTGTTTATATCTGTTTGCAATTAAGCTAGAACCAATCACATAACATTTTAATTACCATAATTAATTCTAAGCTAACAACTTAAATATTTCCATAAAACATAAATTGTATACTGAACAACCTTTTAAGAAAGTTACTCTGCATTCAAACCTTTCAATAAATAAAATAAAATAAAGCACGAATAAATAAATATGAACCCTATAAAACATATATAGTTACAAAATATAAATTATTTCTATAAAAAAAGAGAGAAAATTAATTCTACTAGTTTGTACCACCATATTGTGGTCAATTATAAAGTTGCACTTTAAAAGTATAATATTTTGATGCTCGAAAAACACTTTCTAAAACACTCAGTAACATCTCTGTTGCTAAAACATATAAATAGACACTATAACATTTTATTTTAAAAAAACTTTGTTTTAAAAAGAGAACTGAGTAAAAACGTATTCCATAAAACCCTATCTCAATCAAGGAAAAATTATTCAAGGGTCAAGAGTTTAACAGCTGTGGTTTATAATTTTGCCGCTCTGAGTTTAAGAAGGGGGGTAATGGAGATACAATCATTCAGCCCTGGCCATTTGTTAGCCTGTAAAGTTACCTGCCACCAGAGCTCTCTGTATTCGATTTTTTACTCCCATAAGCCACCCCTTTCATCACTTTTCACTCTTTCTAACACAAAAAACAAATAGTGGGCATCTTTACATTCCTGCTTGTATTTATATAAAGCATTAGTTTATTTTTTATTTTGGATGTTGTATATATGCTCATAAATTCTTCTCCTTAATTTACGTTTGGTCTTTCCTACGTAAAATGCTTGGCAAACCTCACATTTTGCCAAGGTACACTAAGCCATTGTTGTCACAGGTGTTGAATTCTTTCCCTTCTATTACCTTTTTTCTACTTTCCAAAAAAAATAGTTTCTTTATTGGCAATATAGGGACACTGTGAGCAGTGCCCACATTTAAAAGTACCATTTCTTATTTTGTTTCCTGAATCAACCTCATGGTTCTTTTCTAATAAATTTTTCAGGCTGCATGATTTTTTATATACCGCTTTCAATTTTTCTTTAGTTATTTTATCCAAGTCAGTGATAGCAAGAAATCTATTTCATTCCTTGTCTAAAATCCTCCTGACCAAATTAGAACATCCATTGAATTCAATAACTAAGGCTCTGTTGAAATTCTCTTCCAATTTGCCTTGTCCTGAGCTTTCTTCCATACACCCTAAAATAGGTTTGTATTTCGTGGACCTTCCTTCTGAGATCTCCTTCTCTACTTGTTCAATTAAACAATCTGGGTAGTTGTTTGTTCTAAACATATGATTTAAAACTTTCATTTCTTCAATAAAATCATTGCTACTGGATGTCATTCTAGAGGATCTTATATACTGTCTCCTAACCAAATTTCTTTTTTGGTGCATGGGGTGAGCACTATCAAAATGCAGATAGGAATTTGAAAAGGTGCTTTCCCTATATACCTTGGAATTGAATTTGTTGTCTTTCTTAAAAATCTGTACATCCAAGTAATGTACCCTGTCTTGTTCTACATTGTATGTGAATTTCAAAAAGTTTGTACTGTTTAAAAAATCAATAAAATCAGGAATCTCTTCTTTAGGTGCCCCCCAAAAAATGCAAATGTCATCAAGAATCTTTTATATAACAGCCATTTTTGGCTGTATATAGAGTTTAACACCTTCTTTTCTTCCCATTTTGCTAAAACTAAATTTGCATAAGTTGGTGCGCATGTTGCACTCATGGCTACCCCTTTTGTTTGAAAATATTCCCCTTAAAGTAAAGAAAATAATATTTTAAAACTAGATCCACTAGTTGTAAAATGACTGTACATTCGTTATGTGTTAAAATCTAGTCTTCAAATATTATTTCTTCCAATAATGTTAAACCTTCTTTGTGGGGTATACTAGAGAATAAATTAATTACGTCAATAGTAAGGAAGTTCATATCTTCTTTATATAAATCTTGCTTTATACATCTAAGAAAATCCCAAGAATTCCTTAGGATGTTTTTTCTCATTAACCATGAAGCTTTAAATTTTGAGTCAACATACTTGGCAAGGGGTAGAGTTTTAGATCCTTCTGCTGACACAATAGGTTTTAAAGGTGGATCCATCCCAATCTTGTATGTTTTGGGTATCCCAAATATTATTATCATCCTTGGTTTCTCCACCTTAAAGTACCTAAATATTTTACTGTCAATCAAACCTTCTATCAGTAGTCCCTCCAGTGCCATATCGATCCTCCGATAAGCTGTATTAATTTCATTTTTTGAAATACTGGTGTACCTACTGGAGTCCTTTAACATTTCATTCATCTTGCCCTCATACATAAGGACATCCATCAAAACTACCCCATCCCCTTTGTCTGGTTTCATGAATCTTATGTTTGTGTCCTTTCTCAGCTCATTTAAGACAATATTTTCTTTTGTATCCAGATTTCTTTTGTATCTTACCTTATCAAAGTTATTTCTAATTTCGTTTTCAACAAGATTTTCAAGATTTTTGCTTGTGGATGTAGGGGGGATTAAAAACACTTTTCCTTGCCAAGTTTGTTGACACACATGTTATTTCCTGGTTAAAACATATCTGAAGGTTAACATTTCTTATGTATGTTTTAACATCCAATAAGGTCTTTGTAAGGTCTCCTTTTTTGAGGGGTATGAATTTAATCCCTTTGGATAACAAACTAAAATTTTCGTTTTACAAATCTGTAGGACTATAATTGTATATGCTGAAACCTTCTTTAATAAATCTATAAGCATTGTTGGTATCCTGAATGATAACTAGTACCTCCCCTTCCCCCTTCTTGCTTCCCCCCGAAAATTTGAATACTGCTGTTTTTGTTGAAATTCATTTTTATTCTTAAGTCTTTCTGATCTCCGTAATGGGAGGTATTCATTAAAATCATCCAAATCAGTCACATGCTCTCCTACCCTTGAAGGTTCATCATGCTCCCCTTCTATTCTAGGACCTCTGTGCTCTCTTTCCCAGAACCTATAGCTAGCCCTGGGCTTAGGATAACTAGTGTTTTTATAATCCAGAACATCTCTCTCTAATTTTTTAACCTTTCTCCTTATTAATTAATTACATTGTTCATCAATTCCTTTTCTGATTTTAAAATATTTCTCCTTTTCAACGGTATTGTAAACATAAGATCATTCTTAATACAATCATTTAGTGCATCAATTTCTTTCATTAAATCATTTTTCACTCTTTCATTTTCATCAACCATGCTTTTTAAAACTTCCAGCCCACATCTATTAGATATTACAATTAATTCCTTGTGAAATACACTCCCTGTGACTGCATTGTTAGGATATTTACGTATTCGAAGCCCGTTAGGGACAATGCTTTCAGATAACCATTTTCTACATCTAAACTTTTATATTTATATAGCAATTCAAATTTATCAAGTTGGTTTTTATGTGTGTCTATCACTGGCTTAGGTTTGACAGTTTTCTCTTTAAAATTAGAAGAAAAACTAACCTGAAGCCATTCCTTTAAATCAAAGTTACTACAGTCCTTACTGTTTGCTGGTGCATGAGGTTCCTGCCCTAGTGGAATAATAGGGTTTTTACTCATGTTGACTTGTCCGTTTACTTTGGAATGTCTTAAAATTACTGGAGTTTGTTGGTAATCCAAATCGCTACTAGAATTTTTCCGGCTTGTAGGTCCACAGCTACTGCTGTGTTCATAATTCGAGCCATTTTCTCCGTGTCTTACTCCTTTTGTGCACTGCACTTCCTGGATCCTCTCATCTTGTGCCTTAGACACCAACTCGAACATCGATAGGATCAGAGAGGTTAGTAAGTCTATCAGTTGTGACAACTGGCCAATCAATTTTCTTGTTTGGCCGATTTCCTCCCGGTTGTTTCTTTCTTCACTGCCCATGCTCGTATCACCTTCCATAGCAATATATTACCAAGAAATCCAATGAAAATTGGTCCACAAAAAATACTTTTAAATGCAAAAATAGACCCCTGAAGGCGTACAATGAAGCTCGTAGACAGCCCGATTCACTCATTTTATTGTCATAACTAGTACAACCAAACCAAAGCATTAACGTCCTCAAAATACGTTCTCGTTTAAAAACTTCATCAGATGTGGGCTGAAATCTCCTGAATAAGTGTTGATATCTGTTGCACTTAAGCTAGAACCAATCGCATAACATTTTAATTACCATGATTAATTCTAAACTAAAAACTTAAATACTTCCATAAAACATAAATTGTATACTTAACCTTTTAAGAAAGTTACTCTGCATTCACCCCTGCAATAAATAAAATAAAACATGAATAAATATGAACCCTATAAAAACATATATAGTTGCAAAATATAAATTATTTCTATAAAAAAAGAGAGAAAATCCATTCTACTAGTTTGTATTTTGAGGACGTTAATGCTTTGGTTTGGTTGTACTAGTGACAATAAAACTAGCTAAAAGTATGACAAGGGTGTTGCCAAAATGCATAAATATGGATCATTGTGGTTTTGTGGAGGGAGAAGCAAACATTTGACAACATTAATAGAACAATGATGATCCAGAGGGAAGTAGAATTTAAGACAATACCACTGTTGCTGGTGGGTCTTGATGCAGAGAAGTATTCAACAGAGTAAGGTTGGGATTTCATGAGTAGGGCAATGAAAACATTTGCATTCCCTAATACAATAATAAGGCTAATTACAAGTGTATATGAGGGATAGGAGGCAAAAAAAAGTAAAGTGGGAAAGTTCCTCTCTGATAAGTTGTCTGAACAAAGGAACCAGGCAAGGGTGTCCTTTCCCCCCTTTTATTTGTGTGCTATTTAGAGCCATTGGCAAAGGAAATAAGGAACTTAGAAATTCAAGAATATAATTGGCATGGTAATCAATAAAGGTTGCCTTTATTTGCAGACAATGTCTTATTTGCAATGGTGATGGACAGGTTGACAGACGAGATCAGACAGGAGTCCCCGTGGGCTATGATGCTTGCAGATGACATTGTGATCTGTAGCGAGAGTAAAGAAAAGGTGGAGGAGACCCTGGAGAGGAGGAGTTGTGCTCGAGAGAGAAGAATGAAGGTCAGCAGGACTAAGACAGAATATATGTGTGTGAATGAGAGGGACTATAGAGGAATGGTGAGGATGCAGGGAGTAGAGGTGGTGAAGGTGGACGAGTTTAAATACTTGGGATCAGCAGTTCAGAGTAATGGTGAGTGTGGAAGAGAGGTGAAGAAGAGAGTACAGGCAGGATGGAGTGGGTGGAGAAGAGTGTCGAGTGATTTGTGACAAACGAGTACCAGTAAGAGTGAAAGGGAAGTTCTACAAGAGGGTAGTGAGATCAGCTATGTTATATGGGTTGGAGACAGTGGCATTGACAAAAAGGCAGGAGTCAGAGCTGGACGTGGCAGAGTTAAAGATGTTATGATTTGCACTGGGTGTGACGAGGGTGGACAGGATTAAGAATAAGCATATTAGAGGGTCAGCCCAGGTTGAAAGGTTTGTAGACAAAGGCAGAGAGGCAAGATTACGTTGTTTTGGACATGTGCTGAGGAGGGATGCAGAGTATATTGGGAAAAAGATGCTAAGGATGAAGCTGCCAGGTAACAGGAAAAGAGGAAGGCCTAAGATAAGGTTCATGGATGTGGTGAGAGAGGACATGCAGGTGGTTGGTGTGACAGAGCAAGATGCAGAAGAGAGGAAGAAATGGAAACAGATGATCCGCTGTGGTGACCCCTAATGGGAGCAGCCGAAAGAAGTTATTTTCTACCTGCTAAAACTAGAAAGGGACATCTCAGTGCTGTGGAACATTCTGAGAATGCTTCAAGTCTTTTTGGGATATAAAATTAATGAAGACAAAACAAAGGTTGTAGCTGTAAACTGTGTTCCCACACATGAATGGTTCAGCAATATGTATGGGGACATGATAACATGAAATATGTAGGAGTACTGGTTAAAAAGGATTCTGTTGTTGCAGCTAAGGTTATGTGAGGAGAGACAAAACAAAAGATAATGGAAAAACTAAGAAACTGGAAGCTGCTGTTTTTGTAATTTGGAAAGCAAGATGAAAACAGTGAATATGTTTTTAGTCTCTCTAGTTTTATATACAGGTCAGGCATATTTTTATAAACCAGAGGAAAAGTTGTGTTCAGTAATTAATAAAGACTTGAAGGATTTTACTTGGGAGGGGAAAATGGCAAGGGTTAAATGGGATAAATTGATCCTTCCAATAGAAAAAGGTGGTTTAGGATTACTTGATTCAAAGGAATATTTTAGAGCTACACAATTAAGACTCGTATACATAACACAAGCAGAACTTTATAATTCAAAGTTGAAAGGGATGATGATGATGATGAAATATAGGGAACTAAGAATTAAGGAGAGAGTGGGATTTTGGATGCAGATCCTTAAGGAAAATAACCATACAGAATATTATATTTTTAAAGTAGTAGAAAGTATTCTATGAACCAAGACAACATAGGAATGGATAAAGGAGATTCTGTTGATAGGTATGACTGCAATTAAGGGTACAGAGAATTGGCAATAGGGGGCTGGAATTTACTGGAGAAAAGTGGCAAAGGGATCAAGATTGTTTGCAGAGACCAAGATATTGAAAGCAAGTAACTAGAGACAAAGGCAGATTTGATTGATGAAATATAGGGAACTAAGAATTAAGGAGAGAGTGGGATTTTGGATGCAGATCCTTAAGGAAAATAACCATACAGAATATTATATTTTTAAAGTAGCAGAAAGTATTCTATGAACCAAGACAACATAGGAATGGATAAAGGATATTCTGTTGATAGGTATGACTGCAATTAAGGGTACAGAGAATTGGCAAGAGGGGGCTGGAATTTACTGGAGAAAAGTGGCAAATGGATCAAGATTATTTGCAGAGACCAAGATATTGAAAGCAAATAACTAGAGAGGGAAGTGTGATGTAATGGGAAGAAGCCAAGAAGGCATTTGGACTGCAGGCTAGAGACTGCCTTCCCCATCAGGGATTGAGATCAGAGTATAGGCAGAGAGAAAAGGGATATCGGAATCCTAAGTGGAATACCTGCTCTGGTAGAGTTTCTAGCTGAATCTAGAACAGAAGCTCCTGTTAAAAGGGCTAATATGAAGGGCATTCAAAATATTGCATGATAATTATAAGAATCAATCAGAGGATATTAGAAAAGATTTGGAAGAGAGATTGGACAAGCAATTTACAAGGGAACAATGGGAGGACATATGTATGGCTCCCAAATATGCAACAAAGTCTAGAAGATTTAGGATTTTTGCATGGAAGTTTTTGCATAGGTAATTTTTTACCCCAAGCAGACTCCATAGAATTTTTCCTCTGGTAGATGGCAAATTTAGCAGGTGAAATGGGGAAGAAAAATGTTAACTGTGAACATACTTTTTGGGAGAATAATGAGTTGGTAGCTTCAAAAATTCCCTACAGAGTACTTTGTCAGAAATATTGGGTGAGCAAATGGGTGTAACTAAGGGAATTATTTTTTGACCTGGGATACAAAATTTGAATTGCCATACATAATCAGGCCTTTTTAAGTTTAATTTTGGTGGCTGCCAGAAAAACAGTTACTAGAAAATGGAAATCCAAGTTTAAACCAGCGTAATTTGAGTTGTGAATATTGTAATAGAGATAAAGGAACTGGAAGTGGGATCTTTAGAAATATAGTAGGAGCAAATTACATAGAAAATGGAAATTGTGGCAACTACATGCAGAATAATGTTTTGGAGTAGGATTGAGGTTTTAAGGGAAGGCAGGAATTGATTAATTTATTTAACGTTGGATTGATGATAACTAAATAAAAATATGTGATGTATAATGTTTGTAACTGTAAACATGTTAATGTTGTTTTCTTTTATATGAATGTACATTTGCCAGTGTCTTAAGTGGTAATTCAATAAAAGCATTAAAAAACAGTCTAAGATAAGCTTACAGAAGGTTACCCAGACATCTTTTCCAGAAAGTGTTACTAGAAAATGTCAAGTATTTCTGAAATAAAGGATCTGGATGGAGTAACCAAAAATATATCAAAATGGGCATGAGAATCTGATAGCCTTGCAGTAAGATTTGATTTATAACAAATAGTTATGCTCACACACCTGCTTAATTTGAAAATGCATAATCTCTTATTCTACATATTGTCATGCATTTATTTCTGCTCAACTCCCACAGAAAAATATCAAAGATGAGCTCTGCCTTTTACTCCATGTAATGTCAGAATTCTGTTAAAGTCAGCAAGTTTTATCTAGTCAGCAATTTAAAAATCTCCTGCTCATTATTACAGTATCAGCACTGCTAATGGATACATGTCCAGCTCATATCAATCATGATTTATACAGTTTACCTCATGCAGATATTTTGTAGTATCAGGTTAGGTTAGACAACAATGGCTTAACCGCACAACACTGCAGGCAAGTAATAGTCATGTTAGTTGTGTTAAACTGAAAAATAAACATAAACAATGTCGATCTGGACTTGATTCAAAATGCAGATTTTAAGGGTACTAGGTTGTCAGTGTTTTATGCTTAATGATGAAAATAGTACAGCTGTGTAAGTAACCCTAACAATAGATGCTGAAATAATCAGTTCTGCAGTAGCTGCTCATTCCCTCCATCACCCGTTTTTTGGTGGTGTTTTTGCCAGAGCATGGAAATTTATTTTATTGCTGTTCCTAGCATTGTCCATTTAGGTTCAGCCTCATTCTCTCTTTTGGAATGAACTCAAAGGCTTGGTGCCCAAACCTGTCTTTTTAGTAAACTCCGTTTGAACTGGCTAACAGTTTGGACATATGGAAGGTGCCCTGAAGGTTTGGAAGTTGGCCGGCTGTTATATCCTTGGCAGGATATAACCCTCATGACTATGGCTGCTGCAGCACTAATCATTCAAATATCTACTGTTACGGTAAGTGTACTTACACAACTTTACTTTTTTCTTTTACTTTTGGGTCCTGAGTGGGTCTTACAGATCTTCATTCAAGATAAGTTTGTTCCTTTTCATTTTTGGTAGTCATTTCCTATCAGAGTTTGTGTCTCCTTAATCATCATTTTAATGCAATTTTAAGGTGTCTTCCTTTGAAGATAATAGCCACCTTTTTGTCTCTGTGCTGTTCTTGCTTAGTGTCTTAGTTTATGATCAGTTAGTTTGAAATTAATGTTTAATATGCAATTGCATGAGCTCAGTAATGTTTTTCTTTACAGTTTGGTCTCCTTATCTGTTGTAGTTTTGTGTGTGCGGATTCTAGAAACATTTACAGATCTTTTATCCTGATGCATTTATGTGTGATGGTCTTAATTTTTATCAGTGATGTCTGGATCATGTCACTTCAGTCAACTCTGCAATTTTTCCTATGGAGAGCTTGGCATTTTAGCAGTTATCCAAAACTTGATATGTTCTAGTCAGGAAGTTCCTTATGACACATCTAGTTTTTATTAGGCAAATAGCCAGGTAGGCAGTTTAAGTTATAACCTATGTTTACATACATTGGTCTTTGCCAAGATAACTCTGCTGCTGTTTCCTACTAGCCAGAGTTTTGTTTTTTTATGCTGCATCTTGTTTTTATGCTAACACAATTAGCACTGTTCCTTTATGCAGACTGTTATCTTTATTGTCTTTGCTGAGTAATTTTCTCTAATGTATCTTGCATTATCCAGAGTGAGTCAGTGCTGGATGATATTTCTCTGCTATTTAGCTCCCTTATACAGTAATCTGCTATATGTTTGAAATTGACATTTGGTTCTCTGCCATATTCCAAATGACTTAATGCATTTTAACTTGACACCTATTACTTGGCTGGCAGATGTGCCTTGCTTGGTCTGATTTTGGCTATTTCTCTGCACAGTTATCTTAGTCCCTCCCACCAGCAATGTTCTGTCTCAATGCCAAGAGGTGATTTTTCTCCATGATCTTTTGGTTTAAGGTTTATGCTTTTAGGTGTACTTTGGCTTTATCTTGGATATTTATGGGCTATGCTGAGTCTGTGTGTATTTTTATCTGTTTTTTTTAATTGGCAGTTTGCTTCTGGTGATATCATCAGATCCTTTATCCATGCAGGTGGCAGTTGGACTCTATGCCTAACTTTAGTTCTGCATTCAGGTATTTTTGGGAGGGTGGACTTGATTTCTTTCTTGGGGATAATGCCATCTTCTTTTATGACCACAGCTGACCTTTCTTGTTCCTTGTGTCTCTGGTGATTTTTCCTCAACCTCTATTTCCTTTGAGGTCAACAATTCACCCTGAAGAAGCAACAGATCTGATGTTGTCATTTTCATTCATTCCTCCATGAATGGGTTCAGATCTGATCCTTGGATCTGACTCTGCCACTTTTTTTGCAGTCTAGGATCTGACTTTTGAGCTCCTCCCTTTACCCATAATGCCCCTGATCACTGCTTTACCCCAGATCTCATTTGCCACTGTAGTGATCAGTCAGGATTTCGTGCTGTCGAGCTGGGAGTTGTTACTCAGTTGAGAGTTATATATTTTTTGCTATATTATTACTAAACTTCTTTTTTTTTTACTATCTTCCTCTCTTTATCAGTTAACATAAAATTAGTTTAGACCTTTTCTGCTACTAGTGTAAATTATTTCCTACCATAGCTGGTAGTCTTTCTCTTTTCTTACCACTATTGAGGCAGTCTTTCATACCATTACTGGTATTTTCTCCTCCTTTAACAAAATACAAGAGAATCCTCTTCTTCTTTTGGCTTTTCCCAGTTAGGGGTCGCCTCAGTGGATCACCTGTCCGTTCATTATTGTTAGTGGAGTTTCAAGGTGTCGAGTTGCCAGTCCAGCACCCAACCTTCCACGGAAGACACACACAACCACGCACTCATGCCTAGGGCCAATTTAGAGTATCCAGTCCACCTACAGCATGTCTTTGGGATGTGGTAGGAAACCCATGTGACTACAGGGAAGGCATGCAGACTCCATACAGAAGACACCCAAGCCGAGGATTGAACCGGAGAATCTCTTGCTGTGAGGCAGCAACGTTATCCGCTGCACCACCGAGGCCACCTATATATATATATATATATATATATATATATATATATATATATTGTTGTGTCTTTCGGCTTTTCCTGGTTAGGGGTCGCCACAGCGGAACTCCGGTCCGCTAATGATTGGCAGTAGATTTTTACTTGCCAAGTTGCCAGCCCTGACGCACAGCCTTCAACAAAGGTACGCCCATTCATGCATGTCTCCACACAGAAGACGCGTTAGCTGAGAATCGAACAGGACAATGTCTTACTGTGAGGCGACAACGCTACCGCAGCACCACCACCACCGCAGTTTACACACACACATATATATATATATATATATATATATATATATATATATAAGTAATAACTTACTATTTGTTTCACCTAAATTGTGTTCTTTGTGTATAGTGTATTTTTTCTAGTGTGGTAGACAATCCTACTGGTTTCAAGAAATGCACTTCCTGTGGGCATAACATACCCAATTCTAATGCACATAGGGATTTGTGTATTGTTTAGGCCGTGCTCGCCTGCATATTAGTTGTGGAAATCTGTGCAGGTTTTAACACCAGGGCAGTAAGTGATAGGAGTAACAAGCTGTTTTTAAAAGGTATTTTGCCTGGTTCTTCATCTGCATTTCCTTCTACTTAAGGGGTGAAAACCCCCTTGAGAAGTCTGAAGAGTTCGGAGACCAGGAAGTCTAAGAAACATTCCCCTTTCCAATCTCCTTCTTCTGCTCTGAGTCAAGAGCCACCATGAAAAATTAAAAAGGTCTCTGATCTGAACTTATTGGATCCTACTACCACTAAGGCTATCTGCATTGGATCCGCTTGCATGCCCAAGCAAGTCTCCCCGGATCTGGACTCTGCGCTTCTCTCCAGAACTGGTTTCTCCAAGATTGAGGTCCCCTTTCTTGTAGGAAACTTCTCATCTTCCATCAACATTCTCCTCCATCAGGTCTCTCCCTCAACATTCTCCTCCATCAGGTCTTCCCAGAGTCTTTCTGAGTATGACGTGGATGGGATGATGAGAAAGTTTCTTAGAGCTGAGATCCAAATGGTAGTCCTTCAGGCTCCATCCTCCATTAGATCCGTGAGTCTGCAGCCTTCACACTCTTTAGTGACTCCTTCTCTGATCTGACCTGTGGATGTTCTTCATGTTTCACTGTTGCAGTCATCACCTGTGGGTTATCCTTGCTGTGGTAGCTTTAGTGACTCCTTCTCTGATCTGACCTGTGGATGTTCTTCGTGTTTCACTGTTGCAGTCATCACCTGTGGGTTATCCCTGCTGTGGTAGCCCTCTGCCGGCCCAAATACCAGAGTCAGTGTTTTTCTGTGTCCGCTGCTGTCGCTTGCTGTCTGATGTCAGGTCATCAGTGCTATAAAGGAAGGCAGCCGACACCATTACATCAGTCTTTCTTGCCATGAAGCATATAGCAGAAGCAGTTCACAAGTGTGCCGGTCGGGTGCTACCAGTGTTTATATCACAGTTGAAAACGTCTAAAGCTAAGTACCCCATTGGGATCCTTTTTTCTTGTACTAACCGATGTCCAAAAAAGTTAACAATTGACTCACCTGTGGAAAGGAAATACCACACAGAGACTTCCATTCATACTACGTCACTTATTTAGGTCCAGACCACGACGTCCCCCCATTGCTGGTTCTATGCCCTCTTTAACATGAGAACCGTTCACCGTAGAGGTCTTATTGTAGCCAGGTATTTTCGTCTTCTGTCTTTGCATTCCGAAATGGAGTACTTCAGCCAACAAGCTGTAGACATTCCAAAAAAATGTAGGGATAGAGACAGACCACACAAGGCTAAGCCTTCCGATGTCTCTACCGCTAAGCAGGTTGTCTCTCCGGAATTCAGTTAGGCACCTTCGCAGCCCCTGATGCCCAAATTGATACCTTTGCAGGCCTCTTCTGAGACCCTTTCAGAGTCTGGTATGCTGCAGAAATCTTCTTCATCTTCCAAGCCTTTGGTTGTCTCTGCTTTGGTTGGGTCTGCAGCCACAATGCAGGCACCGGCTTCCAAGGAGGTTTTTCGAACTACCGAATCTAGACAAAAAAGACGTCTTCTACCGACTACCATTTCTCTCAGACCAATAGATACTCTTAGGCCTAGAAGCAAGAACACTCCTAGGAAAACTACCTCTAGCCACCATTGTACTCCTGCTCCACCACCCCAAGCTCAAATACTTAAAATGGCAGATGATCTTATCACCCTTATCAGGGGTAGTCAGGCCACAACTTCTAAAAGGAAAAGAGACCTTTCTCCTGAAATACTGACAGAACAGGATTCTGAGGAGTCTGATTATTCAGATTTTGAAGAGGAACAACAACAACCTCTGACTGCTTATAAGGATGCAGATGCAGAGGAATCCATTCCTTCTGCCTCCCCACCAGATTATCTTTCCTTTGGGGAAACTCTTCACACCCTCAGGGAACATTTCCACTGGGAATCCCAGGACTTCCCTCAGTCTAAGAAAAGACTAAGAGAATTTCTAGACCTGCCCCAGCACAGACCCTTGGTCATCCCTCCAATCTTAGAGGTGGTTCATGATGTCTTCCATGAATCCAGCTTAACTCCTGATGCCCTCCCACCTGCTCCCAGAAAACCTGACAGATATTACAGAGTACCAGATTCTCACAAATACCTGTACAGAAATCCTGCTGCAAACCCGGAGGTCATCACACAGGGTCCAAAAGAAACTAAGGCTATTTCTGCAAAGAATCCTATTCCTTCTGACAAGGACACCAAAGCTCTGGACAGATGCAGTAAAAAAGTATACATTTCTGCAATCTTAGCTATCAGAACACTCAACTGTCAGTTCCACATGTTAAAATATGAACAACACATGTTGGAACTATTAAAACAAAAGATTTTAACCTTTCCTAACTATGCCAATTCAAAAGAGTTAGATTTACTGCACTCTACTTGTCAAGTGGCTAAACACTCATTTCACTGTGGATATGATGCCCCAGAAGCCTCAAGCAGGGCAGCAGTGTCAGGATCTGTCATTAGGAGACATGCATGTTTGAAGGTACAACTTCTCCCTGATCATGTCTGATCTAAATTACTAAATGCACCTCTGGATAAGGACTGCTTATTTGGATTAAAAGCAGAAAAGGTGCTTAAAAAGATGGAAGACAAAGCAAAATCTATACAAACAGTAAGATTTCCTTCAGGTACAGCCTGTTAGGTTCAGCAGGAATTTTCCCTCAAAACACTGGTCCTTTCCTACACCTAGCAGACAGGGGCAAGGTAAGCACCGCAGGGACAGACTACCCAGACTCCTATCCCAGGGACAGCAGAGAACCAAACAGTGGACCACTTCCAGACCAAAGGCAGGGACTTCTAAACTATCCCTCTATGGAAAAAACTCTCAATGACTCCCTCTCCCCCCCCCCTGCCCTCTTCACTCACCAAAAACTAGGAGGAAGCATCTCACTCTGCAAAGAAAATTGGCTTTCTGTAACAAAGGACCAATGGGTCTTATAGATCATTTTTCAGGGATACAAATTTTCCTTCAAAGAACTCCCAGTTCTAAGAGAGTACCCAGACTTACCGCCAAATCATTGGGCAGAGGCATTGTAACAAGTCCAAACTCTCATATCCCAAGGGGCAGTAGAACCTGCCCCCTCAGATCAAACATGCAAAGGCTTTTATTCCAGACTATTCCTTATTCTCAGAAAAGAGGGCACTTGGTGCCCCATCCTGGATCTATCCATTCTGAACACCTTCCTGGTGGTCCCCAAATTCAAAATGCTAACTTTGCAGCAGCTGCTGCCTATGCTGACAGAAAATGCCTGGTTAGTTACCCCAGAACTAAAAGGTGCCTACCTCCACATCCCCATTAGGGAATCCTGCAGGAAATTCCTTCACTTCAGAGCAGGCTCGCAACACTTTAATTTCTCTGTGCTACACTTTGGCTAATCTACTGCTCTCAGGGTATTCACCAAATGCTTAGCCTCGGCCATAGCCTTTTGCAGACAGAAAAATATACAAATTTACCCTTTGCTGGCAGATTGCAAAGAAAAGCTCTTCAAGGACCTCCTCTTTGCCAAAACCCTCCTAACCTCCTTAGGGTACACCATCAATGAGAAGAAATCAAAGCAGACACCCTCCAGGAAGATCTTTTTCTTGGAGCACTACTGGACAGGCATCCCAAATGGCCTTCCTATCCCCAGATAAACAGCACTTCCTGTCTCTCTATTTTACCCAGCTGGCTTCCAGAAGTCACATCACTATGAGGAAGTTCCTGCAAGCCTTGAGGTACATGGCATCTTGCATCCTTCTAATTCCTCTGGCCAGGCTTCACATGAGAAAACTTTAGTGGTACCAAAAGAACCTTTGGTGTCAGCACTCTCAACCTCTAGAGACCTCTCGCCCTCTTATCCCCTGTATAAGGGCCAAGTTTCTCTGGTGGGCAAGGGTCTGTGCCCAGAACAAGGGTCTACCCTCCACCCAACTGGGCAGACCATTATCACCGACACCTCAGACATAGCTTGGGGCACTCATCTAGAAGGCAGGTGCATCCAAGGTCTTTGGGATGCCCAGCACCTTCCCTTACACATCAACCAGAAGGAAATGGCAGTACAAAAGGCTTTGACATCCTTCAAACCCCATCTCAAGCCAGGGATTCTCCTTATCAAAACAGACAACACCACAGTTATGTGATACATCATCAAACAGGGAGGGACCCAATCTTATCCTCTGTGCAGGCTAGCCATGTACCTCTGACTGACAGCCTCTTCCATGGGACTACACCTGATAGCCCAATACATACCAGGGATCAACAACACCCTGGCTGGCAGATCACTTAAGCAGAAACTTACTGGACCCCCACGAATGGCAGCTCCACAGAAAAATCTCTTTACAAATCACTCAGGCATGGGGGACTCCAGAGGTGGATCTCTTTGCTTCACATCTCAACCATCAGCTGAAACAATTCTGTACCAGAGAGTATCACACCTAGCATGGAAAGTGGATGCCTTGACCTTTCCCTGGAACACCCTCTTTGTGTACGCATTTCCTCCTCTGCCTCTTATTCCAAACGTACTGATCAAGATAAGGGAGGAGAGACCAAAGGCCATCCTCATTGCTCCATATTGGCCCAGGCAACATTGGTAGCCCTTACTGCGCAGCCTGACCTTACAGCCTCCCAGGCAGCTTCCCTTTATCTCAGACCTCTTAACTCAGGTGGGGGAGGGGGAATGCTGCACCCAGACTTGCAGACTCTCAAACTATCAGATTGCTAATACTCTAAAGGAAAACAAGGGGCCCCTGTTAAGCAAACAGGTCCTAGACATTATCACAGAGGCGAGAAGGCCCAGCACCAGAAAATCTTACGCAGGAAAATGGAAAAAAATTCTGCTCCTGGAGCCAGTCCAGGAGGCCAGTACCTCACAACCTTCCATCCATCTTATCCTGGACTACCTAGTGGAGCTACTTAATAGTGGCCTCTCCTTCTCCTCTATTAAAATCCATGCCTCAGCCATTTCAGCTCATTTTGATAGAGAACAGCCCCTGTTCTCCCATCCTTTGATTAAACAATTCCTCAGAGGGGCTTCTAATATCAGACCTCCCAGAAGGCCACCCAGTCCAGCCTGTGACCTGAATTATGTTTTGGAAAAACTAACCTTACCACCCTTCAAACCTGCTGCTTCAGCAGAACTAAGATACCTCTCCTGGAAGACTGTTTTTTTCCTAGCTGTCACCTCAGCCAGAAGGGTTTTAGAGCTTCAGGCACTGATGGCCATTGAGCCCTTTATCATCTTCCATGCAGACAAGGTCTCCCTGAGGACTAATTCCAACTTTATGCCCAAGGTGGTATCTAATGTAATTCTCAACCAGGCCATACATCTACCCACCTTCTTTTCTAACCCTCAAAACAAGGGGGCGGAGAATTCTGCACTCAATAGATGTGCACAGACAGCACAGATACTATATGGGCCATACTAAACCCTTTAGGAAAACAGACCAACTACTTGTCAGCTCTGCCCCAGGGGCAAAGGGGAAGCCCATTTCCAAACAAACCATTTCCAAATGGATATCACACTGCATCCATTTGTGCAGAAGATTGCATGGGAGACCCCCCCCCAGTCTCTTCAAACCCATTCCACTAGGGCAGTCTCCACTTCCACAACATTCTTCAAAGGAGTTCCCACCAGGGACATCCTGGAGCTGCCACCTGGACTTCTGTCCATACCTTTACCAAGCATTACAACCTACCTCTATTTTCTAAGGCTAGGGCAGGGTTTGTCTCTGCAGTTCTGCAGGGCATGCTTACCCATTCTTAGATCTCTTACTGATCCTACCACCCCTCTCCTCAACTTTGGGAATCCTCCCACAGGTGATGACTGCAACAGTGAAACACAAAGAACATAGTACAGTTGTGTACACTTACCATAAATGTAGATGTAGAGTGTATTCACTGTTGCAGTCCTGGTTTCCCATCCTCCTTCCCCCTTATAGCTTCTTTCTTTAGGGAGTCGTAAGTTTCTAATGGTGGCTTTTAGCCACCAGGACCACTTTACCATATTTACTTGGGCCTCTGACTGGTTAGGGCAAGAAAAACTGATGTAATGGCATCAGCTGCCTTCCTTCATAGCACTGACGACTTGACGTCAAGCAGCAAGCGACAGCAGCCGATGCAGAAAAACATTTACTCTGGTGTTCGGGCCAGCCAAGGGCTACCACAGCAGGAATAACTCATAGGTGATTACTGCAACAGTGAATACACTCAAACATCTACATTTATGGTAAGTGTACACAACTGTACTTTTTGGAGCTTTTAGATCTGAAGAGCCTGAGATTCAAAGCATCAGATATGAGAATGTTAACCTTCCATGACTCCAACTCTTTCCCTGATCTATTCCGCTCTGAGTGTTTTGGAGCAGAACAAGTCTCAGAGCCAAGGTGCCTGCCTTGGGTCTGGGGGACAACTTCAACTCTGAGGATTTCATAGCCGTCATTTCCCCTCAGTGTTCCCTCCTTGGAAGAAGCCAGAGGGAGTGAAGAGTTGGCTGATCTGAGGGCTTTGGCTCCTGGGAGGCTGATTTCCACATCTCCTGGACCTTCTGCCTTCAAAGTAGTGGGAAATTGTTTCTCCCATTCAGGAGATCATTTGACTAACACCACTTTGGATCCTATTACCATCCCTCCTCTGGATCTGACTGTTAAGTCTCATCATCTTACTCCACAGGGACAACCAAACCCATAAGAGCTTCCAGATAGTCCCTGTACAGGGGCTCCCCCTTTTTTCTGACACTTCTCCAAAGTACCCCCACTGAAGATGTTCCTCAAAAGAAACTGTGTAAAAGGAGACATTTAGATTCCCCTCAGGAATCATTGACAGAAGACACTGATTCTGGTGAAAGAGAAGGGTCCCCCAGATCTCCATCAGAAGATGTATCATTTGGAGACAATTTAGAAATCCTGTTCCAGAAAGGTGGATGATCTTCCTAGAACCCCTGCCTGGAGGAAGTGGTGTTCCTGGAAGCGTTCAGGTCAGGTCCTTCTACATCTCAGGTTACACCCAGGCGGATGGCCTTGTCAACCTTGTCTCCAGCTGAACATGGAAGGAGACAAATTCTACAGAGGTCATCCCTAAATGCCTCAGTGCACCACTAGACAGACAACATTGGTCCCAGGGAATTCCTGTAGATACCATGCTTATTGCAGCAGCCACATCAAAGGAGCTAGCTGAACAGAGCTCATCTGTCCATCCCCCTAACAGATGGTCTAGGGCTTTGGACAGGTATGGAAATATTAGCAACCTTTGCTGTAAGATTGCTGAATTTACCTGGCATATTTTACTAAGTTACAGGGGGACTTAATAAAGAAACTCTCTAATTCTACCACTGGGTCCATGTCATCAGAGAAAATGAAAGATTATCCTTCTTGACTGTCCACCCTACAATCCATCTCAAATGCATCCAGGAGGCTAATCTATCACACAGCTGAAGGTTCCTCACAAGCCATGGGTACAGGTAGATCGATCAGGAGGCATGCCTGGATGCGCTTGTATGACTTCGAGGAGTCCTTTAAAGCATCATTCATCAATGCTTCTTTTAGATGGATCCTCCATTTTTGGGCCCACCATTAGAGATGATTTCCCGTAGTGAACAGGATGAAAAGACCCTATCCGCCATAGGAATCTGTTTTTCTACTCCAGAGAGGTCCTACTCCAGAAATCAATGTAGTGGTAAGAAATGTGGTTTTGGAAATCTCAAGGGCCTTTTCAAAACTCATATGGAGGTTTTTCCCCCAGATGTAGAGGGGGAAATAATTATAATGGAAGATGCTGTCCATGTGGCGGGGGGGGGGGTTCACAAAATCAAAGAACTTGAGATTCTTTTTTGGACAGACCCTTCCAGTGTTCCTGAACGGTTGCCCCAACTGCTGTTCTCTGGAGACAGTTGGGGGGTGCTTGGCTTTACACCCAGAAGCCTGAGCAGCCATCACAAAAGATACATGAGTGCAAAGAATTGTATCCGGAGGATATTTTATCTCCTTTTTACAAAATCCACCAAAGATGAAAAGTCTTCCAGATGTTCCACTCAGTCAGTGGGAGCAAGCAGCTCTGGAAATTCAAAGGCTGCTAGACAAGAGAGTCAGTCAAGAGGTCCCTTCAGACCAAAGAGGTTCCAGTTTTTATGCAAGGTTCTTTTTAGTGCCAAAGAAAACAGGGGACCCAAGACCCATCCTGGATCTCAGTTATATAAACAGGTTTATAAAGAACTCCAAATTCTGGATGGTCATGGTTCAGTCCATTCTACCATTGCTCCAGAAGGATGACTGGATGTGCTGTGTAGATCTAAAGGATGCATACGATTACATAAAAATGAACAGACGATCCCAAAGATTCCTTCTCTTCTGGCTGGGAGCCAGTCATTATCAGTTCTGAGCCCTGCTCTTTGGTCTCACCACAGCCCCTAGGGTGTTCACCAAATGAATGGTGATAAATTTTAGCAAGCTGATGGATTTATCAAAAGTATATTTTACAGTACTGTACTTTAACCAATTTAAGCACAGTTACTAATAAAACAACTTACTAATATAATAAACAACATGTGCTACACATTACAGCTTTTTACTGTATAAGGTTTGCTTTCCAATATAGATGCAGATGATGATTCTCCATTTACCTCGGAACTATGTTCCTACAAAATACCCAGCTACCAACATTTAGTTTTACAGTCTTTTTATACCATTTTTGTCACACCATCTGAATAAAGTCAATGCTTTGGTATTTGCTTGATGTCATGCAGTCTGCTGATAAGTTCATTTTTGTTCTGTTTCAAGGTGAATTAAGTGATAACTTTCATGACTTAGGAATTTGTTCCTGTCTCCGGTCTTCATTGCACCTGTGTTAGTGATCACCTCAGGAATTAGGGAGTTATCCTTATCTGCAGTTCTCCTTGCAGTTGTGCTAGTCATGGAACAGTTTTAATCACATAATATGGATGCCAAAACATGCATAGTAACTAGTGCATTTTTTTACTTATTTTTTAGAAAAGAAATTAAATATTTAATATATTCTAACAATTCCCCTTTTGTTTTAAAAGCACACAAAACAGTTTACATTGATATGTATTCCTTGGTTAGATCATGATTTACAGAAACTACATTAGTAAATAAAACCTTTAGCTTTTTCTTGCTCCAATATATTAAAACACAATTCCAAATAGTACAATGATAATGAACATTACAACCAAGACTGGGTATGTAATCCAGTTTAGCAATGTTTTTTCCTTCCTCAGACCATCACTATCCTGTAAAAATGTCCCACCAATTAGGGGCTCTGTCTGCTTCATTTTTTTCGGCTGCTTAATCAATTTTTTTTTACAATTACAGAATTTAATTCATGACGTAGAATTGTTTTAATAACTTTTTGTAGCTATTGAATTAACTGTTTATTTTTATTTATGACTTTATATGAGTCCAAAGAAAGTCATACATTAATCATTGACAATGCTTGTGGATTCCATTGAAAAAACACTGCCACTTTGCTTTGTGGAGTGACCACATATGTTTCATTATGCCATGTCAGATGGGTTATATTATTAAAACAACCTACAAAAGGACATTGTTTAGTAAATGTTAAAATTTGATTTGTTACAATACACACAAACTGTGAAGCTGTTTCAGAAAACATCTCAAAACTAGAAGGTAAAATTGTCTATTTACATAAATTTACAGAATGTTGTAAAAAACATGGTTCATACACTGGTGAGTACTGACCACACACCAGTCCATTAGCTGTATGACCACAATGTTTGATTTTGTGAGTTTTGTTTTGTAAATCAATATAATTTCCCTCTAACTGGGGTAACCAGTACTGGTACAGATAAAATGGTCCAAAAACCAGTGATAAAACTAAAATTTGACACATTACTTTTGAAGTTGTTACATTATAATGTGTGATTTTTCCAGTACAGAATGAATTTGTGAAGACTGTTTGCTGCCAATGCATTTCAATCCATTTGGTACTTGGGATCCATTTTTCAAACATTGCTGTCCACACATTCATTATTTGACATTAACTTCATTTGTACTGAATTTTTCTGCATTTGTACATACAAAGACTACAAAGTACATTTAGTCCACTTTACAAACGTAGTGACATTAATATCAAAATCGAATCTGCTAATTAAAGATTCATTAAAACATTGCAAAAATTATTTTTGAAAATTAACATGGTCCTTTTGTGATGCCTATATAGTGGGTAATCATTGTGCTTGTAAATGTACAATTTGTGAAATATCCTGACCTGTTAGTAAAATGTCTGTATCAGCCATATTTAAGGCACCTAAACCTGTTCCCATCCCACCTAAAAGAGTATTGTACCATGCTCTTTGTCTCCTACAGCCAGTATTGTTAGGAGGAATGAGATCTTAAAAGGTATTACTGTTTTCTGGTATTCCTGTCCCACTACCATACATGTTGATGGTACCCTGATTACTTGATCAGACTTGGCTTTGTGATTATTATTAAAAGTTCTGATAATAAAAAGGCAAGGTTGTTTTCCAATAATTACTGAATTAATGATACAAACTAATGTATTTCCCCTCCCATAGCCCTATTTCAGGCCCTGTTGCAGTACTCTTTACACAGTCAGTGTAAAATTGAGTGTCCTTTCCCTTTGCAGTATTTGGCATTTTATTGTAGTATCATTTTGTAAGGATACATTTGCTTTATGTTGTGGGAGTTGGACATATATACTTGCCTCTGGCTATCTTCCAGACTGTGACACTCTGGTCAAAGGAAAGGTTTCCAATGTGACAAAAAAGGTTACCTTGAGTTCTGTTTGTAACATCATTTACCCACCACAACCTTATATTAGTAATATTACTTCTGTATGTCTTTTTTGCCGGGGTTTCTGCTATTCCTGGTGCGATTATAGATATTGGTCTAGCTAGCACATCTTTAAATGCAGATATATTTACCTTATTTACATTTGCTGTTGTCTGCCTTTTGCCCTTCTGTATTCCAAAAAGGTGCACTTTAAGCAGCTTAATTTTCATTTTCTGAAAAGAAAATACATGCATATCACTTTTGTGACTTCATTTCTTCACTGCTTTTAACTACTCTCATTTGATCTCTGTGCATCAGAACTGTTCTGTTTTTCTTTTTACCTTTTATTTTGTAGACCAATAGACTTGTTTGCTCAACTACTTCAAAAGGTCCCTGCAAATTGCTATGCCAAGGCCCTTTTGTCTGGAACATTTTTACTAACACGTTTGTTCCACAGAGAAGATTTTCTTCCGGTGGTAATTGTCGCTCGTCTAGTCAGGATGAAGTAGACAAACATTGTGTGTTCTGTTCAAGCAGCTTCATTATGTAAAACACATTAGAAATGAAGCTAAATAAGTTTAACTTGCATGCAAACTAGCTGTCTCACGCATAGATGTTCATACTGTGGCTGTATTCACAAAATGGCACTGAAGTTAGCACATGCTTGCTAGTTATATGCACATTCAGGTCTTAGAAATGCTTCTTAAAGGTACAGCACACATGTTCTACATCCTCCATCTTTGAGAAATGAGTCATGCAATATTGATGGTATTGACTGACGTGCAATTGAAAATAATTTTCAACATGCAATTATACAGAACTAGATACATATATAGTTGCTGTGTATTTCACACTGGGTCTGGAAATATGACCAAATCATGTGACATAGAAATTGGGATTAGGTTTAGCAACTGGGATTGCCTCTGCTGAATGTTCAACCTTAGGGACATCAGGAACACCATCAGAAATGGTAGTGGGAGTCAAGACACATTCTGGAACAGGAACATTGTCTGAATTGTTCTAAGATTGACTCTACATCACAGAAACAATGCTGTGATATCGGTTCTGATTCAGGAAGAAGATGTCTACAATTTCACCTGTACCCCACACCCTCAGATTTCACAAAGTGGTATCTTGGCTCTGCACATATACTTGCTTCTTGACCAATCTGGTCAAAACCTTTTACCGTTTGTACCCTCACTGTCTCTCCTTTCAGTGGGCAAAGAAATCCGCTCGATTTGTTGTAGCTGGACTTCTGGAAAGAGCACTTTTTAAATGCTGAGCAGAGGAGGGGCATTGACCAGAACTCTGATCTGTCATATATAACAATAAGCAGCCAGTTTTTTTTTTTGCTCATTTTACTAGTTATTGATTATTCTAGCCATTTATAGCACTTTTTATTGCCTGCTGCATACGTTTTACTGTATTTTATTGCTGTAAACTAATCTGCATGGTTGTACTGAAACTGTCTGCCTTACAGGGCCTGATAAATAAGGTTTTTACTGTCACACTGTTTGTAAAGCTTTTTAGCTAGTTTCACTGTGTGAAAGGTATTAACTGGAAATTTTCACCATTTGTTAATCATCTGTTTGTTCTGATTTCCTGCCAAGCAGTGTATCATATAACTGATTTGTTTGCAGTTAAAAGCATTCTCTAGAGTCTCCTTGCTCCTTTATCTGTTTAAAACTTTCATTTAGTGGCTCACTGCTATTTTTCTGCTATGATAAACATTTCTGTAGTGTTTTCTGCCCAAACTATTGTAGCTAGTAGCTGTAGTATTGTCCCAGTTCAGATTTGCTGTCTCTGGGCCTATTTGTTTGTTTGCAGTGGTTGTTTGTTCTGAGCACATCCCAGGCCATCTTGAATTAGCAGAAGCCTTTCTTTACCTTCGTGAGAGGATTGTGTTGATTGGCTGCTGGCTAGTAGAGGTTGGCTGGTCTTGGGCTTGGAGTAAGCACTCATTGGTTCTTTTGAGCTTTTTTTAAAGTTGCTTCAGTTGGTATCTTCTGGTATTTAAGCCCTAACTTTGAGAGAATATCTATACACTCTTAGCTGAGTGGAGAAGCGGCATTGATCACAACTCTGATCTGTGATATATAACAATATAAGTATCCTGTTTTTTTTTTTGCTTATTTTTTCTAGTTATTGATTATTCTAGCTATTTATAGCACTTTTTATTGTCTGTTGCATACTTTTTGCTGTATTTTATTGCTGTAAGCTAGTCTACACAATTGTACTGAAATTGTCTGCCTTACAGGGCCTGATAAATAAGGTTTTTACTGTCACAATGTTTGTAAAGCTTTTTTAGCTAGTTTCACTGTATGAAAGGTATGAACTGGAAATTTTCATAAACCATCTGTTTGTTTATTCTGATTTCCTGCCAAGGAGTGTATCATATAACTGATGTGTTAGCAGTTAAAAGCATTCTTTAGCGTTTCCTTGCTCCTTTATTTGTGTAAAACTTTCATTTAGTGGCTCACTGTTGTTTTTCTGCTGTGATAGACTTTACTGTAGTGTTTTCCACCTAAAATAGTGTAGCTAGTAGCTGTAGTATTTCCCATCCTCCATCCCTGTTGCTGTCTTGTTCTTATACTTGGCGCCTTTGCAGTTGCCCGCCCCTACTGTAAATTTGATCTGGGACAATCCTCCCAGTCTAGTGTCATTAGCTCATTCTACCTAATACAGAGAGAACATCTGAGAAGACCAACCCACTTAGTTTCTTAACCTTGAATTATCTTCTGTTCCTTCTTTCTCCCTT
The DNA here is from genome assembly GCF_019279795.1 of Protopterus annectens. Taxonomy (NCBI): domain Eukaryota; kingdom Metazoa; phylum Chordata; order Ceratodontiformes; family Protopteridae; genus Protopterus; species Protopterus annectens. Next base: position 1,404,181,645 of record NC_056737.1, read on the forward strand.
TCCACTTTATATAAAAAACACTTTGCTAGAATCTACCATTGCTTCTCAAACAATCTAGAAATATAGAGCTGATAAGTATATTTTTGGCACTTTTTAATTTTTCAGAGTTCTGCACTGTCTTAAGTTTTGCTTGACTGAATTATTTATATATTTGCTGGCATTGTTTTCTGATACTCTAAGTGCCTCCATTTTGATTTTTTCTTTATTTACTGCTTTCTGTAATTGTTTTTAGTCATTTTTTTTATTTAATTGCATTTTTTAAACTGTATTTGCTTTAATTTTGCTACACACACTAGTGTGCTAACTTGCACTGCATTTGAATTGTTTTTACTGCTGTTTTAGCTGCTTTTCTGTAAAAAAAAAAAAAAAGAAAGAAAGAAAGAAAAAAGTTTTAAGCTTGTTTTCCCACCTTTCCTCAAACTAGTCCTGATACAGATTTGCTGTATCCAGGACTGTTTGTAAGCTTCTGAGTCTCCCCAAGCCTTTCTGTGTTGGAGGGAAGCCTTCTAGCTTATCATTGGGAGTGGTAAGCACTAGGTAGCCTGTCTACCACAAGAGAAGTGGTTTCTGTCCCAGAAATTGTAGTTTATTGGTTGTTTGGGCAGTTTTTCCATCTCTTTCAATTTTGTGGTTTAAAAAGTCCGCGTTTGCGCTTATTTCCCACCTTTCTTGTAACTAGTCTTGTCCAGATACAGATTTGCTGTATCCATGACTGCTTGTAAGCTTTTGAGCCCTCCCAAGCCCTTCTGTGTTGGAGGGAAGCCTTCTAGCTTATCAGTGGGAGTGGTAAACACTAGGTAGCCTGTCTACCACAAGAGGTGTGGTTTCTGGCCCAGAAATTGTAGCTTATTGGCCGTTTGGGCAGTTTTTCCATCCCTTTCAACCTTCTGGTTTAAAAGGCCATGTTTGCATGGGTTTGCGCTTGTTTAAGCTCTGCTCAGCGATGCCAAGCTTAGGTAAACTATTACTGATTCCAGAAAGTCTGCTCTTCAGTTTTTCCCTTAGATCTTGCAAGTTCTTTCTCTCTTGCACTTCAAATAGCCTAATCACTTTGCACTTCAACAGGTTTTTGTAGCAGTTATTATAGCACACCTAAATGCCATCAGCACTAGCCATTCTTCATGGAAATAGCTTCAGTATGTAGTAGTTATGACCACCCCTCCTGGCATGATTAAAGGGCAGTTCCCTGTGCTTTCACCTATTAACCTGGTGCACTTGGGCATTCTAAGGCAGTGTAACAACTGACTCATGTACACAGACAACCCTCTCCTCTTACCTGCCAACACTCAGACTTGTGAGAGATGCACTTATATCACCAAACTGGAAGCTATGCACTCTCCAGCCAAGACCAGACTAGCTGGTCAAGAGGAGAAGGTCAACACCTGCAACACACCACATGGAGCAGATAGCCCACCAAAACACCCACTGTCACAGCTCTCACATAAAAACACAAACCACACAACCACCTTTGCTGAGGATCCCAATAGAAATTTACCCAAACAGCAGAGACCTCCAAGACAGAAACACACTCGACCACCACAACAGAGTACAAACCACAGGGCACACAGCTCACTTCCACAGTGTGCCCCTCAACCTAAGCCCCTAAGGCTAAACACCTTGCCCAATACACTAATCATAGGTGATTCAATAGTGAGGCACACAGATGTCCCACTCACTAGGTTGAATAAAGAGAAGGTAACAGTCAGCTGTCTTTCAGGTGCCAGAATCCAACACATAACACACACACTCAGGTCACTCTACAACAAATACATGTATGACTCTGTCATTGTCCATGTGGTGTGAATGACTTGAGACACACCTCCCTGGACTACATAAAAAGAGACATGGTGGAGCTCTTGGATTATGTGGCCCAGGCAGGTATGACTCTAGCCCTGAGCAGTATCCTACCATCACACATAATCATACCGCAGTAAAAACAAAAAATGATTGACTTCAACAATTGGCTAAGTTTCTGGTGTCATTCTAAGGAGATCCAGTATCTGTCTGTTTAGGATGACATGATTGACAGACCTCCATGCTTTGCCAGAGATGGTCTGCATCCGTCAGTCCTGTGTTTCTGGGTACTGCCTAAGGCTCTTGCCACCCCTATAGTGCCTTTTTTAGATGGTATTCCAAAGACCAAATTACCACCATAACAGCTATAAATAAATGCAATCTATGGGTCATGCTGCTCAACGCTAGAAGTCTAAATCTCAAAATGCACTCACTTGAAGCACTCCTCAAAATGGAGAACATCAACAATTGTGCTGTAACTGAAATCTGGTTTAAAGCAGCAGAAAACACCCTTGCACTACCAGGCTATAACTTATTCCACACCTTTCGGCCTCAAAACATGGACCAAAGCTCCAAAGTCAGTGGTGTCTCCATATTCATAAAGAATATGCACACCTCCAGACTAGTAGCTCATAGTAACACATCTGAGATACTTCAGGTACAACTAAGTTTGGGTAAGACGGCGATGCAGGTCATAACCTGCTCTTGGTCCCCAACCATGCCCCTTGACTCTCACTCCATGTTCCTAAGCACCCTGGAATTTATCAAGGTCCAACCCCAACACTCTCATACTAGGAGACTTCAATTACCCCTCCATCAACTGGGAAAACTACTCAAGCACCAATACACTGGCCCAACACTTCCTGGAATTCATCAATTCCAATGCCCTGGACCAGTTCATTCAGACCACCACTACAGGAAGCAACATCCTTGACCAATAGTCAATCCCTCCCTAGTCAGATCCGACCATAAACTAATCACCATGTAAATCCACATCTCACCCACACCCCCTGCAAAGGTAACCACCTTGAAAAACTTCTCCAAAGCTGGCTTTGGACTCCTAAAAACAGAGGTGGCTGACTTCATGGCACCGATGCCAATGGAAAACAGCTGCATGACTACCAAATCATACACCAATGCACTGGACAAACTTGCACATAAATGCATGGAACTAGCCACGCCCAACAGAACCAATATGCTCTCCTCCAAAAAAGGAAGTCAATCTGGTGGTCCCCAGCCATTAATAAACTGTACAACAGAAGGAAGAAACTGTTGCAGAATAAGGTGAAGTCCCAAGACTGGAAAAACTCCCTTATTAGCCTCAACAAATAGTTGAGATCCCTCATCGAATCATCTAAAGTCAGCTATGAAGGCAGAATTGCAGCAGACACTAAAGACAATCACAAAGCCTTCTGTAGTTATAGCAAGAACCTCCAAGGTGATACCCAGATTTGTTCTGAGTTACTGCACAATGCTACCTCCTATACTGAGCCAATAGATATTGACAACATACTGGTTGACAGATTCAGTGCCAACGTTACCCCACTCTCCCCCCCCAAAGGACCAATCACAATACCGGATGAATGCCAGGCACCCAGCATTACTGCAGCAAAGATTAAAGCTGCATTTTCCAAGGCCAAGAATACAGCTGGGACCCAATAATATCCCTGGCTGTGTTTTACATGAATTACAAAGCAAACTTGCACCACACCTGTGTGCCCTGTTCAGTCGCAGCCTCACCTCAGGGTTTGTCCCTACTGAATGGCACACTGCTACAGTCAACCCTCTCCATAAAGGGGAATGACTACAGACCCTGGGAATTATTGCCCCATTAGCCTGATGAATGGATGAAGGTAAGGCAGTGCATACAGCCTACCTTGATCTGGCCAAGCCCTTTGATACTATTCCTTCATTTGGGAATTATTGATAAACTCACCAAACAAGGTATCAACCCCTTTATCACTAGGTGGGTTGCAAATTGGCTCACAGATGGAGTTCACTACTTGCACACTATGTGCTCTAAGTCAGACTGCTGACCAGTCACGAGTGGAGTCCCACAGGCATCTGTTCTGGGTCCTGTCCTGTTCGGCATCTACTTCTCAGAAGTCAAGGCCACCACAAAAGGGCTCAGGCTGATCAAGTTCACAGATGACTGCAAGCTGGGAGGCAATATTAACTCCACAAGTGATGCAGATATCCTACAGAAAGGCCTAACTGAGGACAATGACTGGTGTCATATCCATGGCCTTAAGCTTAACGCCAAAAAATGCATCATCATCCTGTTTGGTAAAAACTCAATTCCCAGTAATTACCGCATCAATGGGAGCCCACTGAACACTGATGGCATTTTTTTATTTTTATTTATTTAACATTTGTTGACCAGGGAAGTCCGACTAGGTTCCACAGAGCCTGTTTTCAGTGGAGACCTGGGGAGAAATGCTATGAGAAATTTTAAGTGATCTGGGGATGCAGGTTGACAGCAACCTCTCCTTTGACCACCACATTGCCACTGTGGTCAGAAAGTCCTTGTGTGTGGCACATCTCATTACCAAAGGTTTTGCATCCAGGGAGAAAGAGGTCATCATCTCTGTCTACTCTTCCCTCATTAGACCAATCATAGAGTTTAATGCCCCATTTGGCATGTACCTCACTAGACACCTGCAACAGCTGGAGAGACCACAGAAGCATATCTCTCAACCTGGAAACATCAAAAATCTAGACAAAGGCCTATGAAAAATAGGTACAAATCTGTACACTGATTAACATAAAATGTGCATGCATAATTATGTAACCCCACCCACTCCAGTGGAATTGTGAGATACCAACTTTCAAATGCAGACAACCAAAATATGGCCCCAGAGTCCCCCTGCAGCCATTCCAATGTCCCATTACTTGGCTATTTTGCCCCATTTACTATAAACACTAATGTGCATACTGCTTTACTTCTACAATGATTTGTATTTTATTTTGCATTTTATAGCACAAACATTAATAGACCTGCTAAACAAAGCAATGGTCTCACAATGAAAACAGACCACTAAAACTTCTCTGCCCTTAAAACTCACATTCACTGAAACAGCATTGAAACCCACATCCAAAGAAAATGCATCTGGCCAGTGGCAGATAAAGATTACCTTTGGGCTGTTTTCAAATCATAGGCCCCTTGCACACAAAACATACATGTGTTTTTTGATGCACCTTCCTGACTGTATTAAATTGTATTCCTTGTATAATACAGCAAACTTGTTAGAGCTTGTTTTAAATTTGTTTTGAAAATTTTTCCAGTAAGCAGTGAAACAAAATGCATGAACCAATAATGACAAAACTGCCCAATTCAGAACATTTCCATCATAAAAGTCTACTCAAACTTCTACAATCCACCAGTATCCATAAATATGCACACAATCTCTGTAAGAGTAAAAGTTATCTAAACAATTCTACATTAAAGAGATCTGTAAGTAATGAAGATGTTGCTCCTAGCAAACAACTTTATATTTCATTGTTTTCCCTGAAAAATAAATTGCCTATGTTACATTAAAAAATGGTAAGCTAGTAATATTTCAATAGGGAATAGATGGATGGCAAACTGATAACAGGTTCATAGTTACTAGGTATCTCTGCCAAAGAGGACATTTTCAGGACTGCAGCATCCACCAATTCCACCCCGTTTAAAAGTACAACACAGTACAGAATCAGCAATCCATCTACATACTGTGGGAGTAGATCCCACAGCCTTCTGCATCAAAAGCAAGCATTTTACCTGTTGTGCTACTAACAGCACAAGCAGAGTTTGCATAAGCACCACTAAACTTCTTTCCCCGTGAAGAACTATGCAGCACAAGAAATCTGGAAAAAGCCAAAATTTATTGGGGGAGGACAAAAGCCCAAAACCAGGGGTACATTTTAAACATTGCTTGTATAATCTTAGAAAAGTTGCTAGAATAAAATGTTTTGTGTTATCATGCATTTCCTGAAAGATAGGTAAGAAGAATGAAATCTAAATAGTTATTTAGTGAATTCAGTTCAACTTCAGTTCACACTGATTTGCCAGCAATCCACAAATTTTAAGAGGAACAGGCCAAAAGTATGAGCCAAACATTCTGTAAACATTGGAAAGTGGCAAACTATGGTTAACTCCTTGAATCACAAGAGGGTGGTGGTGGTATGAGTAGAGAGTTTAGGCTTTTGCTCCTTGTACCTAAGGTACAGGGTTTGCGTCTGAGTTACTCTAACCAGCAGTTGTAACTAAATGGAGCATTTACACACATGCATACACACACACACACACACACCAAAAACTGGTTGTAGTAAATAAACTAACACACACTTGGCTATGAAAGCTGGCTGGCTGGCTGAAGTAAATAAAACACACAGATGGCTGGCTGTAATGGCTACACACACACTTGGCTATGAAAGCTGGCTGGCTGTAATGGCTACACACACTTGACTATGAAAGCTGGCTGGCAGTAGTAAATAAAACACACACACATGGCTGGCTGTAATGGCTACACACACTTGGCTATGAAGGCTGTAGTAAGTAAAACACACAGCTGGCTGGCAGTAATGGCTACACACATTTGGCTATGAAAGCTGGCTGGCTGTAATGGCTACACACACTTGGCTATGAAAGCTGGCTGGCTGTAATAAATAAAACACACACAGCTGGCTGGCTGTAATGGCTACACAAACTTGGCTATGAAGGCTGTAGTAAATAAAACACACACATAGCTGGCTGTAATTGCTGCACACACTTGGCTGTGAAAGCTGGCTGGCTATAGTAAATAGAACACACAGATGGCTGGCTGTAATGGCTACACACACTTGGCTATGAAGGCTGTAGTAAATAAAACACACAGATGGCTGGCTGTAATGGCTGCACACACTTGGCTATGAAGGATGTAGTAAATAAAACACACACAGCTAGCTGTAATGGCTACACACACTTGGCTATGGCTAGAAATGAAAGTAACACACTTGTCTGATATTCTGATGCATATTATTGTTAATGAAAACTTTCTTAACACAATGAAAACTGCCATACAAGTCAAATGAAAAAAAAAAGAAATAAAATGCAATGGTACAAAATGATCAAAATAAATACCAGGACTATAACCTTGATATTGTCCAAAAACTATAATGTTATTCAGATGATACATTAAACTAAGGTCCTATTTCAAGGTTGTACCCTGTCCATCTTATTTACAGGAGTGCCCTGTTTTTGCAGTTGACATTTTGGAAAAAAAATAAAAAATTACAATTTGTGATTTTTAGGACAAAAAAATTGATTTTTTTCTCTTACTGTTGCAGAAAATGTGATTCTGTATGAAACACCTTACTTTTATATTAAACAATAGAAGCAACTAGAATTGTGTAGGAGCAAATTAATCTTTAGTTGGTGATGAAATTAAACCTGATGCTTTGCAGTAATTGCTTATATGATATGCCCTGAAAATTCTGATATTTCTATAAAAATTATTCATTTCTGACAACACAAAAGGTGACAACCCTGCCTCTGTTGGGATTTATCAAAAAAGAAGCAGGATTTCTTTGGAGTCCTGGCTAAATTGCATACTCAGTATAAATATGTGAAGAACTTCAGACTTCTCCATAAAATTGGCCATGCCTAGTAGGAAAACTCTGGTTTACAAAATAAAATACATGTATATAAATATATGAGAATATGTGTTTTATTCACCAATCAATTGTCAGCAGAAAAGGCATCAAAAAGTTAATTGATGATTACCTTACTGTTTACTAAGAAACATCTACACTAGCAGATCACAAATGTAAAGAAATTTCTTACATTTGTCACCCCAAACTAGTCAAAACTTTACTTTTTACATTAGGACCTTTGTCTGACACACACACCTTGGTATACTAACTTGTTGGACACACTCTGGAATTATATTACAGTCAAATTGCTGAACTTTGACTGTAATATAATTTTCGCTACTGCTGTAAATTACAAAAAATGCTGGCACACTACCAATACATGCTGTGACCAAACCAATGGCACCCCTACACATACATACATATGTGCATATATACATTAATTTTCTGACACCTCTACATAAGTATATGGCAAGACATGTACCAGAACCAGATCCTAAACTAACCTGATCAGAGCTAAAAGTGAGGAAATAAGTGGAGAGGATCACAGGATGAACTTCTCTATGATAATGCAGGGATAGGAGAGGAACAAATAGACTATCATAATAAGAAACTATAAAAAAGGACTCTAAAGATGGAACTTTACAGATGTGGGAAGTGGAATCAACCCTCATTATCACTATAATCCTTCAAAGAGTTAGTTATTAGTTCCTGTGCAAATATGTTTCCCTCCCTAAAACCTCACTGAAGATATCCTAATAAACAAATTGCGTATAAATGTTACTGATGGTATTGATAAAAAATGCTGATCCTGTTGTTTGTAATCTACACCTGTGTAGCTAATAGGCTTTAGAACTTTAAACAATGGCAAATGCTATAATTTCAGTTGCCTTGTTTACACATTCACTGATTCTTCAGATGTTTCTGTGTTCCTTCCCTCTATGCTGTCTTCATACATGTACACACACAGCATGCTAAAGTTGCACAAAGGTCAAAACTTAATAAGCACACAATTTTGCTGACTTGAACTTGCTATATACAGTAACTAGTCAACAGAATCAGTGGTGGAGGTCTGACCTGCCACATATCACTGTTAGTGTTACCAGGAATGAAGCATAAAGCCTGCCTGCCATAAAAAGCATATCCTTACCGGACCGGGAATAAAGCCTGCTGTCCCAGAAATAAAGTGCAAGCAGGGAATTCAAATGCTGCTCCGTTTTACTAGGAATTAAAGCCGTTTCTTCAAGCACAAGCAGGGAATTCAAATGCTGCTCTTCAAGAACAATCAGGAAATTCAAATGCTGCTCTCTTTCTTCTCTTGCCGGGTCCAGGAAATAAAGTAAGTGCAAGCCGGGAATTCAAATGCTGCTTCAAGCAACAACTGCATGGTGGGCTGTGGCCCATAAATGAAGTGTACACACATGAAAGCTGTAGTAGCTAAGTTTCAAGGCAAACACACAAACACAATGAAAACTGCCTATTTCTTTCTGTGAGTGCTGTGGCTGTAAAGCTTACCGGTCCAGGAATGGTTCTAAACGCAATAAAGTAAGCATGAGCATCAGTAACATTCTTATGTTTTAGATCTCTGTAAGGTGCTGTGTTACAGATCACCCTCCCAATCTCAGGAACCCCACTCAGCCTTCCTGAAGACATTGGAGGATATGAATGTATCACAAAATACCATCATACTAGGAGACTTCAACTACCCTAACATAGATTGGGTACATTATTCTAGCCCTAACACCCTAGCCCAAAGGTTCCTGGAATTCATAAATTCAAAAGCACTGGAACAACTAGTCACCTCTCCCACTAGGGGAGATAATATACTAGACCTGATCATCACAAACGTGGGGAGAAAATGCTCCACACCGGAGGTATACCCCTCACTAGTGAGATCTGACCACAAACTAATCACCCTGGATATGCATATCCCACCTCCACCCCCAGCACAAAAGATCACAGTGAAAAACTTCTCAAAAGCAGACTTCATTCTTCTTAAGACTGAGATGGTATCCTTTAAGCCCACTGGGCCAGTGGATACCACATCCCACAATGCTGAATCCTTCACAAATGCTTTCTATGGACATCTCCAAGAATGCATGGATCATGCAATCCCAAATAAATCCAAGTCCCTCTCCACCAAAGGCAAGCGTCCTGTCTGGTGGACCTCAGCCATAAACAAATTGTATAACAAAAGAAGGAAGCTACTGCACGACAGAGCAAAATCCCATAATGGGAAGACATCTCTGATCAACACTAGCAGAAAACTATGTTCTCTCATAAAAACATCCAAGGCCAACTTTGAGAGAAAAATCGCTAAGGACACTAAAGATAACCACAAAGCCTTTCTATGTTAGAAACCTGGGTGGAAACCCTCAGATATGCTCAGAGTTAGTTCACAACAACAAAAAATACACTGAACCCACAGATATTGCCAACATTCTGGCTGACAGGTTCAGTGCAAATTTCTCCCCTCCCTCACCCCCAAAAGAAGAAATACTTATCCCAGCTGAATGTAATATCCCTGTCATCTCAGATGTCCAGGTGAGAGCCGCCCTCAGCAAAGCTAAAAACACAGCATCAATGGGACCTGACGGTATCCCAGGTTGCGTGCTACGTGAACTCCAAGAGGAGCTAAACCCGCACATAAAAATGCTATTTAACCTTAGCCTTACTACAGGATATGTGCCTGAACACTGGCGTACAGCAACAGTGGTCCCACTCCACAAAGGGGGTACCTCTACAGACCCTGGGAACTACCGCCCCATAAGCTTAACCAGCCTGGTCTGCAAAGCTATGGAAAGAATCATTATGGAACTCATAAACAGAGACATTGGGGACCTACAGACACTTGATCCCACCCAGTTTGGCTTTGTAAAGGGCAGATCCTGCCTTTTGAACCTGGTTGACTTTTTCGAAACAGTCACTAGAGCCATTGATGAGGGCAAAGCAGTCCATACAGCCTACCTGGACTTGGCTAAGGCCTTCGACACAATACCCCACTCAGGCATCATTTGTAAGCTCAACAGCTTAAATGTAAACCTTTATGTCACTAGATGGGTTGCAAACTGACTAAAGGACAGAACCCATAAAGTTAAAATCGCTGGAGCAATGTCAGACTCAAAGCCAGTCACAAGTGGTGTCCCACAGGGATCTGTCCTGGGACCATTCTTGTTCGGCATTTATTTCTCAGATGTTAAAGCAAACATGGGAGGATTGTGGCTGACAAAGTTCGCAGATGACTGCAAACTAGGTGCCATAGTCGATACACCAGCAGACACATACATCCTACAAAAAGGCCTCACAGAAATAGACAACTGGTGCTGGAGTCATGGCCTTAAACTAAATGCCAAAAAATGTATAGTCATCCCCTTTGGGAAAAACAAAGTACCCACAAATTATCACATAGACAGCAACGAGTACGGAAAAAGTAATCAGAGACCTAGGGACCCAAGTCGACAGCGACCTCTCATTTGACACCCACGTTGCCAAAGTGGTTAGAAAGACATTCTACCTTGCACACCTTATCATGAAAGGATTCACATCCAGATCCAAGGATGTCGTTGTATCCCTATACTCCTCCCTCATCAGACCCATGATTGAGTACAATGCCGCATTTGGTATGTACCTCACCCGGCATTTGCAACAGCTAGAGAGACCACAAAAGTACCTCACCAAGAGGATCAAGGGTCTCCAACATATGTCTTATTCTGCCAGACTAAAGAAACTCCAGCTCTATTCAGTAGCATACCGCCTGCTCAGAGGTGATCTGTGCCTGACGTACAAGACCATGTCCAATCAGGAACTGATGGACATGCTCCACCTCAAAAAATCCAAATCCATCAGAACCACAAGAGCTAAAGACTTAAACCTCGGCACAAGTATGAATAGGACATGCTGGAGGGATAGATTCATAACCCAGAGGCTTCCCATGCTCTGGAACAGAATCCCAGTTCATGTTAGGCAGAGCCCCTCACTAACTCTCTTCAAGAGAAATCTTGATGAGTGGATGGGAGATCGTAAGTTTACCCCAGGGGTCACATCTGTGTCACTACTAGACAGGGGCACAGTAAACTAATTCTATTATATAAGGGGACCTTCACTGTGTCACTACTAGACAGAGGCACAGTATTCTAAATCTATTCTGTGCATTTTGTACCAGTTCACTATGCGAAAACCACATCACTATGGCTAGGCTTACAAATGCCCCAGGGCAGATAGCCTAGTACTAAATTATGAAACTATGAAACTAAGAGAGTAGTGCAGTGGAAGTGCTGTGATGGGGTATAAAACCATGTTTGTGGGAGTTAGGAGGTTATTGTCAAGATTGTATTTGAGTAACTGGGTATGGACACACTTGTCTAAGATTTTGGATGGGAGGACAGCATAGCAAATGGTCTGTAGTTAGAAGGATCGGTAGAGTTTTCACCTTTATGAAGAGGGATTGTTTGTTGTGGGGGGTATGAAAAAGTAGAGGCAGAAGCATTATTTTGAGTAGGTTTTTGGATTGATTCTGTGACATAGTTTCTTAGGATAGTGGCAGTTTCAGTAGCAGTATTTTGTGGGAAGTGGTTGGGAGTATAAGGGTTGCCAGGGTAATGCAGATTATTGATGTAAGTCCAGAATTTCTTTGGATTTTTGTGTGGATTGCATTGGTTAGAGCAAAAAAAAATTGTCTTATCTTTGTTGACAAGTTTTTTAGAAATGTTTCTGAGTTCATTGTATCTTTGAAGTAGGGGAGGGGATCTGTTTTTGACACAGGTTTTCCAGGCACTGTCTCTTTTATGCATGATGGAGTAGATATATTTTGTGAGCCAGGGGGAAAAGTTAGATTTTTTTCTGTTTTTTCTAGATGGTGCCATTGAGTTGAGTATGTCAAGGAAAATCACAGCCTCATTAAAACGGATGTGATTTAGAAAGGACCATTAAATGCTAGGCAGTTTGGAGTTAAATATATCTGGATCAAAGTGGGTGAGATTGAGAGAATCTCTGTAAAGGTGATCTTTGGGTGGATTTTGGGTGAATCTATGAATATAGGTAGAGGAGTGGTCACTTAAGGAGTTAGGAAGTGTGCCAGGGTTGTGATAAAGGTTAGGGTCTGAGGTAAGGATCCAGTCAAGATTGGTCAGGAAGTGGAGTTGTTGTTAGGTCTAATAGGGGTAGAAATAAGTTAGTGAAAGCCATGAAGGTTGAGGCTGTGACTGGGGGATGAGGTAGAGAGTTTACACCAGTCTATATTAGCATCTCCAAGTATAATGATTTCGTAAGGGACATATTGGTTGAGCCAGGAGAGAAAGTTCTGTAGGATAGGCTATGGCAATTTTTTTGTGAGTGTTAAGGTGACAGTTTATGATAAGAATTTCTGCTGGTGCAAAGCAGGGAGCAGAGATAGAGAGTGGAGAGAGATTAAGTTGTTGGAGTAGAGGATGAGAACCCCTCCACCCCTCTTATTGGACCTGTCTGAGTAAAAGATGTACCCTGGAGGTAAAATTTCAGTGTTAGACATATGAGATTTTAGCCAGGTTTCTGACAGAGTTAAGATGTGGAGGTAAGTGTTAGTAATCCATGAGTGAAGTTCAGTTATTTTGTTTACAATGCTTTGGATATTAACAGAGAAGATATTTAAAGATTTGGGAGAAAAAATTGTCAATCTGATTATCTCAACCATAGATATAATCATGAAACTTGGAACATGCAAACACTATAGCCAAAAGTTGTTTCTCAATCCAAGCATATTGCATTTCAGTTTGGGTAAGTGTTCTAGCTGCATAGGTTACTGGGTCTACCCTCTTGAAGAATGACTGCACCTAGACCAAATCCTGAAGCATCGCAGGAGAGAGTGACTGGTTTGGTGACATCATAGTATCTTAATGTAGGTGGAGTAATCATTTTCTGCTTAAGGTCTTCAAATGCTTTCTGCTGATGTTCTAACCATGACCCATGTAACATTCTTATGTGTTAGATCTCTGTAAGGTGCTGTCAACTCACTGAAGTCTGGTATAAACTTGCCTAAATAGTTGACCATACCAAGAAAACATTGTAGAGCTTGTACATTATCTGGCACTGACATCTCAAGAATCTCAAGAATATTTGCTTGGATGAGTCTGGTCTCAAGCCAATACTAGTAAGTAAATGACCTACATATGTAACTTCTTTTAGTCTGAATTTGCACTTTAGAGGGTTGAACTTCAAGTTCACTTCACGTGCTGTCTAGAACTCTCAAGATTTCTGTCATGCTCTGCTTCACCATTGCCTCTGACTAACACATCATCTACTATTGTGGCACAAGTGTAACCTGAAAAAATTTGCTCCATTGCACACTGAAAGACTTCACTTGCAGAATGTATTCCAAATGGCATCCTGAGAAATCTGGATCTTCCAAATGGGGTATTGAATGTAGTCAGTAATGAAGATTTACGATCAAGCATCACTTGCCAAAATGAACTTTTTGCATCTAAGACAGAAAAAACAGTGGCATTCAGTATTAGAGCTCTGACTTCCTTGACTGTATGCATAGGATGATGAGGTGTTTTTAATGCTTTGTTCAAATCTCTTGGGTCGATGCATATTCTGATTTCATCTGAGACTTTTTTGTGAGCTGCTACCATGGATGACACCCATTCGGTAGGTTCTGTAACTGAACAAGTTATACCTTGCTGCACCCATTTTGTCCAACTGGGCTTTGACTTTATGCTGCATAGCTATCGGAACTTTACTTGCTGGTCTGACCACTGAACTGATCTCTGGGTCTAACTTCATAGAATACACAACTGGAAGTTTGCAAACTTATCTTCGAAAACATCAGCATACTCTGAAAAATTAGAGTTGGTGAAGGTGGAACTGGGACGTGCTTATTTGATGAACTTCTTTGGTAAAAGAAAGCAGATTAATTCTCAGACTGTCTCTGTGACCCAGTAATAACTGCACAGGTCTTTGGGCTACATAAACTAATAAGCTATAACAGTTCTTGGCCACATCCCATGAAAGCATTACTGAGCCTTCGGTTTGAATTTCTTCACCTCAATAAGCAACAAGTTTCGCACCACTGGCCACAGTTAGTTCACCAGCTCTCACTTTAGTAAAAGTATCTGTAGACATAACATTACACTTTGAACCAGTGTCTACTTTGAGCTCAGTGGGTTTTCCATTAATCCGGACAGTACAAAGTACTTCATTCTTTGCCAATAAATCTGCTGCAACAATTCTTTCACCAGCTACTGACGCACCATCTACATAGAAAGCAGATTGTTGCAGTTCTACTTGATCAATTTGCTTTTTTGAATGACCTTTTACAACAGTATGAGGCTTACTTGATTTACAAAGTTTTTGAAAATGGTTCCATTTCTTGTATTTTTGGCATTGCTGACCAAATGCTAAGCACTTTTCTCTTTTAGACTCTTGGTTGGCACCACAACTGCAACAGTTAACAATAAAGCTTGACCTGGGTTTTGCTGATTCACCCTTGTACTGTACTGAGCATGTTCCTTTAACTGAACTAGTCATAAAACTTGCTAGAAGATTGTGGGTTTTCCTTGCCACACCCACAGAGGCTACAGCTGCCATGTACATAGGCCTATTTCTGCCGGCCACATGTTGCATGCTGTGTCTACATTTGCTCTGGAGCCTGCTGAAACCATGTTCTTATCAGTTGCAAGCATATTCATATGCCTTTCTGTGACTTCATGGATTTGACAAATCTCAATAGCTTTGCTCAGTGTTAAATCACTGCCATGAAGCAAAATCTTTCTCACAGCAGCACTATTAATATCACACATGAGCCTGTCCTTTATTAACTCATCTTTTAAATCACCAAACTTACAAGTTTTAGCTTCTTTTTTCAGGTCAATAATATAAGCTGCAAAAGTTTCTCCTTGCTTCTGATCTCTTGTGTAAAACAAATGCCTCTCTAATGTAACATTGGTTTGGGGGTTACACATCTCTCTGAATTTGTGCTTTAAACACTTGGGGTATTCCCTTGATTCAGCCTGTAAAATAATACAAAGATTTTCCCCTTCACTTTCATACACTGCTGGTGCATGTACAAATGGATTCTCCCTTTTAATGGCCTCTGACCCTGCTAGGTTTAGTAAAATGAATGCCCTGGTGTGTGCATCTTTATCAGAATAAGCTGCTTATATGAATATGTCATACTCTTGCTCAAATATTCTCCAGATCTCTGCAATATTCTGATCAAATACAAGTGGTAGTGGTTTTTGAAAGCCATCTGCCATATTAATACATCTCAGTGAAGACTGTTGCCAGTATGCACGAACACACACACACACACACACACACACACACACATACATATGCCAGAAATGTATGCCAGTACTTATAACTATGCCCAATAGCACAACAAGCCTCTGTATAACTGCACTTGCAAAATAAGTTTCCCAGGCACTGTAATACTCTTGAAATCACCTCTCAGTGTAAGAAACATTTCAAATAACTGCACTTTGCAAATAAACTGGGCAGAAGAAGGAGAGAGCAAAAAACATTTCAGAACACTTTGTGAATAAACAGTACACATCACACTGACATCTCCCCAAAATAACTGTACTTTGCTAAACAACTCTGTATAGTGCAAGAAACACTTCGTAATGGTGGCACTCTGCGAATAGACACACCCAGCACAAGAAACTTTTCAAAATGACTGTATTTGACCACACTTTATAAAATAGTGGCACTTCGCACGCAACAAACTCTTCAGAATAAATGCACAGCAATAAACACATACTGTAAGCACTTTTACACACTTTGAGGTACTTTGAATAACTCTACTTATACCATTCAGAGCTCCAGTCAATGCAAAATAGTAGTGTACTCCAAAACACAGTAATTTGCCAAAAAACATGCAGTCGTTTTGCTTTATTTATGGTTAATGTGCCCATTTTGCCCTTTGTTATATTCATTTTGTTCATTTAATCTCTTTTCATGCCCATTATATTTCCTTGTGCTCATTTTAACTCTAAACATGCTTGTTTTACTTTAAACATGCTCATTTTGCAATTCTGAGGTAAATCGAAGCCCCTTATGTGCTTTTCTGATGTTCGCTTTATCAAATATCTTAATTTTAAACATTTTGTCTGATTAATAAGTTTTTATGCTTCTCCTTTGCTTAATAAACATTTTTCTGCTATTCGTTTGCTTAGTAATGTGTTTTGTGCCTTTGTAATGCTTCATTTTATCTTTTTTAGTAAATAAATAATTCATGTAAGTTTTCATTACCTTTAGCTTGTTTCTAGTTCTTTTTTGCTCTCAATTCACTTAGTTTGCCTTCACAGTTAACTCTGCATCTCGTGGCTCTGAAAAGCAGTATCTGGAATCCCAGTTCTGACACCATGTCGCTCATCTAGTCAGGATGACGTACATGAACATTGTGGGTTCTGTTCAAGTAGCTTTATTATTTACAAATATTAGAAATTAAGTTAAATAACTTTAACTTGTATACAAACTAGCTATTTCATACATAGCTATTCACACACTGGCTGTACTCACAAAATGGCACTGAAGCTAGCACATGCTTGCTATTTATAGGCACATTCAGGTCTTAGAAATTCTTCTTAAAGATACAACACACGCTAGTCTACAGTAATATTGTGACCTTTTTCCATAGATGGAAAGCTTGCTCTCTTGCATTGTAATCACATATTTCTGTAAGTTGTTTTAAACATTGCTGATGCTTACTGATTTCTAACATAGGTCTACCATCTGGTGTATCAGGATCAAAAGGTAACTGTAATGAAATTTTTCTCCCTGTCATGATTTCACAATGGGATATTCCTGTCTTACTGTTGGGTGTTGCCCTTATACCATTAAGAATTGCCTGGTAAATGTCGTACCCATATGTTTCCCCTTTTCAAGACATGCTTTTTTGAGTCACTCTTTGAGCGTATGGTTCATCCACTCTGCAGTTCCGTTTGACTGTGGATGATAAGGCACATGAAATTTGTGCTGAATTCCTAACAGATTACACATTTGTTTTAATAAATCACTAACAAACTGTGACTATTGTCCGACTCACTAATTATTGGTAACCCACACTGACAGAAAATATTTTTCTATAAGGCTTCTGCTGTTGCCTTTGCTGTCATGGTTTTGGAGGGAATTGCCTCTACCCATTTTGAGAAAACTACTACTACCAGTAGGCATCTGTAACCTCCCTTTGTTGTTGGCAAAGGACCTGCATAATCTATTTGAATTGCATACCATAGACCATCTGCTGGCTGTGGGGCCCGCAGTCTGGAAGGGGCGCCCGGGCTGGCAACAGACCATCTGCTGGCTGTACTCGATGTAATTGAGGTTTTTTACTTTTAGCATTTACCTGCAAACAGATTAGACGTTCTTCTACAGTAAGCCTACAGACCTTTTTTAAACTTGGATTCTGATACTTTTCTTTTACGACTGCCCATAGTTTATCAGCTCCTAGATGTCCTAGTATTTGGTGATTTAACTTGACTAACTTATGTGCTAACTGAAATGGCATTTTAAGGCAACTGTAATCCTTTTGTAGTGGAGTGTGCATAGTACCATTTTTGGTGGTATTCATGCAGTTATGCACTGGTCAATTTCTTCTTTTAAATCCTGCTTCTTCTGAATATTTATGAGATCTTCCTCAAATGACTGTACATCTACCTCTTTTATGGCACTGACCTATTCATTGCTATATGCATATCCTGGAAACTGTTCCCTTTTGTGCTGCTTGTTTTGCCAACATGTCAGCTAATGCATTTAACTTGAAAGTTTCAGTTGTCATTTTTTGATGGTGTTTTACCTTTAAAATGCTGTATCGTCTCTGCTGGTTTGACATTGTTATTACTTTATGCATGTCTCTTAATACTTCAGCATGCCGTAATGGTTTGTCTGCACTGTCTAAAAATCCTTGTCTTACCCAGGTGTCTATATATAATCTTAAAGAGTTTACTACATAAGTACTGTCTGAGAAAATGTTAACAGGATTGTAATACTTGAGTACAGACTGTACTGCCTCCAATTTAGCTCTCTGAGCTGACATATACCCTGGTAACGTTTTAACTCGGGAGAACCCCGCTTTGTATTCTCTGGAACTACAGAAAATCCTGTCCAGTATTTACCTGTGCTGTTTTCCTTCATATCCCATGTGATTTGACAAATAATATTTGCCCCCTGTCTCTATGGTGAGAATTTTCATTCCAAAAATTGCCATCCATTTTGCAAATACTGTTTGACTAATACCATCTGTGATTTTATTCATTTCAAAGTTGTCTGCTAAAGCTTTTATTGCTTGATGTGGTATTTGCACTATAATGCTGGAAAATACAGTTAGATACTCGGTTTATTTAATGCCCAAGTAAACAGTTGCTGAATGCATGGATGATAGCCCATTTCCATTGGGGGTCATTTTTCTTCTACAGAAAGTCACTGGATGTAATGTTTTTCCATTCTGTTGTCTCCATCATGTGACCATTTCTGTAATAGTACAACAGACAATGTTTTTTTTCCTGCTGCTGCTTGTAATACAAATGGTAACTTTGGTTTAGGTGCTATTAATTCTGTAGTTTGTGCTAACTTTACCTTCATTTGCAAAACTGCTTCATCTTCATAAGATTCCCACTCTCAAAGAGTGGCATTCTTTTGTTCCTGTAACATTTCGTATGGAGAAGCAACCATAGCTCTCTATAAATTCCCTTTTATACGTCATGATTACCATGAATTTGTATAAATCTGCTATTGTCAATGACTTTTCCATTTGTAAAATGACTTGCACTCATATTGGGCAAGGAGACCTTTCTCATGGTTTATGATAGTACCTAGAAATTTAACTTCCTGTGTCATGAACTGATTTTTTTCACTTTTAACCTTAAACCCTGCCTGCTAAAGAGTATGGAAAACTTTTTTTAAGAAGCCATATGAGCTTCTCCACTGTTTTGGACTGAATTAATATATTATCAATGTAATGCAGTACTGCATTATCTTTTTTCTAAATGTTGCAGAATGGACCCTACCGTCTGATGAAAAATAATTGGACTATTTTGAATTCCCTCAGGTAACCTTGTCATGAGATATTGCTGATTTTTAAATGTTAAGGCAAATCGTAGCCATTCTCTCTTTCTGAGTGGTACAGTGAAAAAAAAAAGTTTGCTAAATCTTTTACCATAAACCACTTACTTTGTGGTTTAATATGTACCGCCAGTTCTGGATCTCATGGAATTAGGTGTGCTCTAGGAGTTGTGTACTGATTAACCTTTCGTAAATCAATGACAAGACGGTAACTGTCATCTTTCTTCTTAACTGGCCAGATTAGTAAACTTGTATGAATGTTGCCTTCTTGTATGACTCCTTCCTTTTCCCATTCTGCAATACATTTTCCATATTTTTCTCTGCCTCCCTAGGAATGGGATACTGCTTTTAAAATGGCAGTATGTAGTCCTGATCTTTACCCACCCCTACTGGCATTTCTGATTTGCCACAATCACTGGGTCCCTTAGACCACAGGCTTGGGATTGCTATTGTAAATGCTGCCACACATCCTCACGGTCTGTATTTACGTGTCCTGTAGGCTTGTCAGGAGTTTAATTTTCTTCCTTTAATTCTTCACGGGCTTTCTGTTACTTTTCAGTAGTCTGCTGTGTTGACTGGAGAGCCCAGATGCACTTTTGGAGAAGTGTTTGTATATCTTTTCTAAACTTTCTGAAATCATTTGTCTATCTTTTAAGAATTTAATAAACTCCTCTGTCAATTTGTCATGAACCTCATCCCTGTCATCTGTTTTTTGCTGTATAGTGGCTTCATTCCACTTTTGTACATAGTCTCTAAAGGGTGTAACCAGATATACAGGGGATTCTGTCTAATTGATTTGACTGCTGTTGTAGTTCTGAAATTAACATTTCACATGTAGTGACAGGACATAACTGTTTAAACATCTGGATATCCTATAAGTGGGTCCACTTTCAAATTCTGAAAATCCAAAACTTAGAAGCTCTAAATATCGAAGGCCAGAGGATCGAAGTTTTGGATTCTTGAAACTTGTCAGTGGAGATCGCCGTACAGTGTAAAATGGGAACTTTACCATTCTGTTCACTGTAGTGCAATATATATTTAAATAGCAGGGGGACTTGCCCCCCTGCAAAAATGTGAGTTGTGAACTTTTATTGTTTTAGTTTTTTGTTTTCAAGTGGTATGACAATAAACATTTACTGTCATACCACACATTCTTTTGTCTGAGATACCAGTCAAATGTTGTAACACATTTACATAATGCCTGTACATTAACTTGCCCTAGTAATGTTTTACATTTACCAATGTACTGTTCATACCAACATTGCATTCTGCCCCAGATTTTATCTGGTCTTTCTGCTACATTAAAACTCTGTTTACATTTTTTACTATAGTCCCTAATGGCGTCGATACTGTATGTGACACACAAAAAAGTCTTACGAATAAAAACAAGTAGTTCTGGAACCATGAGTAGCTGTGTTTAATCACACAAGTACAACTTTCATTATATACAAACTGCTTCATCAGGCATTGGGTTACACATGCTACAAAACTATTTAAATACTTAAAGACACTAAATCAATTATATAATTAATCAATAAAATGATAACATTTAAAAACATTTAAAGACATACAAATAAGCATATACTTTTATTTATACAGACGTTATATACAATTTATATAAAAATTGTGAAAAAATATGTAAAAAATATTAATAAAATTGTAAGGAAATTTAAGAAATTTTACTTATATGTGTATGCCCAATGGTTTGATGAATTTTGCTGTGTAGATCTTTTAAAATAGGTTTGATGCTGAAAGCTGTATTTAGTCCCGGTAGAAACTGGGCTCTAAAATGCAATATCTATTTAACTTCCTCTCTCTCAGTGAGATTCTTCTTATATAAAATCAAACACTTAAAATAGGGATTTTTACTTTTAACCAAAGTGTGTCTATACAATGTATTCGTTCATAGGTGTTTACTAGGCTAACGACCACAAGAGCATTTTTAAGCCTAACCATGCATCCCAAATCTCTGACAAGTTCTGATACTCTTGATTAGTGTAAGCATGGGCCTGGGAGATGAACCATTTACAGATTGCCTGTTTGCATTAGAGACATAGGTGCCAAACCAGGGATGAATTTCCAGTTTCCCATCCAGTTGTCCAAGTTGCACTTCAATTGTGTTAGAGAGGAACTCTGCTTCACATGGATGGGGAGCCTGTTCCATAGATGGGGTAGCCTCTGGGATATATTCCTATCTCTCCAGCAGGTCCTATTTATATCACAGGCAAGGTTTAAGTCTTTAGAACAGGTAATTCTGGTACTGTTTGTTTTGTGGACATGCAGGTGGGCCATTAGAGTTGGGTCTGGCAATGCCCTGTATGCCAGGCATAGATCTCCCCTCAAATGCCTGTAGGAGACAGAATACAGGGATATGGTCTTGAGAGGGTCTGCATAGGACATATTACTTATACCTTATATTCTTTAAGTGAGGAACCTCTGTGGACGTTCCAGTTCTTGGATATGCCTGGTTAGGTGCATACCAAAGGGTGCATTGTACTCAATGATAAGTCTGATAAATGCCGAATACAGTGGGACAATGACTTACTTCGGACTTGTATGCCATACCTTTGTTTATACGTAGCACAACATAGAATGATTTCCTCACCACTGTAGACATGTGATGATCAAAGGCTAGATTACTATTATCTATGTGTGTCCCTAAGTCCTTGACTACTGGGTCAACTCTAAGGGGTGTGTTGTCAATATGATAGTTAACCAGGGAGCGATGACTTCCCAAATTATACTATTATGCATTTCTTGGCATTTAGTTTTAGTCCATGACTTTGATACCAGTTATTTGCCTCTGTCAGCCCCTCCTGGAGAACATTTGTGTCAGTGTGAGATTCAATGACAGCTCCTAATTTGCAATCTGAAAATTTAGTCAGCCGGAGCTCACTGACATTGGCCTTGACTTCTGAAAAGTAAAATTCCAAAAAGGAGCGGTCCAAGGACTGATCCCTGAGGGACTCCACTTGTGACTGGCCTCTTTGTAGTGGTGGACTCCCCAATTCTAATTTCCTGGGTCCTGTCTGTGAGTTGGCTATCCACCAGGTGACATACGGGTTTGTACCTAACCTCTTGAGTTTGTCAACAATGCCTGAGTGGAGTATTGTGTTAAATGCCTTGGCTAGGTCAAGGTAGGCAGTGTGAATGATTTTGCCCTCATCCATTGCTTTAGTGACCTTCTCAAAGAAGTCCACCAGGAAAGGTTTTCATGCCAAAACTCAGGATTGTATCAGGGACCTTTACATCGTCTGTCTAACACTCTCCCAACTGAGCTGTTTCTTCCTTCTCATTTCAGAGGTATGACTATATATCTTGTCTTTCAGTCTCTGGTTAGCTTTACCTATGTAAAATGCAGGACATGTACAGCACCTGGCCATATACACTAAAGCTTTTGTTTTACAATCCCAGTATGCTTGTATGTTAAAAGTTTTTTAGTTAATGGATGAATAAAAGATTTTTCAGTATAAATATATTTGCAGAAACTACATTTATTACAGGGCTGAGTACCTTTTCCATAACTAATATTTCCTGTAACTCTATTTGTTCCTTATAACATAATCTGTTCTTCAAGGTAGTTGTTTTTTTGTAAGCAAATAAAGGACCCGTATAATAGATGTCTCAATTCCAGAACTTGAGAGAGCATCTGCCAGTATTTTTTAATAATGCTTATAATATGAGCTGTTTTATGATCATATGTTAATACAGATGTGCAGGATTTAGGTTTTATTTTTTTTTTATTTTCTTTAGTTGTTTCCTCTTGACAAGTATTTGAAAAAAATGGGTGGGAACAATTCATGTCTTTCCCTCAGTATTGTATTTTTTATTAGTTGCATGTTCTTTTTGTCATAACCTCTACTACAGAAATCTAGTTCAATTTGTTGTAATTGTTCTTTCAGAATAGCATCTTGTGTATTTAATCTACAAATTCGTGCCATCTGATTTTTAACAATATTATCAAACACAAGTGGGGATGCATGCTATCCCTAGCTAAATATGTGCATGTCTTCACTACTTTTTTATATAAAGTGGTATCCAAGCCTACTTTGGTGTTTTTCTTTAATGTAATATCCAAAAAATCAGTTTGTATGTAATGAACAGTCTTTTTAAATCGAAGGAAGGTTGTAGTATGTAGAAATAAAATATAGTCATCCAATTCATGTAGTGGTCCATCCCATAATAAAAACAAATTGTCCATAAATCTTTTGTAAAACACTATCCTATCTAAGTACATGGGGGTTACCTGTGGGAGATAGTACATTTTGAATTTTCCAATAATTCATATTAGCATATGTGTTTATCATGGTAGTACCCATGGCAACACCATTTTCCTGTTTAAAAATTATTTCTTGAAATAAAAAGACATTATTGGTTAGAACAATTTGTAGCATATCACAAATAAAATCTACATCTAAATGCTTTAAAGCTGGTTGGTCAGTTATATACATTTTTACCACGTTAATCCCTTTATAATTGGGAATACTTTTAAATAATGAATCAACATCTAATGTGACTAAGTAACAAGTCGGTAGACTATTGTTCTGGGTCCAGTGATAAAGTTGATTAAAAAAGTCAGAACTATCCTTCACCATTGTGGTTGATGTATCTAAAACTTGTCTAAGGTAACCATCTAAATATTTAGAGATGGGTTCTGTGAACCATCCCCTAGAGGATACTATGGGATGAAATGGTGGTGTGGTAAGAGATTTATGTATATTAGGTATCCCATATATAATTGGGACAATGGGAGCTTCTGCATGTAAATATTCATGTAGCTGTTTAGAGATGCATCCTTGATGCTCCATATTCAAAATCTGTTCTTTGACAAACAAACATATCTGGTATACATCATTTTTAGTAACACATAAATATTCATCAGAATTTAACATTCTAGACATAGCATTAACATAATATTGTTTATTTAGACCAATTCCTCCTCCCTTGTCTACAGGTTTAATTACTATACTGTCATTTTGATAAAGCGTTTATATAGCTTTATATTCATCCGTATTCAAATTATAAAAACCTTTCACTTTCTGATGAAAAAAGTCATATATATCATTTTCTACCACTTTCTCAAATGCTAGTATATCATTATTAGCAGATGGTACATACATACTACTCCTATATTGCATATTAGATGCAGCATGAGGCATATTGTTAAAAGCAACATTTAAGTTCAGTTTTCTAATATAAAGTTTAAAGTCACTCAATGTCTTGGCAATGTCACTACTAGCTGCCTGGACGTAGTTAAGTCCTTTATTCAGGACCTTAAGTTCTAATTCAGTAAGTTGATAATCAGACAGGTTAAAAACAATATTATTCACATGACTTATTTATCTTGTGTGTGTTACTTTACCTCTGTCTGATTGCTTTTTTTTTCATCCATGTTGACTTTGACTTCTTTTTCTTTTCCGAAATAATAGAAAGGGCTTGACTTGTTCCTGTACTTTTTTTTTTTGCTGCTGTTGTTGATGAGACATAATAAGATTAACTGAATCTAAAGTGTCATCAATGTCTGTATCCACAACTGCTGCTACAGTTTTAGGTATACCTAAAAAGGTATCTGGTGTTATGTCATGAAGTTGTGTGGATGGTAGCTCAATACTTTTAGACAGTCAAGTAGTTATCAACTTAACAGATCATTGCATACTGTCTTTCTGTTCCTTGTCTAAAGATTCTTGGTTGGTTAATTGTGGCATGCTCAAAGCTTATTTTGAATTTGGCTATGTAAAAATATGACCATTTTGAAAGTCTCTATAGTCCCGTTTAGTTTCTGTTGACCTTTGCTCAAATGTTATCTTAAAAGGGTTGAATGTGTATTACTTTCACTCAGATTTAATAATTCATCATACAGTGTAGTCACCTCGTTCTTTCACTGAATCTGTCTCGGTTCAAAGTAGGTATTCATGAGTCTCCTATACCGGAAAGGGAGAGATAAATTAAAATTTTGCCACTGTTTCAATAAGTCAGATTATTTGTCCCGAAATGTTGGCATTTTTAACACTTGAAGACCACGAGAAACAATTTTATAATAAATATAAGCTTTAAAGCTAAGCCACTGCCACTGCATTCTCAACTAGTTTATTTTCTTCTCAAAGACAGACAGCTTATATTTGTATTGTGATATGGGGTCCCAACATCAGGTCCAATCTTGTTTTCTTCAGCAGGTAGGATTGATTCCATTTGGAATGGATTCTGGTTGATTTCTATAATATCCTGAATATGTTGGACTGGCTTCATTTGTACATTACTGGTCAAAATGATGATAGCAGCTCATGTTAACCTAGCTATCCAATAGTACATGTGTTTTCACAATTTTTATGTAAATCTTATATAACTTCTACATAAATAAAAGTATACATTTATTTATAAATCTTTAAATGTTTTTTTAAATGTTATCATTCAATTGGTTAATTATATAATTGATTTAGTGTCTTTAAGTATTTAAATAGTTTTGTAGCATGTGTAATCTGATGCCTGATGAAGCAGTGTGCATACTGCGAAAGTTGTACTTGCGTGATTAAACATAGCTACTTGTGGTTCCAGAGCTACTTGTTTTTATTGCTTTTCACACTTTGTTGCATGTGTCTGGATTCATACCTAGATATATCTAGTTTTTGTTGGTTTAAAAAAGTCTTACCACATAGCAGATAGACAGGTGATCAGGCTATTATTCTGCAGATGGCTGGAAATTCCCCTGTAGTCACTTAAAAAGCTGGTGAAACGAAACTGGCAGTTGTAGATTTGAAACCTTGGAATTCACTGACTTGCAGAATTTATTGAACTGCAACTGTACTGCAGTCTCACTCTGGATTCAGACATCTGAAAACTGTACTCCTGCAAGCCTTATAAGACCATGATGATTCTATTCAGGACTCATATACATAAATTTTAGTTACTGTACCTTTACTGGAGTGGCCCTATAAAGGGCACCACTCCCCTTGTGTTCGAATACAGGATAGGTTCACTACTGATACATTTTAGCAAGCTGATAGATTTATCAAAAGTATACTTTACGGTACTACTTTAACCAATTTAAGCTCAGTTACTAATAAAACAACTTATTACTATAATAAACATGTACTACACATTATAGCTTTTTAATGTACAAGGTATGATTTTCAATACAGATACAAATGTTGATTCTCCATTTACCTCAGAACTCTGTTCCTACAAAATACCCAGCTACCAACATTTAGTTTTACAGTCATTTTATACAGTTTTTGTCACACCATCTGAATAAAGTCAATACTTTGGTATTTGCTTGATGTCATGCTGTCTGCTGATAAGCTGATTTTAGTTCTGTTTCAAGGTGAATTATGTGACAACCTTCAAAACTTAGGGAGTTGTTGCTGTCTACAGTCCTCCTTGCACCTGTGTCACTTCAGGAATTAGGGAGTCTTGCTTATCTGTAGTCCCCCCTTGCAGCTGTGCTAGTCATGGAACAGTTTTAATCACATAGTATGGATGCCAAAACATGCATAGTGACTACTGTATTTTTCTTCTTTTCTACTTATTTTCAGAAAATAAAATTTTAACCCATTAATGTACTCTAACAAATGACACTGTTTGCAGCTCATTTAAGACTGCAGGGGTTCAGGTTGTTTCCTTATTTAGACAACTGGCTTCTCACCGTATCACCCAGGCATCTATTGATAACAGCCAGAGACTGCCTTCTTCAGCTGACTCCTTTTCTAAGGTATCACCATAAATCTTGCAGAATCCAAACTTCAGCCAGTAGAAGACTTGGAGTTTATAGGGGCTCACCTAGACACAGTGAATCTTCAAGCATTCTTAGCACAAATCAGAATTTTTACACTAAGATTACATGTCAGTCAGGTTCTATATCATCATCTCCCTCCAGCCAAACTGATTTTAAGAGCTCTGGGATCCATGGCTGCTGCAATCACATTAATACCAACAGCTCATTTAAATATGAGAATCCTGCAGTTGACTTTACAAATGCAGTGGTCCATTCTACACCAACCCTTACAATTTTCAATAAAACTGTCCAGGGTGTGCAAGGAATAGTTACTATGGTAGATCCAATCCAAAGAGATTTGCCAAGGTTGCCCCTTTATCCTTCCACCCATCACCACTTTGACCATGGATGCCTCCATTTGGGGTGGGGGGCATTACGTGGGATGGACCTTCAAGACCCATGGACCACAGTTGAAACCAAATTGCATATAAATGTCCTGGAAATGAGAGTGGTCCTCTTAACATTGCAGGACTTCCACAACTCTTCCTCTGGGTTCAACTGCTATTCAGATGGACAATATGTCAGTGATTTGGTACATCATCAAACAGAGGGAACCAGATCTTACCATCTTTGCTGAGAAGCAGTGAGAGTTTGTTAATGGGCAATCTCATCCAACTGCTTTCTTATAGAGATGCACATTCCGGGGAAATCAAATGTACTAGCAGACAGGATCAGCAGAACTATTCTTATGTCTCATGAGTGGTCTGTCAATCAATCAATGACAAACATAATCTTCCACCAGTGGAGTCAACCATGCTATGACCTATTTGCCTCTCCCCTCAATAACAACTTCAGCAGGTTTTTTGCCGTAATTCCCCCTCAGGGGCAGTCACTGAGAGATGATCTAGTCCACATTTGGCCCTCTGGTCTCCTTTATGCTTATCCTCCTCTACCCCTAATTCCCAAGTTTCTTCAGCAAGCTTTCTGGTTGAAGAGCAAAGTAATCCTCATTACCTCCTTTTGACCTCGGCAGATCTGGTTTCCCTTCCTATGGTCTCATCTAATATAGCCTCCATGGACACTGGACCTCAGTCCAGATATCATCTCACACCCATCAGGCCTGACTCATCCTGACATACCAGTTCTCAGACTGACCACGTGGTTTCTCCAATTCCAATGATGGCTAGACATTCCAGGTTATCTTGTCCAGTTTGAAGAATTTTGTTTTCATCTCAGAAACTTTCTACAAGGAAGATTTATAAAAGTAAATGGAACAGATTTTCATTATGGGCTTAGCAGAGAGATTTGGATCCTTTCTGTACTCCAATCCCAGATGTTTTAGAATTTCTAACATTTCTTTTTCAAGGTGGAGCCATTTTCTCTGCTATTAAAGTTCAACTCGCTGCCATTTCGAATTTTCACATCAGACATAATGCTTTCCCTTTGGCATCTTCTAGGCTGTGTAAGGCATTTCCTTAGGGTACCTTTTTGCTTAGGCCACCTATTAAGGACTCTATACCTCCTTGGGATCTTACTAAAGTTTTACAGAGTCTGACAAAATCACCCTTTGAACCCTCCACAAAAGTGGACCTCAGGTTTCTTTCTTGGGAAAACACTTTTTCTCATAGCCATAACTCTAGCAAGGAGAGTCTCTGAACTCTTAAGCACTTTCTTCAAAACTGCCTTATTTGATCTTTCATAAGGACAGAGTTGCCTTATGTAAAAATCCATCTTTCTTATCCAAGGTGGCATTAGAAGCAAACATCAATCAAGTCATCAATTTGCCACTTTTCTTCCTGAACTTATAGAATAAAGGAGAATATATGCTCCATTCTTTAGATGTACTTAGACAAATTTGTTTATATCATCATATAATGAAGGATTTTAGGAAAACTGATCAATTATTCATTTCCTTTGCCAAAAATAAGTTGGGTAGGCTTATCTCAAAAATTACAGTAGCCAAATGCATAACTGATTATATTGCTCATGTGTACTTCTTAAAAGGTTTGACTTTGCCGAGACAACCAAAAGCTCATTCAACAAGGTCAATGGCTACATCATCTGTTTTGTGATCCACAGCTTCCATTGATGATATTTGTGCAGCTGCCACTTGGTCTAAAGCTCATACCTTTGTGGCCTGTTATAAATTGGACATCATCTCCAGGAATAGGGCCACATTTGGCACTGCTGTACTTCGGAATATCCTTCCATGAGGACGACCCAAGGTTACTGTAACTAGGGACTCTGTCCCATTCATTAAAGTACAAATAAGAATGACAACATCAGATATTTATTTATTTATTTATTTACCGGGAAAGTCTGACTTGGACAGAGCCCATTTTCAACGGAGGCCTGGGGAGAAATGCTCCAGACACATGTCTTTGGAATGTGGGAGGAAGCCAGAGCACTCAGGAAGAACCCAAGTGAATAAGGGATGGCATGCAAA
This sequence comes from Protopterus annectens, assembly GCF_019279795.1. Classification (NCBI taxonomy): domain Eukaryota; kingdom Metazoa; phylum Chordata; order Ceratodontiformes; family Protopteridae; genus Protopterus; species Protopterus annectens. The sequence goes on from NC_056737.1 coordinate 1,404,211,242, forward strand.
CTACGCACATAAGGCATCACAGCTGACAATTGAACTGGAGAACTTCTTGCTGTGAGGTGACAATGCTAAACACTGCACTGCCAGTTTAAATTATGTTTGTTTGTCTTTCGGATTTTTCCCGGTAAGGGGTCGCCACAGCTGAACTCCGGTCCGCTAATGATTGGCAGTAGATTTTTATGAAATGCCAAGGTGCCAGCTTGACGCCCAACCTTCAACTAAGGCACGCCCATTTACGCACGCATGTCTTTTGAACGCTACCCAACCATGGGGAGGACATGCAGACTCCACACAGAAGGCACTCCCAAGCCACTCCGAGAATCGAATGAGAGAACCTCTTGCTGTGGAGGTAACAATGCTACTGCCATACCACCGCAGCATTCCCCTTCCAGTTTAAATTATGTACTTACCATAATTGTGCATCTGTGTTGTCCATTTTCATTCTTCCTCAACTTCCCACCCACCTTCCCCTTTCCTTGTCTTTGGGAATCATCTGCTGGAGTTGTAGGGAGCCATCGTTCCTGTTTGAGCCCCTGTTCTGTCTACATCATCTGTTCTCAGGGTCAAGAAAATCTGGGGTCAAGATCAACCCTGAAGGAGTCTGTCATCCCACAGGGAATCTTAGGATCAAGGGAGATAGTGATAGTGTCAAGGTTGATCCAAAGAATAAGTATTATGGTTATATACCCATTTTTATACATAGCTTAGAGGCGGCAAACTCGATTGGAGGTAAATCAGTGATCAGGGGCATTATAGGTAATGAGAAGACCTCAATAGTTGGATCCTAAACTGTGAAAAAGTGGGCAAGTTGGATCCAAGGATCAGAGCCAAACCAATTCATTGAGGAAGAATGAAAATGGACAACACAGATGCATAGTTATGGTAAGCACATAACTTAAATTTTCTGCCTCTTCGTCATTTTTTTCAACCCTTCAGATCTTCTGTGGATCCACAGTTTCTTTGAATCAACCTTGACACTATCAGTATTTCCCTTGATCCTAAGATTCCCTGTGGGATGACAGACTCCTTCAGGGTTGATCTTGGCCCCAGATTTTCTTGACCCTGAGAGCTCCTTGGCCCTGAATATTTCTTTGAAGGCAGCCTTGGCCTCAGTAGGGTTGACTTCATTGTCTGTGTGCATTGACCTCTACTGTATCAACCACCACTTATATTTGAAATCAACAGATTTCCTTCAAGGTGTACCTTAGCCCCTATAGGGTTCTTTTACATTGAACTGGCTGTGACATTTGCACCCCTGATGATCTTAATGTTCTTTGAGATTATTTAAGCTTTCCCCTTTCTCTCACTGCATGCTTATTTCATCTGACCATTCAGTTGAAGGTATGTCAGGATTTCCTCATCTCACCATGAATCATCTTTTCCTGGTTAGTGTCCACTTTTAGCAATGGCTTCTCACAGCAGAGTTTTCACATGCGCTGTTGGCACCTTCCCTCCTTCCTTATTCATCTGTTCCTTTCCCCCTCCCCATGTTCTTCATACTTGGATGGTCACGGGGTGGATCTCTCAGTATGGACTTGGTGCTTCATGTGACCCCCTCAGCTGTAGGCTTCTTTCCATCAAGTCTGAGATTATTTTTCAGTTACTTTCAGACATCTGGATTGTGTTAGCAGCTCAGATTTTTTTTTTATCTTTGTATCTTACAGTCCTTTCAGACTTTAGGACCTGGCATACCAGGCAACAAAGGTGGCATTTTTGTCTTCTCATGTGTTTGCCAGCCCTTTTCCTATTCTCTTTGATGCAGAATAGCAGAGTTGCAAGGCATCCCCTTCAGTACGTTGTCTGGTCCATGACTTAGGTGGAGCAAGGTTTTTCTGTTTACTGTCATCTGGGGACAACTTCTGGACCATTGTCATTTTGATTGTGATGCAGTGGGGGAATATTTAATTGTGGACAGAATACAATTTAATTTGAGAGAATGTTCTTTTTCAGCTAAAATGCTTCTTGACATTATACAAGCATTGTTACGGGTAGATGCTGGTGTTCTCCTATGACCGTTTATGTAACCAATAAATGTTATTCCCAGACTTATTGGGACTGGACCCATTGGACATTTTTACCACCCCCGTCTTGCCTTCAGTGTCAGATGTGTGTTTTTCACTCCCTTGAGGTCTTCACTGTTTATTGCAGTAGTTACTGCTATGTCCTTGATTATGGGTCTCATGCAGGATGTTTCAGAGCTTTTGACCTCACTAGGACCTTGTTCAGAAGTCTGAAATAGAGTCTTTAGGGACAATTCAGAGGCTATTTCTCTGGCATTGACCTTCCTTGGGGATTTGATGCAGGTTCTGCTGAGCTGATCCCCTTGCTTTATCCTGACTGATGGCTTTGAAATCTGTCCAGGAGGCTGGATTAGGATCTAGCATTTCTTTGATCCCAAACTCAGGCCTAGTCATCCAGTCCATTATAGCCACGATGTACTATCAGATCCAATTTGGCATTGAGCACATCAGCATCAGGCCAAGCACCCCAGTCTTCTACTTGGCTCGGTTAAGTGGCAATCTCAGACCTTGATTTTATGTTTTATTTTGCCTGAATGTCTAATTAGTCATTTGTTGCCTGGCTGTTGCTAGCTTTATTTCTAGTTATTTAATAACTGTTCTAGTCCCCTCATGTGCTTATACATAGCTGCATTATGCCTTGTACATAGTGCTGTTTGTAACAATGTCATGTTTAGTGCTACAGACCTATTAGGGTTCTAACAAAAATTAGCAATTAGGGGAGAAATACGTTTTTCTAACTGCATGCCATATGGGGCAGTATTGATTATCTTTCTAAGGGGAAGACAACTCTCTATTCTTAAGCCTTTCTGTGTTCACTAGAGACTTAATCTGTTTTACCTCCTCATACCTGAAGACTTTTTGAGTTAGGGATTTGTTTTTGTCTATATATTTACCCTTTTTCTAGAGAAATTTTTATTTGTTAATTTTTAATGTTTTCCTTTTTCTGCACACTCCACATTTACTACATTGACTGTGTATATATTTATATGTACTGAGGGGAAACTTTCCTACCATTCCTCAGGCTGTTCTGCCAGGGTATATGTACAAATTGACTCATTCCAATACCATTCATCTCCATTCCAAGTCTATAAGTAGCCTCTTTTTTCTGCACTAATGACAGATATCTTGTACTCTATATGTCTTTGTCTTTTAACATGCTTGAATTCTGGCCAGGAATATAGGTTCATAGATTAGTACTTGGCTAACTGTCCTTATAGGCCACTTTAAGACTAGCCAATTACCCCATGTGAGTATCAAACTCTGCACCTTGTGTTTGCAAGTTAAACACCTTAACCATTAGGCCTGGCTTTCTTAATTATGACATCTTTGACATGTGGGTAGTTATCATCTTGTCCAATCAAATCTTGACTTTATTAAATTATCACTTATGACACAATCAATACATTTATATAAATGAAAACAAACCATATTGAAATAGTCCCAGCTGCAAATATTTTATGTCACAGACCGTACTGACACAATTTTAGCAGCAAATCGTACATCACTTATAGTCTACACAATCATTGTCAGTCAAAAAATACATAGCTCATTCAAATCCTGCCTTCTTTTAAACCTCATTCCTCCCATGTATGTATTGTTCCCACAGCTCCCATTTTTCCTATGTAATTTGCTCCTACCCTTTTCTAAATATCCCAATTCCAGTTGTTTTATCTCTCTCATTATAGTCACTACTTGTAGTACAGGTGGTTTAGACTAATTGTTTTTTTTTTTGGCAGCTGCCATAATTAGACTCACCAAAACCATACTATGTGTAGGCAATCTCAATTCTATATCATAGCTCAGAAAAATAATTTCCCTAGTTACATCAGTTTGCTCACCAAGTATCTCTGATAGAGTAGTCTGCAGGGAATCTGTAAAGTCTGCCAACTCACTACATTCCCAGAAAATATGTTCTCATTCACCTCCAGCATTTGCTGTCTACCTGAAGAAAATTCTCTGATGACTACTTGGGGTATAAAAAATATATTTGTAACCATTTCCAGGCAAAAATCCTAAATCTTCTAGATTTTGTTGCATATTTGGAAGACAAACATATATACCCTATTGTTTCTTTGTGAATTGCTTATCCAATCTCTCTTTCCAATCCTTTCTAACCTCCTCTGACTGATTCTTATAGTTATCATGCAATATTTTGTATGCTCTGCTAATTATTCTTTTAACAGGAGCTTCTGTTCTAGATTCTACTAAAAACTCTACCAGTGCTGGACATTTGTTTAGGACCACCCTGTTTCTTTCTGTTTGCCTGTACTCTGATATCAATCCTTGACAGGGAGGGCAATCTCTAACCTGCAGTCCAAATAAATTTTTAGCATCTTCCCATTCTATTACCTTTCCCTCTGTACTTATTTTCTCCCAGTACTTGGTTCCTTTGCCAGTTTTCTCCAATAAATTCCAGCCCTCTTTTGCCTATTGTCTGTATCCCCAGTTGCAGTTATCCTTATCAACAGAATCTCCTTTCCCCATTGCAATGTTGGTTTAGTTCTTAGAATACTCCCTGCTACTTTATGAATATAGTATTGTGTTTGATTATTGTTATTTTCTGTAAAGGTCTACATCCAAAATACCAGTCTCTCCTTGTTTCTTGAGCTTCCTTCCTGTTTCATCATCATCCCTTTCCACTTTGAATTATAGGTTTCTGCTTGTACAATGTATAGGAGCCTTAACTGTGTAGCACTGAAATACCCCTTCAAATCGGGCAATTCCAATCCGCCTTGTTCTATTGAAAGTATCAGCTTATCCCACTTGACTCTTGCTGTCTTCCCCTTTCAGATAAAATCCTTCAGCTCTTTATTAATTGCCATCCACAACTTCTCTAGTTGATAAAAATATGTCGGACCTCTGTATAAGACTAAAGTGAATAAAAACATTTTAACTGCGTGTATCTTACTGTCCATATCCATATAACAGAGCTTCCAATTTCTCAGTTTTTGTATTATCTTTTGTTTAGTCTCTTCTCACATATCCTTAGCTGCCACATCAGAATCATTTTTAATCCATACTCATAAATATTTAATTTTATCATGTCCCCATAAAGTGGATAGTGCTGAACCAATTCTGTGTAGGGACATAATTTACCGATATTGCCTTTGTTTTAACTTCATTGTCTCAAAATGTTCTACAACACTGTCCTTTTCTGGTTTTGTCAGATATAAAATACTATCATCAGCAGATAGAGCCAGCTTTTCTTGACTACCATACCAATTATATCCTTGAATTTATGAGTCCCTTATTTTCTTTGTCAATGGTTCTAAATGTAATGCAAATAAGAAAGGGGGAAAAGGACACCCCTGCCTGGTTCCCCTGCTCAAGTAGAAATTATCAGAGAGGAACCCACCCACTTTAATTTTCTCCTGTAATCCCTCATATATCCTCCTCATAATTTTATCAGGGAATGTAAATGCTTCCATTGCCCTGCTTATGAAGTCCCAGCTTACACTGTCAAATGTTTTCTCTGCATCAAGACCCACCAACAACAGTGGTAGTTTCTTACATTGTACTTCCCCCTGGATCATCAATATTCTGTTAATGTTGTCAAATGTTTACCTCCCTTCCACAAAACCACACTGATCTATATGTATCAAATTTGGCATCACTTTTGCCATTTTTTAGCCATTATAGACATAACACTTTATAATCCTGGTTTAGTATTGAAATGAGCCTGTATGAAGCTGGAAATGATGAATCTTTACCCTCTTTAGGTATTATAGCTAAAGCTTTCTTCCAAGATTTTGGTACTTCTCTTAAAATAGTGTAAACAAAAATTTCCATATCTTTATCAGTTTTTTCCCGCCTAGCTTCCAAACTTCCACAAGAATACCATCTATTCCTGGACCTTTCCTATAGATTGGTTATACATCACCATTTTTATCTCGTCTCCTCCTATCCTAACTGTTAGTAACTGAGGCCCATCTACCTCTAAACATTATTATAGCAATTGTTGAGTGCATTCTGTGAACTTCATATCTGTAAGCAACCACTGCAGGCCTTCACATAGCATCAACTGTTGGGCATATCAGAGAATTGCCTCTGCTCCAGTTTGTGCTTCAGTGCTTTTATAGTCTGCTTATCTTTTCCCTGCTTAAAATTGCATTCTGTGTCTGCCCCTCCCCCACTAACACATTAAGCTAAAGTTTCTGAAAGGGCTCCAGAATTGCCTTTATTCGACTGTATGCCTTAGCTAGCCTGGTTAGTTGTCTCCAACCCTCCCACTCTGATTGCTGCTGTTTTATAATAAGGCTGTGTCTCTGGCCTCCACCCTTATGATAATCTGATTTCCAATGTCCCCCCTCCCCTCCTTCATTGCTATAGACTGTAGTGTAAGCTTTTTATGTACTCTTCCCGCTCACTGTTTTCAATAGATTTATGATAGTGGGTGCCCACCCAGTAAACCAGTATCATTCTTGACCAAAGCTCCATTACTGTATATTGTCTTCTGCTCATTTTCCAAGTGCTTAACAAAGCTTGGACTCCTAGCCTATGTTCAAGAAGTGTTCTACTTGTATCCAGTGCCATCCAGGCAAAGTTTACCTTTGATTGCTAAATTGCACTTAAGTTATTTTGAGTGATTGTTTCTGTTTCCTGCTTTTATTTGTGCATTTCACAGATTTTTTTTTCTTGGTAAAAAAAGTCCTCTTTTTCTCACTGTTAGTACTTGAAGTCTGTCTTGAAATTGTCTTCAGCAAGGGATTTCAAGCTAGTTTGTGGTTTGTGGTAGCATTGCACTTGTGGGTCTCTTCTACTATATTTTTACATCAGGAAGACTTATTTTATTCATCTGGTGGCAGGAGGTGAAATAAACAAAAAGACTCTGTGTAGTCATTTTACTGGCCAGAGAGCTCATTAGTTAGTTTTCTGTTTTTTAATGTGCTGCTATAAATTTTGCAGGTTTGCGTAGGTTAGCGGTGCTCTGTACAGTAGCTGTCACCTAGAACAAATGGTTTATAAAACTCTACCCTGTACAGCAGCAATATAGTGCAAATACCTTGTGCGCCAATAGCAGCTAGTTGGGAGTCAAGTGGAAATGCCTACAGATTTAGTTGAATTCAGTACTGTGTAAACATTAAAGTTAGTAGAATTTAATTTTGTATGGCTATGCAATTTCCTAACTTCTCTGTAAGCAGCTTGGTGGATATGAGCATCTTGAGACAATGTAGCAATTGTCTCATGTTTACTGACAGCCACTTAATCCTTAAAGAAACAGACACAGTATGCAAACACCTTACACAATGGCACTGGAGGCTAAATTCACATACAAGTGCACATCACATTGTTGAATCCATGCACACAACACCCACCTCACATAGTACACAACACACACACAGCCTAACATATGCTCTTAAAGGCAGTCTTCCTAAACAACAATGATCATCTAGATCACCTGTTCTCAAAGATATGCCTCAGCAAGCCCAAAAGCACTCAGAAAAAGTAACACCTAACACCACATGTACTGTCACTGTCATCGGAGCCCCAAACCCAAATTCATAAAGCAAGCAAACACACATCCTAGGGCTCTCATCATAGAGGACTGCATCGTAAGATATACTGATGCCCCTCTAACTAGGGTGATTAAGGAGAAGATAGCTGTTGCTTATATGGAGCCAGACTCTGCCAAATCAAGGATGCAGTCAAGTCATTACACCACAGGTACCAGTATGATTCCGTCATAGTCCGTGTAGGTTTAAATGACATGAGATGCACCTCCCTGGACTCTATGAAGAGATGCAGTATAGAGCTTTCAGATTATCTCTCTCAGGCTGGTATGAAACCAGCATTGAGCAGCATATTACCATCACTGAAGATGACGTCACAATGCATTGAGCAGCATATTACCATCACTGAAGATGATGTCATAATGCATTCAGCAGCATATTACCATCACTGAAGATGATGTTACAATATGAACAAAAAATGATTGATTTTGACAACATGTATTTCTGGTATCATTCAAAGGGGATCCAATATTTGGATATAGGGAAGACATGATCAACTAGCCACATTGCTTTGCCAAGGATGGTCTGCACTGCTCCCTTCTAGGCTTTCAAATACTAGCTAAAACTTTATCAACCCCCATAGTGCCTTTTTTAGGCAATGCCAAATTGAGAAACCTACTGAAACAGCAAAATCAACTCAACTGAACCGGTTACTGATCAATGCCAAGAGGGTAAAGAAAAAAAAACTACACTCCATCCAGACCCTCCTCACACTCGAGAATATAGACATCTGTTCAGTTACCAAGTCTTTGCTTAAAGTGGCAGTGAGTACCCCAGCAGTACAAGGTTTCAGTGCCATCCACAGTTTTAGACTTAGTAGTTTCACAGAAGAGGGATAAAGAAGGAGTTGTCTAAATATACATCAATAACAAGATATCTCTTTAGTTGTCAAACAGGATGATGCACTGGAGTTCCTCAACATGCAGATCACTGTAGACAGAACCCCATACCATATCCTAGCCAGCTATAGGTCATCCTCCATGTGCAAGAAGCTCACAAGGCATACTTGGACCTACTGGATACACTTACCATCTAACCCAACACCATACTCATGGGGACATTAATTACCCCTGTGTGGACTAGGAATCCTACACTGCATCAAATCTGCAGGCACAGAGATTCCTGGACTTCGTAAAACCTAACACCCTTGACCAACTAAGGGAATACACTCACTAGAGGCTCCAACATACTAGACCTTGTGTTTACAAATATGGGAGAATGCTGCACCACCCCCAGTGTCCCATCCACCCTGGTAAGATCCAACCATAAAGCTGTCTTCTTCAAAATCAACTCTGGGGACAACAGATCTCAACTACTTTTTAACCAGGTTCACCTTGATGAGCTTAACCACTTGGTACACAATGTAACTGTACTTCTTCAGCAAATAGCTGTATGTACTCTGCTTGCTGGTCTTTTACAGCATATGCATTCAGCTGGGTCCTCTATCTCTATGAATCAGCATGAAGATATACTACCACTGAGACAATGGTTAAGGGAAGCATTTCAAGGAAAAGTCATCCTTTGTACTATGCAATGGAGTACAAATTCACATGATTCAGCTAATTTACATCTACCCTCACACTTGGATGTGTGGTTTAAAAGAATGTTGACTCATTATTTGCAGAGCAGCAAACTTTAAGTACTGTATCTAGACAACTTTTTGATTTTGAGAACAAACTCACCAAATTTAGAAAGTTACAAACTGAGAATTCATATTTTATTGAGTCTATTAAAATCAATCAAGTACCTAAAAGTCTCTGCTCTTGGAAATTTCCAAATGGCCTTAAACCCCAGTCCCACTTACACCAGGAACTCTCACATCTTTTTGATAGGCATGGATGCGAGCCAATGGAATTGCTGGTCAAACATAATCAGCTAGCTGTGGATCAGTTAATGGTTGACTTCTTAGCTTTGGATAAATTTACCACTAATGATCTTTTATTTAATGAATATAATGCATAATATTTAAATATTGTTAAGAAAGTGGATACTGAGCATGACAAAATCAAAGAAAGTAAATCAAAAAAATTTGAATGCGATTGTGATGATTATTTAAACAGCAAAGCTTATCCGCATCCCCCTAATGTTAAAGGGCAAATGGTTGGTGATAGCAATGTTCATGGGGAATTGCCAGTTACAAGCAATACTGGGGGTAATTTCTTAGATGCTGGAGAGGTCCCTTTCGATTTTCCAATATTTCAATGCTCCAAGCACCTGAAGAACAAGAGAGACCAATTTTGTCCCTCAGGGTCAGTGGCCCAATCCTGGTGGAACATGTCAACATTTTCATAGGAGAATTAAAGGTCGAAGAAGAGGTACCAACAACTTTGGAAGAACATCAAGTGGTGAATTTTTTTACTATTATGGATGAGAACTATTTTAGCAACATTTCTCCTGGGAGGGAGGGAGTTCCTAATAAATCCAGTAATGTTAATGTGTATAATCACAGTGCTTTTAATAATACTAAAGTCCATGCTGAAATTTTTACCAAAGGCATTTCATTTGCACCACCTAAATGATCTGATGTAACCAGTATTTTAAGTAATTTGAATTTTTTTTGTCAGGAAACTCAATTTGAAATTGATTTTTAATGAAAGCTTTTGTGGGGATGTCCCTAATTATCTTAAGATGTCCAGTACACTTAATCCACCCTTACATTCAGTTCTACGTAATTCTGAACAAGCTTGGGAGCTAGATTTTAGACATAAGGCTTTGAACCATCCGCCTTTGGAATGTTTTAATCTAATTGTGCAACAGACGCAATTGATCATATTCATTTAAGTGGCAATATAAGAATTATGAAAAGGGGGTGGTAGTGTTATTATAGACAAATTAGATTATACTCAAAGGATGTATAATTTGTTGTTTGATGATGCATATAATGAAGTTTCTCTTAATGAAGTACAAGTGGCATATCATAAAATTGTTTATTATTGCATAATATGTTAATGCAGGGGAAGTTAAGCACAGATGAATATAATTATTTACCTATTAAACATCCCTTTATTCCTACTATTTTTGGAGTACATGAAATCCATATGGATCTCCAGAACCCATGCCTCAGACCAATGGTTGATGCTGGTACTTCTAAAATTCATCCTGTTGCGAAATTGATTGATCATGATTTAAAATTTGGGCTGCAAGAAATGTCATATCTGTGTAAAGACTTTTGGGATTTTTTTTATCTAAATGTAATAAGACAGATTTTACTGACAAATATTTTTTTTACCATCGATGTGAAGGATCTGTTTACCGTTATACCTCACAATGTGGGTCTTCAATGGTTTTTAGAATTCCTTAAGGACAAGATGGGTCTCCCCCAAAATAGGATTAATACCTATGGTTTATTAATTAAATTAGTACCATTGAACAACTTTATTTATTTTGAGGGCCAATATTGTCGACAGGCCACAGGTGTGGCCATGGGCATAACATGTGGGCCTTTATTTGCCAATATAATTATGGTCGAGTGGGAGACAAAATATATTTTTAATAGCCCCTTTGCCTCATCCTGGGCCTTATATACAAAGTACCTGGATTACATATGTATTTTTGGACAGATGACCAAAAGAAGATTCCATTATTTATCGAATATGTTAATAACACCACAAATTTCTTATCTTTTCCTCATAGTGTTATGAAAGCTGAATTTTCCTTTTTGGATGTGTTAATTAAGAAAGATCTGAACAGGGGTATATTTACTTCATGTATTTACCAGAAACCGACATACTCCAATTCTTTCCTGCATTATACTAGTTGATACCATTTCCTTTAAAAAAGACAGTAATTAAGGGCCAGATGGTTCGAGGGGCACGCATGACTTTTTTATTTGATTATTTCATTTTTGAATGTCAATTTTTAGCTGATATATTTAAAAAGAGAGGCTATCCAACAACATTGATTAACAAGGTTATGGACAAGGTTGAAAGATGAAGTGGAACATATGTTCCACTTTTATTCCTAAAGAAGAAAAATGTCGACCAACTTAATGAGCCGCCAGTGTATAATACAAATTTTAACTATTAGTGATGAACAAATAGTTAATAACAATGGCACGGATTTTGTTACTATGTTCATCACAACCTTTTCAACTGATAGTCCGATAGTTGATGAAATCTTAAACAAAAATTGGTGTTTAATATCTGCATATTCAGAGATCCTTAAAAAAATTAGGGTCCAAACCAAGAATTGTATATAAGAGAGGGTCCAGCTTCAATAAATTATTTGAGAATTTACCTGATGGTCCCCATAATAATTCCCCTATGATGTTTATCTGTGGTTGCTGTAAATGTTGTAAATATATAGGTTCATAGGTAGCTACTAGGCTATCACCCCAAGGGCCTAAGTAAGCCTAGCCAACAAGGTTCCCTGGCTTTCACCACCCAAGAAAGTTATTTTCCTGTGCCCCTGTCGAGTAGAGCCACAGAAGTTATCCCCGAGGTGAATTTCCTATTTCCCATCCACTCATCAAGATTTTTCTTGACGAGTGCTAATGAGGAACTCTGCTTGACATAGATGGGTAGTTTTTTTCAGAGTATGGGAAGTCTCTGGGACAGGAATCTATCCCTCCAGCATGTTCTGTTTATTGTGATGACAAGGTTTAAGTCCCTAGAGTGTGTAGCTTGGAGGGATTGGGATTTCTTTAGGTGTAGCATGTCCAACAGGTCTGGGTTTGACATAGCTTTTTATGTTAGGCAGAGATCACTTCGGAGTAGATGATATGCTATGGAGTAAAGCTGGACTTGTTTGAGATGGTCAGCATAGGGCATCTGTTTGAGGCTGGTAATCCTCTTGGTGAGGTACTTCTACGGCCTTTCCAGCTGTTGCAGATGTCTTGTGAGGTACATTCCAAAAGAGGCATTGTACTCTATAATGGGTCTAATGAATGATGAGTATAGGGGAACAATGACCTCTTTTTTCCTGGATGAGAACCCTTTCGTGATGCGGTGTGCTACGTAGAAGGATTTCCTGGCTACTGTGGCGATATGATTATCAAAGGAGAGACTACTGTCCACCTGGGTCCCAAGGTCTCTTATCACACATTCGGCATTAATTAGATTGCCGCCTATATGGTAGTTCATGGGTACAGAGTTTTACCAAAGGGGATGACAATGCAGTTTTTGGCATTGAGCTTGAGGCCATGACTCTGACACCAGGCATCTGTCTCAGTGAGGCCTTTCTGTAGGATGACCACATCATTTGGGGACTCGACTATGGCTCCTAGTTTGCAGTTATCTGTGAACTTCATTAGCCAGAAACCATCTGTGTCAGCCTGTACTTCAGAGAAATAGATACCAAACAGGAGAGGTACCAAGACTGAACCCTGGGGTACTCCACTTGTCACTGGTTTGAAGTCAGATTTGGAGTCTGCAACTTTTACAGTGTGGGTTCTGTCAGTGAGCCAGTTGGCAACCCAGTCTATATTATATTGTCGAAACGGCATTACAGCGAATGCTGTTTTGATGACACATAAAGAGAGAAATGCTCAAACATATATATAGGCAAAACTAAGAGGAAAGTAAAGAACGACATATATATGATATAAATAATAAAAGAATGTCCAATGTATTGTGGAGTTAAATCTTTTTCATAGTTTCTTGGGTTTTTTTATGGTGGAACAAGTGGTCTGTCATCCTGGTTGGGGGGGGCTGGAGTCTGTTACTAGAAAAATGGGAGCTTTGGTGGCAACTTTATCTTAATGCTTCTATGCCACCTGGCTTGAATGAATTTGTTTCAGTCTCTTGCTTACTTAAACTTAAATCATATTTTAAGTAAATCATGTTTTATTTTAGATAGGGTGGTGGGGTTTATATATAGATTAAACACACCTTTATGAAACAACACATGAAACACAGAGCTGAAACCTTTCACATTTCTCAATGATTAACATAAGGTAAATTAAACTTAACTACAAAAAACAAGACATGACACACCAGCCCAGGATAGCCAGGATCAAATGACCAAAAAAAAAAAAAAAAAAAAAAATTAATATATATATATAATATAATAAATATATATATAAAATTATGTGTATAAATATAACATCATCTTATCTTATTTTTGTTATTTTTGTTTGTAATATTTTAAGTTTTTAAAAAAAAAAGCTGTGTTTTTGAAAGCTCTGTGTTTCATAAAGGTGTGTTTTATTCAACTGTCGTCTGTTTTTCTTGAATATTGGGTCCTGAACAGCTGGGGTTTATATATATACATTTTTATGAGTTTATTAGTAGTGCATTAAAGCAACATCAGATGACAGTCACAAATGAAGACATGATTTTCATGGGATCATAGGAAGTTATTAGGCTATTGGCCCTGAAGCTCATTCAAGCCTAGCCATGAACTTAATCTATGTTCTGACAAGTCAGCACCCAATGCCTCTGTCCAGCAGGGACACAGGTGGAATCCCAGGGGTGTATTTTCTGTTCCCCATCCAGTCATCTAGGTTACACTTAAAAAGGATTAATGAGGTACTGTGCTTGACATGGAGAGGGAGTCTGTTCCACAGAAAGGGAAGTCTCTGGGAGTCAAATCTGTCCCGCCAACAAGTCCTGTTGATGTCACAGACCAAGTTGAGGTTGCGCTCATGGGTTACTCAAGTTGAGCTTGACTTGCGGATATGCAGCAGCCCCATCAAGGTGGGGTCTGAGATTGCTTTGTATGCCAGACAGAGGTCACCTCTGAAGAGTCTGTATAAAACTGAGTAGAGGGACATGGCTTTTATCCTATCTGTGTAGGGTAGATGTTTAAGGCCCTGGATTCTCCTGGTGAGAAATCTATGTGGTCTCTCCAGCTGCTGCATGTGCTTTGTGAGCTACATGCAGAAAGGGGCATTGAACTCAATAATGGGTCTTATAAGGGAAGAATACAGGTATGTTATGACCTCCTTGTCCCTGGATGAGATACCCTTACTGATGAGGTAGGCCATGTAGAAAGCTTTCCATACAACGGAGGCAATATGGTGATCAAAAGTCAGTTTGCTATTAACCTCGGTGACAAGTCCCTCATGACTGTTTGTGTGCTTAGGATCTTGTTATTAATGTGATAATTTGTGCGACTGTCACTCTCCTCAAAGGGGATGATGATGCATTTTTTGGCATTCAGTTTGAGGCCATGTTTCTGACACCAGTCATTTGTTTGGGTGAGACCCTCTTGGCAGATGTCCACATTACTAGGGCAATTGATGACAGTGTCCTTCTTGCAGTCATCTGCAAGCTTGGTCAGCCATAGCCCACTGGTTTTGGCCTGCACCTCAGAAAAGTGTATCCCAAACAACAGAGGCCCCAAGACTGATCGCTGGGGTACACAGCTCATTACGGGTCTACTGCTTGAGGTGGCTTTCTCTGTTTTGACTAGGTGGGTTCTATTGGCGAGCCAGTTTGCTGCCCATCTGGTAACATATGGATTGATGCCTAGTTGAGAGAGTTTATCTAATATAACTGAGTGAGGAAAAGTATTGAAGGCTTTGGCCAGGTCAAGCTAGGTGGTGTGCACCATCTTCCCATCATCCATGGCTTTGGTAACTGCCTCAAAGAAGTCAAACAAATTTAACAGGCATGACCTCCCTTGACAAAACCAAACTGTGTGGGATCGAGTGTTTGGAGGTTGTCAATGCCCTTGTTAATGAGATCCATGATAATCTATTCCATGGCCTTGCAGATCAGGCTAATTAGGCTGATGGAACTATAATTTCCTGGATCAGTAGATGCTTCACCTTTGTGCAACTGTATGACAGTGGCTTTCCTCCACTCAGGTGGGAAGAAGCTTGTACTCTAGCTTTTGTTGAATAGGGTGCCTAATGGTGCTTTATTGTATTCATTGATAAAGGCTGAATAGCTGAAACCGGTCTGGATTTGAAGGAATTATAAATAAATAATCATTATTTCTTCATTACTGCGTGTTCACTATCGTTTTTTGCTGGTCGTTGGTGGTTTACATTGTTAGCTTGACCCTGCATGCCATCCTTGCGGAGCGTATGGTTGTTTGCTGCAAGTTCCTGCCTGAGTTCATGTAGGATGCAGTCTGGAATGTTATCGGGTCCCATGAAAGCTGTATTTTTTTCCCTTTGAAAACACAGTGATGACTTGCTCCCTAGAGATTAGGGGAGTGGGGCAGGTGCTGGGGATGTCCTGATTTACTGATGGGGGGATAGATGGTTAAAGTTTTTGCTAAACCTGTCTGCCAGCAAGTTGGCTACATCTATAGTGTTTGTATATGTGGTGTCGTTGACCACCAGTTCTGAACAGATCTGAGTGCTTCCTTTGAGATTGTGGACATATGTGAAGAAGGCCTTATCACTGTCTTTAGTAGATGTGGCCAGTTTGGACTCAAAGTTTGCTTTGGAGGATTTTACTAGTGCTCTTATTTGCTTGTTCAGACTAAGGAGAGATTGCTTCCAATTAGGTACCTGCTCCTTCTTGGACCTGGGCAGCAATTTTTTTCTTTTATTATAGAGTTTATTTATTGCAGATGTCTAGCAGACAGGTTTACTCTTCCTTGAGGAGGAGGATTTTTGTCCTGTCGGGTATTCCTGATTACATGCAGCTATATAAATAAAAATGTTTACTAAGAACCTATGCTGTGATATATTTCATCAGTGAAAAAGCTTCAATGAAAAAGGCTCTCTTAAAGAAACAATTCTGGTTCAAACCCAGGCTCTTCTGTGTGTTAGGCAAATGTAATTACCACTACACTACAATAACTATTACTCCCTATATTTTAAGCATAAAAAAACTTTTATCTCAACATCAGTTATCCTTACATGCTGAAAATATAATGTTTTACAATTTCTGTGCTAATAAAAAAAACAATTTAAGTTTATAAAGTCATTGAGTCCTGGTCTGTTATCTGCACTTAGCTGAATTTGCCATTCAGTTCTTTACATTCAAGTGGTATGTTATAATTACTATTTAAGCTGCTCATGTTTACACTATCAAGATAAAAAAAAATCCATTTTTCTAAAATCCTGATATTCTAAAGAGTGTTTTGCTAATGCCCGTGACCATGGGAATAGTTTTATTCATAGGATAAAATTGATTGGATGTAATTGTCATGTGATTTTATAAGCATTGCTCTATTAAAAGTAAAAGGACGAAATCGCTAAAAACAAATCTCCATATGTGACTGTCATTTCAGTATTTCATTGTGGATATTCTGCTTTTTGTACATTGCTCTTGTGAATTTTACTTAACATCATATAGTATTTTCCCATTTACTTTATAATTGTTTTTATTGAATTTATTGCATTGGGATAAATCAGTCATGTGTTCTATTATTTTTCCTGTTTTAAAGCTGTGTTTAAGTATGCCTTTCTTCTTCTTCTTCTTCTTCTTCTTCTTCTTCTTCTTTCAGCTGCTCCCGTTAGGGGTCACCACTGCAGATCAACTGTTTCCATTTCTTCCTGTCCTCTGCATCTTGCACTGTCACACCAACCACCTGCATGTCCTCTCTCACCACATCCATAAACCTTATCTTAGGCCTTCCTCTTTTCCTGTTACCTGGCAGCTTCATCCTTAGCATCTTTTTCCCAATATACTCTGCATCCCTCCTCAGCACATGTCCAAACCAACGTAATCTTCCCTCTCTGGCTTTGTCTCCAAACCTTCCAATCTGAGCTGACCCTCTAATATACTTATTCCTAATCCTGTCCATCCTCGTCACACCCAGTGCAAATCTTAACATATTCAACTCTGCCACGTCAAGCTCTGACTCCTGCCTTTTTGTCAATGCCATTGTCTCCAACCTATATAACATAGCTGGTCTCACTACCCTCTTGTAGACCTTCCCTTTAACTCTTACTGGTACTCGTCTGTCACAAATCACTCCTGACACTCTTCTCCACCCACTCCATCCTGCCTGTACTCTCTTCTTTACCTCTCTTCCACACTCACCATTACTCTGAACTGTCAATCCCAAGTACTTAAACTCATCCACCCTCAACACCTCTACTCCCTGCATCCTCACCATTCCTCTATCCTCCCTCTCATTCACGCACATATATTCTGTCTTAGTCCTGCTGACCTTCATTCCTCTTCTCTCTAGAGCATATCTCTACCTCTCCAGGGTCTCCTCCACCTGTTCCCTACTCAGACTACAGATCACAATGTCATCTGCAAACATCATAGTCCATGGGGACTCCTGTCTGATCTCGTCTGTCAACCTGTCCATCACCATTGCAAATAAGAAAGGGCTCAGAGCTGATCCTTGATGTAATCTCACCTCCACCTTAAACACATCCGTCACTCCCACTGCAGACCTCATCGCTGTCACACTACCCTCGTACATATCCTGTACCACTCTTACATACCTCTCTGACATGCCCAACTTCCTCATACAATACCACAACACCTCTCTAGGCACCCTGTCATATGCTTTCTCTAAATCCGCAAATACAGAATGCAACTCCTTCTGACCTTCTCTGTACTTCTCCATCAACACTCAGAGCAAACATCGCATCTGTAGTGCTCTTTCCTGGCATGAAACCATACTGCTGATCACTAATCATCACCTCCCTTCTTAACCTAGCTTCCACTACTCTTTCCCATAACTTCATGCTGTGACTGATCAATTTAATCCGTCTGTAGTTACTACAGCTCTGCACATCACCCTTATTAAGTATACCTTTCATTCTGGTGAAATTCCACGATGACCTGGGACGAAAGTACTTCAACCAAATTTTATCCTGGGATGTAGTTGGATTCATTTGTGGATTCTTTTGTGTAACAGTTAGGAACTACTCCAAAGCAAATTAGCTTTTATTAAGTGATGGATTGTCAAAATTCAATGCCTCTCCAAACCCAGAGAACACAGCAGCCTATGCTGAATTGCTCTCAGAAACTCTGTACAGCCATGTCAATGGCTGCATAGAGGCTGCTGTACCTACCAGAAGTAAGGCCAGGATTAGCCCTAGAAACAAAACACCCTGGTGGCATCCCAAATTAAACAGGATATACAACAAAAAGAAAAAAAAATTATGGCAAGCATCAGCAAAGGTAATTCCCAAAAATACAAACACTCTCATCAAAGTAAATAGGCAACCAAGAGGGCTAATTAGTTCAACCAAAAACAACTATGAGGTTAAGATAGCCTCCCAGGTGAACGATAACCATAAGGCCTTCTACAACTATGTCAAAAATCTCAAGTGCAGCACACAGCAATGTGCTGAACTAGTGTTTAATGGTACCACATTCACTGAGCCTGGCAATATTGGAAACCTGTTAGAAGACAAATTCAGATTCAACTTATCCCCCTCTCACCCCCCAACCATCTCCTCAAAAATACCCTCAAACATAACCCCTCCAGCTATAACTAGGGAGCATGTACTGGCTGCACACGTTAAAGCCAAGAACTTGGCCTCAGTGGGTCCTGAGAACATCCCAGGATGCCTCAAGAATAGTCTAAAATATGACTTATCAGGACCCCAAAGTCATTATTAAGCTATAGTCTTAAAACAGGGTTTCTGCCACATGAATAGAGGACAGCAACTATCATCCCCCTTCATATGAGAGAACCTTCAACAGATCCTGGAAACGTCTGATCCACCAGTCTAACTAGTCTTAATTGCAAAGCAGCACAAAGAATTATCATGCACATTATTAACAAGGACATAGGAGATCTCCAGACACAGGATGCATCCCAGTTTGGCTTTATCAAGAGAAGATCATACTTGCCGAGTCTGGTGGACATCTTTGAAAAGATCACTAAGGCAATGGATGAGGGGGAAATGGTGCATACTGCCTACCTAGATCTAGCTAAAGCATTCAATACCATACTATACCTACTCAGGTATTGTCAACAAACTTATAGGTATAAGTATAAACCCTTTTATAACACACTGGATAGCTAGCTGGCTCACTGGTAGGACCCAGGAGATTAGAATCAACCTCCACAGAGAAGCTAGTCACCAGTGGAGTCCCCCAGAACTCTGTGCTGGGCCCACTTCTCTTTGGCATCTACTTTTCAAATGTCAAAGCCAATGTCTAAGGTGTTTGACTGACTAAGTTCGCAGATAATTGCAAACTGGCAGCAGTCACTGAGTCTCACCAAAATAAAAACACCCTTTAGGAAGGTTTAATTCAGGCAAACCCTTGGTTTCAAAGCCATGGCTTAAAACTCAATACCAAGAAATACATTATGTATCTTTTGGGAAGTCTACTACCTGGGTAAACATCATCAGTAAAAAAACCTTTAAAAGTTGATTCACTAGTTAGGGATCTGGGAACTCATGTAGACAGTAACCTAGCCTTTGACAGCATGTGTTTAAGATAGTAGGAAAATCCTTCTATGCTGTGGAATTTATAAGCAAGGGCATGGCATCTAGTTCAAGAGAGGTCATCATGCCCCTGTACTCAGCCCTCATCAGACCCAT
Organism: Protopterus annectens; assembly: GCF_019279795.1. Taxonomy (NCBI): domain Eukaryota; kingdom Metazoa; phylum Chordata; order Ceratodontiformes; family Protopteridae; genus Protopterus; species Protopterus annectens. The sequence continues at coordinate 1,404,231,134 of NC_056737.1, forward strand.
CACAGAGTATAATGCCCCCTTCAGTATTTACCTGACCAGATACATGCAGCAACTGGAATATCCACAAAGGTTCCTTACCTTACAAAAAGACTTCTAGGAGATGATCTATGCCTGGTATACAGGATGACTCTGGACCCTGTTTTGAAGAACCTTTTGCACATCCACAAAACAAACAGCATCAGAACTACTAGATTAAAACACATACATTTTGCTTGTGATATGAAAAGGACATGGGTTGGGGAGACAGATTTTTTTTTCTCAGAGAATTCCCATTCTCTGAACAGGCTCCCCCTCCATGTGAAGCAGAGTTCCTTCCTAGCCCTTTTTAAGATCAACTTGGACTAGTGGTAGAGTAATCAGAAATTCAACTCTGGTCTGGCTCCTATATCTCTGATGGACAGAGGCAGTCAGTAAATCACCACCTATATTAATCAAATTTTTGGGTCACACTTGGATTGCATGGCTAGACTTATAAGGGACTCGGTGGTCATTAGCCTAGTATACACCTATGAGCCTATATCCATTTGATTAAATGCGCACTAAATACTGACTCTCCTTTCAGCAGTTTTGGGGCTGCTGGAAACGGAAGCTTGAAACCAAAGCATTTGAACTACATTTTGCATCCAGTGTGAAGTCAATTTAATATACATTTAAAACACCGCACTTATCTTACCATTTAAATCAACACTGTGTGTTTTCTGTTGGGTTTAATTGAAGGAATTTCTATAGTTGCAAAGCTTTATAGTGCAGCATTTTCAAGTGGTTTCTGTGCTCTGCCTAGGGATTTTTTCGCTATCTTCTGAATTTTTCCCATCCACTCATCCATCCTTTTCCTATTGTGCTTTTCCAAACTTGGAGCCATTTGAGCTTCCAGCTTTTACTGTATATCTGGTCTTGGAAGCTTCTACCAGTCTCATTTTCTGTACACTTAGCCCTAGAAGCTCCCCCCTGTCTTATCTTCTCTCGGAATTATGTATGAATATACACACATATCTGCCATAAATTTGTAATTATGCTCAACAGCATAGTAGACTCTTCGAAATAACTGCACTTTGTGAAATTAGTCTCTGTATTACAAGAAACACTCTGAAATAACCATTCTTTGTGAAACAATTCTGTACTATTGAAATACTTCCGTACTTTGACTGAACTTTCTGAATCAACTGTCCACAGCACAAGAAACTTCTCGAAATGACTGTACTGTGTAAAACAACTCTCTGTCGCACGAGAAACTTATTGAAATGTATTTTGACTGCACTTTGCAAAATAACTCTGCTTTGACTGTACTTTGTGAAATAACTGTATTTTGCACACAGTAAACCCTTCAAAGTAATTGTACTGTAATAAAGCACACACTGCAACACTTTGCACACCCTGAGATACTTCAAACAAATCTAGCTGTACTTCAAATAGCTTTGATTAATGCAAAATAGTAGCTTATATCAAAAAACTTGGTTGTTTACTAAAAAATACAGTCGTTTTTCCTTTTTATTATGCTTGTTTGACTTTTAATATGCTCACAATACTTTTCTTGTGCTCTTTTATGTTTCTCATGCTCATTATGCAAATCAAAAGTAATTCTGAAAGTTGTCATAAGTTATACTTCAAATAACTCTATCAAATATCATAGTTTTGAACATTTTGTTTAATCAGTAATGGGTTTTGTGCTTTGCAAATGCTTTAGTATGGTTTTCTTTGCAAAGTAAATCATTTATGTGAGTTTTAGTACCTGAAATTAGTTTCTGGCTTTGTATCAATTATTTGAGCAGGTTGGGATGATCCATTCCTCTATATTCCATTTCTAGCTGAGCACCTCATGGCTCAACTTCTAGATCCCGCTTTGGTGCCATGTCCCTCAGACATGCTGCTTCTGGTACCATGTCGCTCAGAGATCCCGCTTCTGACAATATAGTAGACGAACATCTGTGGGTTCAGTTCAAGCAGCTTTATTACATACAAATATGTCAAGATTGAGGCTTAGTAACTTAAACAAACTAATAAACAGACTGGCTACTGCACTCATACATGCTAAAACTCTGGCTGTTTACTCAAAATGGCCATGCTACCTGCATGTGCTCTCTATTTATATGCACTTGTCCTCACTTCGAAATGCTTCTTAAAGACACAACACATAATCTGATATAAAATAGAGAAGAAGCTCCCACCATCAGATAAGAAAGTTATGTATTAACCGAACAACAGAGGAGGCATTAGCAGTTTCATCTCCAGCACCATTCCTTCTATCCTTTCCCCAACTTTTGGACCAAGAGCAAGCTGTATCTTTGTCTGTTTTATGTTGTTTCCTTCTTCTGTTTTTTGCTGTGCCTTTGTAATTAGAGATTAGGGAATTGGTCCTTAACTAACAGGATTTTATATGCAAGGGGGCTTGGGTAGCCTGAGATATGAGCCATGATAAGTACCTGCAGGTCTTAGCCTTAGCGGAGACAGAGGTCCACCTACCACTACAGATCTTTGCAATGGAACAAAAGCAATCAGATGAAATAGACATCAAAATTAACATCAGCTTTGTGCATGGTCCATGAAATACAGAAAGTTAGGCTGTAATTACCAGCTGTTTTGATTCATGATTGATTCATTGCAAACACCTCAGGATATGGCAAGGCATTTGGTATTGATTATAAGCTTTTAGTGATACTGACCACAGTAGTGGTCTGCAATATTGGGTTGTAATCTGATCTTTGCAACTGCTGACAATAAGCACAGTCCATTAAAGAAACTGCAGTGAGTTGCATGAAAAAGAATTATTTCAGAGCCTTGGAGGACAGAGAAGAATATTCGGTACTTACGTATTATCGCAACCACATTTTAGCGCTAATGCTGGTTGCTTCTCCTTGTGTCAACTGGGACCAATGAAGTATGAAAAAACCTCAGAGACATGTTTTCTGTAATGTGTTCTGGTTTTCAGGAAGGTTTCTCACTGAAACGGCTGAAGAAATAAGGTTTGAGAAACAGGTTTCCCCATTTACTGCCAGCATCTCATGATGTCAGTTAAGCAAGTCCCCCATTCCATTTAAAATGTGTTCCTTTTTCACAGCCTTTGCCCTGAGAAAAGAAAGCCATCAGAAAAGAGAAGCAAAGCAGTACCCTGTCTAACTTCTTACAAAGTAATCGGGAAGGGTAGACTGTTAAAATACTCTTTTGTGGGATCTTGGTGGTGGGTTTGTAAAAACGATTAAGGGTTTTCAAATGTGAGGATTTGTGCCTAGCGTGCTCGAAAGCAGCTAATCCATTGGAAATGTGTGTGTGTGTGTGTGTGTCTAAACATCGTACGCTATAACTTGCCCACATTCCTTTCCGGCCAACGTACGTATATACCCGTAGCCACTGTGATGATCACTGAATTCAATGCTTGACGTCTTTCAAGCACGCTAGCCGCAAACCCTCAAATTTGTACCCTTAAACATTTTACAAACCCACCACCAACATCCCAGAAGAGTTTTTAACAGTCTACCCTTCCTGATTACACTCCCTTTTTGTTGTTTGAATAAAAGACAAGAAAGTCCAGCACGTTGGAAAATGTGGTTGCGATAATACGTACCGAAAATTCTAATGCTAGCATAACTCAAAGCCATCCAAGGAGCTACTCCTTTTTCATTTGTTCAGTCTGTGACAGCTTTTGAAACTGGTCCCTTTTACTGAAAACAGTGGTAGACGAGATGTACTGGATAATGTTTTCAAGGCTGTGGCTTATAGTCAGGACTTCTTAATTAACAGACTTGTGAACATTATGCTGGACAAAATCACACACTTTTTATCTTCCGTAGGTAAGTCATGTGGTTGAACAGGAAAAAAGAAAACAGTGCTGCATTTGGACCTTCTTGTCAACAATTATACAGGAGCAGCCACTGTGCACGTTGTGTTTTTGGTGTAGTATTTGAACTTTTTATGTACCCAAGCATTAGTAACATGAACCTTAAATAAAGCAGTAATAAGCCTCAAACATATAATACTTCAGCAACTTTTTTTGTAATAAAACTGGTGTTCAAAGGAATATGCAAAACTACTTTGGCAATGAAATTATTCTGAGACTTAATATTGAATTCTGAATTTTCTTAAATATAGGAATAGGCCAGGGAGAAGTACACTAGAACAAGTAACCTAAACAGTGGAACTTGTAAACAACTTAGCAATAGAAAATACAATCTCATTTGGTAAAGCCTATATAAAATATTAGTTAGATATGTTATTCTACCATCTATTCAAGGTTCGACAGATGTAGTCTGTAATAAATAATGGTGTGTTCTTAAAGCAGCATTACATATACAGTGTAAATCAGAATAATATCCTTCAGTTTATTTAAAAATAGTTGACCATGTCCAGAAAATATTAGATTAGACTCATAGACATAACAAGAGATATTTGCTTAACAGAGTCCTGATTTCTTTAGAGCAGCAAGGTGTAACCTTAATGGAGCTGAGCTAACCTTTTCTTCTTACTCAAGAAATCCAAATGTTAATCAAGCTTTAACTGTATTTACAACATAAATAACAAATACTAAATACCCACTTGATAAAAGAACTATCATCACCAAGTACAGTAGTTACCAGGAAGATCTGCATGTCAACACACAAAGTGTACTCAGAATATCATTGTTCATGCTTTAAAAAATGTAAAACTGAACAAGTTTAGTAAGAAAATTAACCATAACAATAATAAAAATAAAGGGCCCAAAACAGATCCCTAGAGAATATCAAACACAGATTGAAAGCAAGAATAGGTACCAAGTCATTTATTTATTTATTTGACATTTGTTTACTGGGAAAGTATGACTGAGCCAAAACAGAGCCCCTTTTCTGTGGAGGTCCAGGAGAAAAGCTCCACAAGTAACAGAAATACCAACATTACAGTAAATCAATTTGTATAAATAGTACAAAAGTAAAAGTTGTCTAAGATGGATTAATAACATTTACAGTGGTGTATAACATAAAATATAATTTCAGATAAATGTGTCGTGTTTCCATTAAGACAGATACTTAAGAAGAAGCTAGAGATGAGGAGAGAGTCCAACCGGGCATTCCTAGACTTGGAGAAAGCATATGACAAGGTCCCAAGAAAGTTGAGTTGGGCAGTACTGCAGTGGTTTGAAGTCCCAAAAACATTTGTAGAATTAGTGCAGGCTATGTACAAGGACCCAATGACTCAAGTACGAACAGTGTTCGACCTCACAGAGAGGTTCCCAGTGGGAGTGGGTGAACATTGGGGTTCAGCTCTGAGCCACTTGATAAGAGAACTATCATCACCAAGTACAGTAGTTACCAGGAAGATCTGCATATCAACACACAAGGGTGTTCAGCTCTGAGCCCACTGCTGTTCATACTGGTGATGGGCTACATTAGCAAACAGGTTGGAGGGGACTGATCAACAAACCTGCTGTATACAGAAGATGTGGCAGTACAGGCAAACTCTGAGCTAGAACTTCAGCAAAGTATAGGAGAATGGAATGCAAATCTGAAGGCACATGGGATGAAAGTAAGCACAGATAAGACGGTGTTAATGGCAGCAAATTTGGGAAATCAGAAGAAGCTGAGAATAGAGATAGAAGGGAAGATAGTGGAACAAGTAAACAGCTTCAAGTATCTGGGAGGGATAGTTGAGGAAAAGGATAGACTGAATGAAGAGGTCAAAGCTAGAATCAGAGGGGCTGCAGCCAACTGGCATGGAATATTAGGTGTACTCTATGACAGAATGCCAAAAAAGCTGAAAAGTAAGGTGTACAAGACAGTGGTGTGACCAGTACTACTGTATGGTACAGAGACCTGGGTAGTAAAGGCAGAACAGTTGAAGAAGCTAGAGGTGATGGAAATGAAGTGCCAGAGAAAGGTGGTAGGATGCAGACTGTGGGACAGGTGAAGAAATGAGGACATAAGAGCAGAAGCTAAAGTAGCTCCAATTGCAAAAAAGATCAAAGAGAACAGATAATGGTTGTTTGTGCACATGTGTAGAGAAGCAGAAGACAATCCGGTGATGAAGATTTGGAACAGACAGGAAGAAGGTAAGAGGAAGCGAGGATGTCTAGCAAAGAGATGGATGGATTGTGTGAAAGAAGATCTGCGACAGTCAGGCATGAGTGCTGAAGAAGGCAGGAGTGTGGCACTGAATTGAGAGAGTTGGTGACAGTTAACATGATACCCGACCCCATGTAGAAAAATGGGAAAAATGGGGCTGGTGATGATGACGATGATGATGATGATGATGATGATGTGTTATGTGACAAGGAGTTTACGACCATGACTAAGTAAGAAAGGAGGGAAATAAAAACTCAATTACATATGAAAAATATTATACTTCTACAACACATTAAGTAATTTCCAAGCTATAAAGAAATAAGCACAAAGGCGAACCAAAGTAGGTATATGCATTGCAATAAGGCTATATAAAATTAAGATAAGAGAGACATAGAATATTTTATAAAATAGTTAAAGAGATAAGTGAGTAGGTCTGCAGGTTTAGTGGGTAAACATGGAAGAGGAAAGGGATGATAGAAAACAGGAAAGAGTGCAGTTTGGGAGAAGTAGTAAAGGAGGGGAGAAAAGGGGAGACTGATGAAATTCAGCCAGAGTTGGAACATGAGCAGAATCAGGAAATGCTTCAGTATTCTTTTAAAGAGCATTTGAATGCATATAGTTCTTTTTTTTCAAATATTTTTTTTATTTTACAAATTATATAATGTTTAACAATACGATCATCAATAAACAAGTATTATAAACCTTTATATACACTATGTACAATTGACCTGAACAAAGGAGGGAAACATTAATAAAATATATGAAATTAGTAACTAAAATTTATAATATTCAATTAATAAAGTATAAAGTTACACATTCATTATTTAGGGTTAATTTTTAATGTCTCAATAAGAGTTAAACATTTTCCCCAAGGATTGTTTGTCCATGTTTTAGGTGAAATTCTCGATTCCTTCACCTTGATTTCTAATGTTGCTGTTACTTCCATCAATCTCAAGAATTATTCCAGAGTAGGTTCTTGTGAAGACTTTCACTTTCTAATTATAAATTTCCTTGCCACAACTAGTATGGACCAAAATAGGTATAGATCGTTTTTATTCATTCCAATAGTATCATTAACATTTAAGAGGACTAAAGATTTGGTTAAAATGAAGGTATCTGTGAATATAGCTTTGAGAAAAATAGTAATTTCTTCCCGGAATTTTTTTATATTAATACGATCAAAAAATATATGAGACCAATCAGCTTAGCAGTTTAAAGAACATCTCCAACAAATGGATTTATCAAGTGAATTGAATTTGCTACTTTATCAGGTGTAATAAATGCCCTGTGAATATATGTCCATGTACATATTTTCCATACTTGTAAATGAAATGTTATCAGAACATAAAAGATTTATTTTACTCTCAATTGATAGATTAGTGTGACATCCTTTTGCTATGAAATTCCAATATCTTGCATTAGAGTTAGTTTAATATGTTATCAATATTTTGTATAATTTTGAAATTAGATTTGTCCAATTATAATTGTCGTAAATAACTTCAGATATTAGACTTATCAAATGTGGACTAGTTTTATAAGGATAATTCATAATTTTACTATTAAGATCCTTAACCTATGATAATATGCTTTGTAGTATCAACCAATCAGCTGATGGAATGTCATATTTATTCTGAATTTGTTGAATGTCTAATACTACTTGATTCTCTATACAATGTTGCCAGCAAGTGAAGTTTTTCCCCTCCCATCAAGTTAAATTAACATTATGAATTTTATTGAAGAAATTCTTTGTAGAGCTAAAGGGTATTATCAAGTCTAGCCAAATCTTAATATCCATGTTAGTATATATATAAATCTTCTGAATATTTTGTAAATATTATTTATATAATTTATGTTTGTTGGTTTTTGTTATATTATATTGAATATTAACAGTCAGTATGTGCACATCCTATTATTTTGTTCACTTAATATACAGTTTTTAATTATTTTATTTTCATTTATACAAATAATAGTTTGCAATGTTTTCCATGTTGAAGAATAATTAGGATCTATCCAATTAATGATAGTTCTTAATATGGAAGCTTTTATGTATGATTCTAGATCTGGAAGTTTAATTCCACCCATTTCCCAAGATCTAATATGATATGTATAGGCTATTCTATTTCTTTTTGGATACCAAAGAAAGTTTAATAGAATTTTATTTATTTATTTCAAGATTTTTTTTTAGGTACTATAGGAACAGCTTGTGCAATGTAATTAATTTTTGGAAGTATCGTAATTTTTATTATTTGTAATCTGTCTTCAAATCTCAAGAACATTTTATTCCAGCTTACTATTAACATTTTTATTTTATTAATTATGTTGCTATAATTTGTGGCTTATATAGATTCCAAATTATCACACAGTGTTATTCCTAAAGCCGCGGTGGTACAGCGGTAGCGTTGTTGCCTCACAGCAAGAAGTTCTGTTCGATTCTCTGCTGAAGTGCCTTCTGTGTGGAGTCTGCATGTCCACCCCGTGGTCGAATGGCCTCCGAAAGACATGTGTGAATGGGTGTGCCTTCTCTGAAGGTTGGGCATCGGGCTGGCAACTTGGCACCATAAAAAATCTACTGCCAATCATTAGCGGACTGGAGTTCCACTGTGGCGACCCCTAACCAGGAAAAGACAAAAAACATAGTGTTATTCCTAAATATTTTATTATGGGAACTTGTTTTCCTATCACACAATTTGTAGTTAAGGTAAATTCTCTATTTTTATTCAAATGTATATAATTAGATTTTTCCTTGTTAAATCTAAGGCCAGAAATATGATAAAGCCTTTCCACTATTTCATCTAGTTTTTGTATTGATTTCTCTGAGACAGATAACGTGAGTAAAACATCATCAGCAAATAACATAATTTTTTAATTGAATTGACCATATACATCTATGCCTAATATATTAGAGTTGTGGCATACTAATAAGGCAAATAATTCAATTCCTAAGGCAAACAGGATGGGAGACATCGGACATCCTTGCTTTGTACCTTTGGTTATTTCAATAGCCTTCAAGGTAAATGGCCCAAGTTTTACATAAGCCAAATTGTTTTTATAAATATTTTTTAAAATTAGTAGGAAATTCAAACAATTCTAAAGCCTTAAAAAGAAAATCCAGCTCAACAAATCAAAGGCTTTTTCTATATCCAAAGCTACTATTAGAGATTCTTGGTTGTTTCTGTTTAGACAATCTATGAGAAAACAAAAAATAAACAAACCACTGAAGAGAAAAAATTAGGCAGACAACCAGGTTATCTTTTTTTAAAATTCTTGTTCTTCCGGTTAGTACTTTCGTCAAGCCACCATACATTCGGGCCTGATGAAGTTGAGTGTATGGTGGCTTGATGAAAGCGCTAACCAGAAGAACAAGAATTTTTAAAAAAGATAACCTGGTTGTCTGCCTAATTTTTTCTCTTTAGAAAATCTATGAGTGTTAGAATTCTTTGTATATTGTCATGTGTGTGTCTTTTATAAATGAATACTGTTTGATCCTCATTTATTATGTGTGTCACAATGATTTTTTAATTCTACTAACTAATATTGACATGAAGATGTTATAATCATTGTTAAGTAAAGATATTGGCCTATAAAATTTACACTGTAAAGGGTCTTTGTTTTCTTTTATAATGGGTGTAATTATGGAGTATCACCATGAAATTGGAGCTCTGTTTTGTGCTAGAATTTCAAAGTTTTGTGAAACAATGATATTACTGAAGATGGAAATATCTTATACAATTCATTAATTATTCCATCAATTCCCGGTGTTTTATTACCTTTACTTTCCTTGATTTTTTGAGTAATTTCTTTTAGAGATATTTGTTTTTGAATGTCTAACTTTAACTTTTCTGGTATCACCTTTATGTTTACTAATTTCAAGTCTAAGTTTGATGTATTAGTTATATGTGAAGTATCATTATAATGGTCAGAGAAATAATGTTTAAATGCATCTAGTATATCATTTATATCCAAAACCTTTTTGTTTTTTTCCTTCCTTCATATATAATACTTGTAATATTATTTTCAATCAATTTTTTTTAATCTTATTGCTAAATTATGCATATGTTTGGGTGATACTGCATATGAACTAAGTTTTAACCTTTCTACAGCTACATTGGTTTTGTGAGTTAGAATTTCATTATATCTTTTGTTTTTTAAGTCTTCCAATGCTTTTTTATGATTATTTTGTGTGTAAGTAGATGACTTAATAGTGAGATCTGTAATTTGTTTTTGGATGTTACATAATTCCGATTCCCACTCTTTTAGCTTGTTTTTATACCATGAAAGAATTTTTCCATTTAGATAGGTTTTCAAGGTATCCCAAAGATTAATTACATTTATTTCAGTTGTGTAGTTTGTATCTAAAAATAATTGTACTTCTGAATCTAACCAAGGTTTTAATTGTTTTAATTTTGTAATGTAAGCTGGAATTCTTGACATAAAAATTAATTTCTTATAATCTGTATATATTTTGAGAATTAATGAATTATGGTCTGAAAAGGGACAAGGGATTATAGAAAATGTTATTATTTTTGAATTTAGCTCTTGAGATATGAAGATTTTATCAGTTCTTGCATGTGTCCCAAATCTGTGGTCTTGGTGTGAAAATAATAATGAATTGTTCTCCTTATAACTAAATGTATCAATTAGATTTAAACTTTTTTCCCATTTCTTAAGTAACTTCCCCATAGAACTTACACATAAATTTCTTTTGCTTGTGGTCTCTGATTTATCGAATATACAATTAAAGTCACCTCCCAAAATCAAATTTCCTTTATATACTCTAGTTATTAGATTCATGTGTTTTCTTATTGTCCCAAGCCCAATACCTCGAAACCAATATATATTTACTAATGTCCAGAGTCTATTGTTATATTTTACTATTACTATGGCTAGGAGTCCTTCTTTATCTTCATATTTGTAAATAATTTGAGGCATAGTGAAATTTTTTTCCATAAAATTAAAGTTTCCCTACTCTTTTTCTTATATGAAGAGTGAGATAAGATCATATATTCATTAGGATTCCAACTAAATGTATCATTTGTTTTGAAGTGAGTCTCTTGAAGAAATACTACTTGTACTTTATTTAATTTCATATATCTTAATAAATTAGATCTTCTCCTTGGATTGTTTAAACCGTTAGTGTTTAAGGATAAAATAGTCAAGTCCATACTCAGTATTTAATTTTACATCATATTTGTTTTGTATTATATTTTGTAATACCATACCAAATGTAAAATGTGTAACTACTATGTTAATAATTCTCATTGTAGTCAATATTTTAATTGTGGTCAAATAACTTAAAACAGAGGTTAGTTCAGGCCAATAAAAAAACGAAAAAAGAAAAATGCCAGAATTACTTGTATAACAACAAGTATATAAATATTTTTGTAAACCCACTAATGTATATGAAGTGAAATACACTTCCAATCTGCTAGATGAGAAGAAATCTAACAGATTGCCTACCATAACTTCCCTCATGAAAAAAGAAAGAAAAAAAACTAACCCCTTTCGAGCTCCAGTACACCTTTTCTCTTATCTTGGAGATTTAACAATATTAGTTATTATTTTCCCTATATAACTATTAATAATGAATTAACATAATGTATGGAAATGAGTATTGATTTGGTAATACAGTTTAATTTTAGATTATATTAAACTTCTTTTTGAGAATATAATCATCCTATCATGCACTACTTAAACATTCATAAAGTAAAATATAATTTATAACACAGTAAATGTTGCTTAACGTTAATTCTCTTTATCGTGAAAGTAGTATATATATACATATTAATAGTCTCCAATATTCTGATATGACCAATACACTAAGGATTATGTCAGGTAATCACTCTCCTACATACTAAAAATATATTATAACTGAGTGAAATAGATTTAGAAATGTATCAATAAGTGAACATAAATACAGACAAGTCTATTCAGAACACTTGAATCATACACAAAAACTATGTAGTCCATAGAATGAACCCTTAGAGTTGTGTTCACTAGAGTTGATAATGTAAATACGTTTGAATGAACAATACGTCATAAATCTCTACGTATCACTCACATGCTTTCAATTAGAGACAAATGAAAGCATAACCTGATTCAGTTTATTTTATGTCCACCCATGAATGTAGTTGTGACAAATTAAAAGAAAAAATGAAGAAAGACAACCTTAGACCATAGTGATCACTCACTGATGATGAAACAGAAGCTATTTGCCCTGATACATGGCCATGTGGGTGAGCAATTTATAAACTTCTTAATACTAATGCATAGTTATAATATCAATTCATATTATGACAATATCATCACAGAATATTGAACAAAATGCTAGTCAAGGAAGAGCATTACTGAAGCTGTTCTGCACAGCCACAGTTCCTTAGAACCTCTACAATAGAGTGTTTATCAAAGACTGTGTCATGCAGCAAGATACAGGAGTATGCAGACTCCCTTCTTTGTTATTAAATTGTTAAAAGTAATGACACACTAAAAAATACAAAACCTATTAAGCTGAACAGTGCCTTAAGAAATCTCTCTATCTCATATCTATTTAATTAGTGTTCTACTTGAATTTCTCATCAAGAATTATAATTTACAAATCTGTCTTATTTTACTACTTGAAGCAGTAGCAAAAGCAGACCATGAAGACATTTTCTCATGGGCCCTTTACTTTAAAGAAATAAAGATGAAATTCCAAGGTGAACTCATTTTACTAACCATCTCAATAAGAAACTGATAACCTTATTATTTAAACAGTTGTCAATATTCAGTAAAAATATCAGCTGCATAATTGTCAGCTATACAACTAATGTCTGAAGGATTAAAGGTAGTTTATGTTATAAATCCCTGCCTTAACCAGATGTGTAGCATACAGAATATCATTTAGGATTTGCGTTTCTTAGGTACCTATCTCTGTAAATGTGTAATTCAAACAATTCTTGGTAGAATTAATGACATCTAAACTACTTTATTATACTAATTTATGTGCAATTTTACTATAGGTTTCCCAGTACTGCCCCGTCATCAAGGCAACTCCCACATTACATCAACAGACACTCGCAAGGCTGTTTGAGATGCCAATTTTATGAGTTATAGAACCATGACTTAACGTTTTGCTGGTAATAAATCAACTGTTCATCATAGAAAATAAGTACACATGCCGACACAATTTAGTAGTGCAGTTAAACAACTACTTGCATGCTGGTGTAAGAATTTTAGCTAATTACCAGCATCTTTGCCACTTTACTGAAAGTTGAACCCCACTTACCAAAGATTAGAAAGCACTAAAGGGTGAGGAGAGTGATCAGTAATTTACTATCTACTGTATTCACTATTTACTTGGTTAATACTTAATCAATTCAATTGAACATGTCTAGGCAGTGTAAGCAGAGGAAAATAACAACACTGTACAGTACAGGGTTTACTATGTTATCTAATAAAGCAATGTGCACATTATATTCAAATAAGCAGGAGTTATAAGTACAAGGTAATAAGTCCCTTTGTAGCTTCTGAAATTAGATGATTTCTGTTACCAGATTAATAAAGTATTTAGTATAATATGTCTAAAACCTATCTTAATTTTACTTATTATTTGCACAGAAGTATATCACAACTGCAGCTAATATGTGCATCTCACACACGTATTTTCCTATTTACACTTGCACCACTGTAACAGATGCTTACAAAACTATCAGACATGTCATTTTACTGGATCACCATAGCATGGTGTATCTTTTAGCCTAGGTAGGAATAATTCAGAAGTAAGAAAGGACTTTGGTTTACTTCAAGTGTAACAATGTAGTCTGCAATGCTTCTATTACTTTTTCAATTGGATGTTATTCAATGTTACTGTAAATTCTTCTTTATTGTGTTACCTACATGAAAAACAGCTACTCTGTCACTGATTTCACACATATTCTTTTTATTTATTTAAAAGAAGTCAGGGTTTATAGATTTTAATAATCCAAAGACCATGGCCAGGATTCACTAATCCTCCGTGTAAGACTAAATAAGTCTTACTCAGAAGCCGCAGCCTAAGAGTATGATGTCAGTGCGTCATGCATATTCATGAGGGCATGCTGACTCAACTCTAAGGCTAACACAGAGCGTGCACGAGTGCAGGGGGCATGTCAGACTGCAGAGCAGTCCAAATATCCACGCCCCTGCAAGTGCCTAAACTGCAAATGTCAACTGAAATGAGCGAGTCCACTCAAATGTCTACATACCCAACATTACACTCCCCCAGATTCTAAATCCCTGTACAAGTTTAAAATGTAACGCTTTCCTTTTTTTTTTTTATTATTCCTGATATAGTTGCCCATATTTGCGCGTGTTTGCACGGGTTTGCCCATTGCTTAGCTACAGTTAGCAGTGTAGACATCGAAGAGGATAATAAACTACTTATATTCAAATTAAGCCAAATAGCAATAGTGTAGTGGTAGAGCCTTCGCACAAAGAGAAGGCATTCCCAGTTCGTGTCCCACCACTCCCTTTCCCATTTTCTGTAGGAAATCTGTGCATAAAAATAACTCCTGACATTTACCTTTTAAATTTTAGTAAAATGCATTGAAATGGCCTCTGTAGTAGTGAACGATATTATATATATATATATATATATATATATATATATATATATATATATATATATATATATAAGAAGGTGAAATGGTCATGCATACTGATAATTGCATAAGTAACGTATCTTAAGCAATGTGAAGCACTGCTAAGCAAAGTTTACTAGTATTAAGCACAATTAAGTATAAGTGCTCAAAGCTTAGCACTGCTTTAACTAGCACAATGGCTTTGCATGGAGCTGCGCATCACGCCAACTAGCACAAACAAAACATGTTTGTGCGGAGCTACTCACCGCACTAATTAGCACATCGGGCAATGTAGAGCAACATAGAGCAACGTCGAGCAACGTTGGGGAAAGATGAGCAAAGTCGGCTAAACATAGCCACACCTCCTAGTCGGTCTGGCCAGTAGTAAAATAAAAAGCAATGACGTGCCTCGAATCCGGGATACTGTGCACCATAATCACAGTACTAAACCACTAAGCCATGACAGCTTTACATATGGATGCATTTCCAACACACTCATATATATCAATGGAAGTTTACCCATTGCTAAGCAGGTTTACTTTTAGCTGAGATTTTTCAAAACCATGCAATCACAAATAGGTGTGGGAAATGAGGCATATTTAAACTCCATAGGCGGGAATAATTACCATAACTGGTTGTAGCTCCCATATGCAGTCAGTATGGCCGGTGTTGGAGAGGGCTCTTGTTTTTGAGTGCAACGGCGGGGCATTGAGAAGTCAAAAGTAATGGTTTGGCTCCTCGTCCATCATCATGATGCAAGACTCCTGCAGGGCCAGTTTCAAGGCACTGAGTACAAAGTGGAAGCCTGGAACCGTCTAGCACATGATCTCACCAGTGCCACAGGTGTCCCTCGGACTGGTGAGCAGGTCAGACACCACTACTCAGACCTGAAGAGATGCAAGGAGGACCAACTGAACCAGTGGATACAGGAGGCCTGTGAAATGGAAAATGCCCCACTACTGAGTATGTAGCCATGGAATGAAGTATGTAAGAATTGCTATAGTAGTCTATATTATGGATAGGTATGTCTCAATATCCCTTCATTCACAGCTGCAGGTGTCCGTGCTGTGAATCAGCAAGCCTATGCAGATAGGCTGCTAAGGCTGTGACACCAGGCAGGTTAGTAATTATTCAGCATGTTTTGTTATATAAAAGAAGTGAGAGAGTCTGAAAAAGAGTGTTGTAATCCATTAATAAAGGTATAATAAGTCTTGAATAACTTCTCTGCATGTACTGTTATATAAAATAAGTGAGACAGCGTGAAAATGTGTTGTAACCCATTAATAAAGGTATAATACGTCTAGAATAAAAGTCCTCTGCATGCACTGATATATCAAATAATTGAGAGAGCCACTAGAAAAGTGTGTAATGTAATTAATAAAGGTACAATTCCTGGAGTGTGTCCATGTCACTTTCTTTGATATGTTGTTGTGCCCTTGCATTATTGAAATAGTACTGTTGTATTAAGTGCAGTCAACCCACACATGGGTAGGCCCATATAAAGTGGATGAAGGGAGTGGCAGTAGCTGTTAAGCATATATACAGTCCTCAACTGTTGGTTCATGGCCGGCATGTACAGGTTAATCTGGCACATGAGTAGCTTGTTATTGTGTTCCCTAAAAATGTCAGTGTGCTGCTAGAAATGTAGAGGGCTGTTAAAATATACCTGATAATGTCACCTGAACACATCCAGATATGTAGATATATAAATATAAATGAAATATATAAATACGTAGCAGTAACATCTGCATCCTGGACAGTTTGTATGTCAGATACAGGTCAGAACTAGCAAAACCCATGTCACAATTTAACAGACATTTCCTAGTGTAATAATACATGTAGGGGATATATAACTGCAGTCAATAGGAATGTAGTGTAAACTATAAGTATATATAAGTTGTTAATGGAGGTATCTTTTACACCCTACTGTATGTGCATAAACAATGCAATTCCACACCTCAGTGGGTATGTCTAATCTCATAACATTTGTTGGGACACATGTCCTGTTGGTTTATAAAAATCTGCATTTATTTTGATGCATGTGCCCTGTTCACATACCACAATCTTGGTGGCCTGTTGCCACCAATTAATGCTGTTGGAATGTCCACTGTTGTTCTATATATGCATGTGTTATGCTTGCTGTTCAACTGTTGGAACTCTGGTGTGTTGGGTCAATGGGAATACTTCTGCATGCTGTTACACCTAATTTGGAATGCTATTGGCTATTACTAACCCATATTGTCATTAAATCCTCCTAAACATAGAATGTATGGGAAGCCCGGTCCCAGTGGACCCACCTGTCCCACCGCAGCTGGCAATGGCAACTGGCACCAGCAGGTCCAGTGCCCAGCCCGGGACCTCCTCCTCTGTTGGCCCTGTGCCACCTTCGGCTGGAAGCACTACAGGGGATGGGGCTCATCCCCCTGTGCAAGCGCGGCCGGAGGAGGGCCACCTATCACCCTCAGAATGGTCCAGGCTGTGGTGCATAGGGAGATCGAGCGTTCAGTCGCTGATCCTCTACGCCAGCTCGAGGCAAGAGTGGCGCAACTCACGGGTGAGCCTACCCCTCCTACGCAGCCCCCAGCACAGCCACCCTCTGAGCTGTGAAGGTGCAGTGGTGACTGCCCATGGGTGGGGATCTCAGTTCCACTGTTGCCATCTGTGGGCTCATGGGCTTGCGAATTCCAAACATCTTTCCCGTCAATGGTGTTCACCCACCCCATGTGTCATATTCTGCCCCTGTATGCATCTTGTTTGTCTTGTCTGTTTACCTCCTCAACCTACCTCCCCAAATATACTTATTTCCCCTACCCCACATTCCACTCTCACCTGAAAAAAAATAAAAAATGGGCAATCTGCTCCCACAAAAAAATGACGCCCCATACATTGCTGTCCATTTTGCACACAAGTCTGCTGGACACATAAACTGAAATTTAATTGGCAGTAAAACATACTTCATTGTCCTCACCTCTCTCTCAGTGGTGGAAGGTTTCAAAATTCCCTCCAAATTACTAGTATATGCACAGCTGTTGCTTTTAAAGAAATGGGCAGCTATGGACCTTCCCTACACCCGTCCTGCACATCCCTAGCTGTTTTCTCTACTGTCGTTTCCTCTTTGTGCCCCTTTTTCACCACTGTCCTATCTCCCCATTTTCTTTTCTTTCAAAGAAATGAGCGTAGGGGTTAGCGGGAGTAAGCACTTTTAAGCAGTAGTTAGCAGGTTTGAGCGAGTGTGCACTTGTGTGCACTTAGCTTAAGTATTGCTAAGTGTCACGCAAACCTGCGCAAACCCGCTTACGACTGCTTAAAAGTGCCTTAGTCACCCTGCATGTGAGGGCCCTTGTTCTGCTCAACAGCAAAATAAAACACCACTGCCAGTCTCGAACCCCAGACCTTGTACACACTAGACTGCATGAAGTACCACTAAGCCACAGTAGATATACTGCAGGTTGTTGCTGAAATATATATATATCATGCATCAGAATGAGTGAATGTTAAAGAAAGATAGGAAAGCCATAACACAAAACCTGTACTGTGGAACTTTACCAGCAGTTGTTGAATAATTGCATTACATGACTGTGATAACAGAACCAGCCATTTTAGCGGTAAATAATGTTACAGCATCACTTTACAACCCACACACAGTATCATAGCAGGACAATCCCGACCCAAATGTACAAAATACCTGTGTGTTCAAGGTCCAGCAAGGCTGTAGGTTGGCATACTCAGTACTGGAATTGTCCAGTTTTCATGAGCATCTTGTGCTAATGTCAACAAAAAAAAACACAAACTGTGCAGAAGTGAGTACATTAATATCTACAGTATAGCAGTTCACAAACAGTGCATGTGCCAAATGAAAACATCTCAATAACTATGTATGTATGGCAGCTAATTGTATAAGTAGAAAAGAAACTACATACTCCCATGTATCTTGTGTTAGCATTTGTAGGGGTGAGTACAATTCTACACTGACAACTGTGTACTGGAAGTGGCAACATTCAGGTCTGAGTACAACATTCAAATCACTGACTACACCCCTATCATCAGATACAAGAAGTATGCCAACCTTCTGACTTACACAACGGTATCCACAGCAAACAAGCATGGTCCCCACTTTGGAAAGCTGAAAGGGCTACGCCTACTTGACTTAGCAATTTACAGCATTGGGTTGCTATGACAGTGAGTACTGCAAGTACCACACAGCAGGCTGCATGCAATTGCCAAATGGTGGCCAACAATTGGTGCAGAGGCCATCACATGTACATGTGCTGATACCTATAAAAGCAGGCTGTGCTTGCTGTCCACACATGCAATCATTTCATTGCAGGTATGGAGACAGAGAGAGAGAGCGACACAGAGAGACACAGACAACAGCAACAGAAAAAAACAAAAGATATAAAAGAAAATATATTGAAAAAAAATAAGATATAAAAAAAAGTTTACAAAACACACAGAACTGACTAATACAAACACATACAAAGGAAAGGTATATAACAGATATGTATTTACTGGCATGTAGTAGATGTTTTTGAAGAGTACTTTACATAGTTTGAATCATCCATATGTGGCAGCAGTATGTATCTATGCACAGATGCCCTGCATAACTACTGCCATGGAGAAATCAGTGTGTAGCTGTGTGCAGTGGGATATGACTGTGACATATGTAGTTCAGCATTAAATGTCAAACATCTGATCCATGTTATCTGTGTTCTGTACAGTAGTGTGTACAATGTCTGTTTGGGGGAGTAGCGCATACAGTTATATAAACATAGATGTGACAAATGCATGATAGTCATATTAACGTGTAGCTTAGCAATGACAGCAGCTGTACCAGGCTAGTATGCTAATCTAGCATTTGCAGCTATATATACACCCTCTAATATTACTGTCTGCTCACATGTGACACCTGTTCATGTTGCAGCAAGGCCCAACAGGTCAGCCGTGAGGTACATGGACTTACAACAGTGTGGTCCTTGTGTGTGCATGGCACACACATACTGAGAGATCTGTCTGTGTCAGATATATATTAGCATCTGTACATGCGCATAGAGCAAGGGACATACTGCAACTGTTTGTGAAAGGTGGACATATATATGCTGTTGAAGGTTGTTATGTGCATATTTCTATGTAGGTTGTAGTGTGTGGCAAACAAGACAGCATACAGTGCTGGTATATGACATGTGCTGGTTAAACTCTGTGGGTATGATTCGTCAGGTTTGCAGTATTGCAGCCAGTGAGGCCTGCTAAAGCTACATGGGCTGAGAACACCTTCAATGCATTCCGCACAACACTGTGCAATATTATGACATAACTGTATACCTCACGACCTTCGCATACTTGATATTCCCACCATGAATGGTGGACTGTATATGTGCCTATATGTATATCTATATGTACACCAATGGATGTTTATATGTATATGTGTATGTGTGTGCGTGTGTGTGTGTGTGTGTGTGTGTGTGTGTGTGTGTATATATATATATATATATATATATATATATATATATGTATGTCTTTTGGCTTTTCCCGGTTAGGGGTCGCCACAGCGGAACTCCGGTCCGCTAATGATTGGCAGTAGACTTTGTTATGTGCTGGCTTGCCGGACCTAACGCACAACCTTCAACGAAGGAACACCCATTCACGCATGTCGACACACAGAAGATGCTCTAACTGAGAATCAAACGTGCAACGTCTAACTGTGAGGCGACAACGCTACCGCAGCACCACCACCGCAGTTTTATACATATATATATATATATATATATAGAGAGAGAGAGAGAGAGAGAGAGAGAGACAGGGTCATATTTACTGCAACAGATGCCTGGTGACAAAGCCAAGGACTCAAGCTCAATGTTGACACTGCATTGGCATCTCTCCTTGCAAAAACTCTGTACACATTAACTACCACATAGGTGGTAATCTACTTAACACTGAAGGTGTGATGAGAGACCATGGGACACAGGTGGACAGTAGTGTCCCCTTTGATAATCACAATGCCACACTAGTCATGTAATCTGTCTACGTGGCACACATCATCACAAAAGGTGTGTCATCCAGGGAAATACAGGTCAGTGTTCCCCTCTACTCCACACACATAAAACTCATCATAGAGTACAATGCCCCATGTGGTATGTATCTCACAAGACATCTACAGCAACTGGAAAGGACACAGACATACCTCACAAAGAGTAATACCGGCATCAAACAGATGCCCTATGCAGACCATCTCACAAAACCACAGCTAGACTGTGTCACATACCACCTACCCATAGGTGACCTCTGCCTAACATACCAAGCTATGTCAAACCCATAGCTGTTGGACATGCTCCACATAAACAGATCACAATCCCTACGAGCTACACGCTCTAGGGACCTAAACCTTGTCACCTCAATAAACAGCACATGCTGGAGGGATAGATTCCTATCTGAGAGACATCCCATACTCTGGAACAAACCACCTATCAATAGCAAACAAAGCTCCTAATTAGAAGTAGTCATAAATAATCCTGATGATTGTATGGGAGATAGGAAATAAACCCCGGGAATCACCTCTGTGGCTCTGCTTGACAGGGCCACGTGAAATGAAATTACATGTGTGTCAAAGGCCAGGGTAGCATATGGCTAGACATCTATAGGCCCTAGGGCCAATAGCCTATTACCTACCTATGAACCGATACACACCCACATGTACTTGTTGCAATAATTGCTATGTGAGGTTGACTGAGTGTGATGGTGAATGTATTGGTGAATGTGTCAGAGTTCTGTATATGTGTGATAGCTAAGTGGGAAACTGTTTCTGTCATGGTATTATGTGTCCTAGCTGTGATCCCAGCAAAAGATGTGTATGCTATTGCTAGGCAGAAAAAGCAGTATGCCATATGGTCTGACGTAGTCCCTTGGTGTTGACTGGGGTGTCCCATTGTAGGCTACAGCAGTACATGTATGCTTATTGAGTGTTACTGCTGGTGAATCCAACTCCTGTATGAACTGTAGTACTACCTGAAGCTGTATGCCTAAACAGCACAGTATGGTGTATGTCCACATTTCTTGGAACCACTGTTTTGTGTGTTCCCCGTAGTCCTCACAGATGACATACCTCAGGCATAAGGTTTTGTAACTACTGACACACAGTACTGTATGGTACACAGGTAAAGGTCATCTGGGTTGCCATACCTTTGTGTCTGGTATGTATGTCTGATGTGTGTGTGGGTATGCCTGTACCATGGCCTCGGTCATATGTGTGTTACAGGATATAAGTGCATATCTAGCAACATGTATAGTCTAGTACAGCAGTATGCCACCTATATTAATGAATGTGCACATATGTTAGGCAGGGGTTTGCCATCAACGACTAGTGTGGTATACTGATAATACTGTAACTGGACTTTACAATCATAGCAATGGATTACATGTTTCTTTATGCATTAGCTTAATATATACCTCATGTGGCTAGGTGGTGGATTGTGTCGCATACAGTGTGCCATGTACTGTTGTATAGTCTTACATACTGGTTTATCTTTGTTGCTGTGCAAAACATGGTTTGATATATAGAGTGTGCCAGGCACTGTCAAGCAGTTGTGGGTTGAGCACTGATATGTGGTATTGAAAGTGTGTAACCTCTGACAGCCAATAGGTTGCTATATATGGCAGTTAATTGATATCTGTACTTTAGACTAAGTGTGCCACATGACTTGCTCACACATATTGTTTCATTGTCTTCCAGGGTCATGGCCCACCATCATAATCCCTCATATAGCCCAGCAGAGGTGGAACTGATTACAACCAGCTTGGTTCAGCACTATGCCCTGCTGTTCTCAAGAACCAGCCAGGACCAGCATGAGCGGACTGCACTGTGGCAAGATCTTGTCCGTAGGGTAAATGACATAGGCATGCATAACCGGACATATGAGCAGGTACGCCATCACTGCAGTGATTT
Organism: Protopterus annectens; assembly: GCF_019279795.1. Lineage (NCBI taxonomy): Eukaryota > Metazoa > Chordata > Ceratodontiformes > Protopteridae > Protopterus > Protopterus annectens. The sequence continues at coordinate 1,404,253,690 of NC_056737.1, forward strand.
AATTAGACATGTCCGGCAGCGTGCGTCTGATATCTGTAGACAACAGCTTGCCACTGGTGGTGGGGTAGCCATCTACCTCCCCCTCACCAGAGTGGTGGAGCTGTTCCTGAGCCAGGTGGCTCTTGGCCAACAACAACAACAACAACAACAACTAATATGCATCATCATGGAGGCCGGAGCCACCCAGCAAGTTGACATGGAGCGTGTAGGTAACATGGCATAGCTGTAGACTACTGTTTCCTCTATTGGTAGATCATGCTTATGTGAGATGTGTACTGTGTAGTTAGAAGATGTGGTGCCTAGTGTTGTGCAATACTAATAATTAGGAATATAATCTGCAGGCCTGTGACTGTCAACCATTGTACTACTGTAAGATTGCAAACACACAATAGCAATGCCACAGTTGTTGCCACTGACAAACTGTCTCATATCCTTGTAGGTCCCCCTGGTGTGACAGCAAGGCAGCAGACCCATGCTGGTGAGTGTGTTCTAAATTTAATATTGCTAATTAAATGTGCATGTCATAGGTGAGGTGTAGGCCAAGTACACTTCACACACCTGCGCATAATGCATGCTGTGCATGTTTGCTGTGAGACTATGCACATCTCAGTAATGTGAGTAGCTGCCTCAAACACATGCAATACACAGAGCATCCCACACAATTGTGGCAACACTGTAGTGGACATTGGATAGGCAGAGTTGATACACATGCACACAACATACACAACTGTGTCATCCGCAGTACATGTTAACATGCTACACATAGCGTATTTAGACACCCACTGTAAGGTCACACTCCAGTATCCCAAATGTCATCCACACAGCACACATAATATACCTGAGGGGTAGAGGCCTCTCATGTGGTTGTGCGACACTCTTCAACACATAACACATTCATGTTAGGCAATGCCCCCTATTGAGCACCTTACAAACCCATGTAACAACTGGCTGTGAAATGGTGAATGTAGCCATGGTACTGCAGTCCAGGTACAGCATGCTATGTGCTGGTCTGCCACACATTAGTAGCCTTGAGTGACCACATGATGCTGCATGATGATGGCTCATGGTAATGCACCCCATCCAGTTATAGTGGCCACAGTACTACACATATCATTAATTGCTATGCACCAAAATGTTGTGTGTGTGCAAACATATGCACCTATACACAATATGCATAGCAATCACCATTTGTACAAAGTGACACACATATGTCTTGTAATGCTATTGTGTGTATAGGTTACATGACACACATTGTGTATGTGTGATGTTTAATGTTGCAGTTGTGTTGTAGCATGCCATGTCATGGCTGGCACTGGCATGTCCGCAATATGTCCTACACTCACCATAACCACTGTACAATGGCTATGTTGAGCAATGGTATTCCATCAGGTATACATGCACCACTCATCCTGTGTGTATACATAGCATGCATGTGCTAAACCTGTGTCCACAATAATCTGCTAAAGACACAGATGCTCTAATCAGAAATGGATATCTATGTGACCCACAGATACACATCCAGCCATGGTATGTATACCTGTGAGTGATGGTGAAAGGGACATTGCAGAGCTTTTAATACTTGCACAGCAATTTTGTGTCCATGTACACATTGCATTCCAGGGTGAGGCCAATCACTGAACAACAACACACATGCATCAAAGCCATGTATACTGTTACTAGCAAGGGCTGTCTACGCTCACACTGCATGCTTTTGAGCAACATACGTCCTGCATGCTGACACGTGTGATATAAATGTTTGGCTTGTCATACTGTACCCCACCATCACCCGCTATTGAGTATGTTCTGGATTGCTGGTGGTGTGTGTGTGTGTGTGTGTGTGTGTGTGTGTGTGTGTGTGTGTGTGTGTGTGTGTGTGTGTTTATATGTTTGTTTTAGTGAGGAGTGTATTTGTGTGCATGTGTTCATTTGTGCATGTGTGCATGTGTGCATGTGTGCATGTGTTCATGTGTGCATTTGTTCATGTGTGCATGTGTGCATGTGTTCATGTGTGCATGTGCGCATGTGTTCATGTGTGCATGTGTTCATGTGTGCATGTGTGCATATGTTCATGTGTGCATGTATGCCGACATCATGTACAGGTCGTAGAGTGTGTTTCCTGTCTTCCTCTCACAGGTGCTGAGTTTGGGCTGGTTCACTGCAGCAGGGAAACTGATGTCACTGAGCAAAATAGTGGTAATGATGTGATGATAGGTGTGTTGAGGCACAGGCATGTTTGCCAGGGTCTGTCATTGGGCCACCAATCGACAGTACACAAGTGTCCACCCAATCCATGCACACAGTCATACTGCCAATACATCCATCACCAATGCCCTTAGTTGAGGGACAGCGTACAGCCGACATTGGCCAGGACAGTGTGGTATCTATGGCACATGCATCCTGATACAGCAGCCATACCCAGATGTCTGGAAGGGTACCACATAGGCAGATGTCCAGGGGTTCTCGTCGGAGCACTGCTGCTCATCATGCCACTGGCAGATGTGCCACAGGTCTTACAACCTCATGCATGTTCCAGGCTGTCATGGAGGCACAAGCACATATGGAATGGTACACCAGACAGGGACTAAGGGCACAGATGGCACATAACTCTGCCATAATTGACAGTATCCGTGACCTAGCAGGTGCCATCTGTAATTACACTGAGGTCACTGATAGACATTGGAGTGAGACATTAGATGTCCTCTGCAATGTTATGTCCATGTGTCAGGACAGTGTGGGACGGTTGAGTCGTCAACGTGGACATTTGCCAGCAACATCAGCAGCTAACAGTCGCCGCGGACGTCCCTCAAGTCACAGCCGCTCCCGTAGTGCCAGTACTGGGTGGGCTGTCCATAGAACGTCCTAGAAGACCATGTGCACATGGCTCTGGACAGTCCCAGCAGGGACCTGGATCCAGTGTACATCCATCTACCTCTGGGGATAGTACCCAGTCTGGCTTAGTACCTGATAGTGTCAGTAGCACCCCTGCCAGGCACAGGTACCGTATCCATGGCCAGAGACAGTGATCTATAAAGCCTGGCAGGTACAGTCTGTGGCTGTCCCACAAATACCCGTATATGGCAGCCACATGGTGGAATTGTGTGCATGCAGACACACACACACATAAACAAGACACCTAGGGCTAACACATACCCGCACACATTACATCAACATTGGCCCATAGCAGTACTCTTGGCACTCACACACACACACACACACACACACACACACACACACACACACACACACACACACACACACACATACACACATACATGTCGATTGTATGGCTCACTGTAGGCCTCTGGCAAACCAACAACACACCCTGTGCATATGATGAAACCTGTGCCACCTCCTGTCATCTGTAACATTGATGCAGGAACAGGCTACCATGGTGCTGATGCTCAGGGTGACTTTATAGCAGTATAGTAATGTTAGCATGTTGTCAGCAGTAGAGTGTAATGATATGCTTGAAGGTATAGCTGAGCAGGCATGATGCATTAAAGCGATGATTGACAATGTAGTAATGTTTACACCAGGGTTAGTTCCAATAGTGTATTGTCCGCCCATGTGCCACTTGGCTGATGTGTGTACTATTGGCAGCATGTGTTAGAGAGTGGACAGTATGTGTGGGATGTGTGTAGCACAGATTTGCAGGTGTACATTTGTGAACATGGTGGAGGTGCACTGTCTGCATGTACATGCATAGTGGACACATGGGCAGGGTGACATGCCCTGTATTACACAGTAACACTCCATAGTTTCTATTGGTGACCAGTATGCATTGTACTACACACATTTTGGAACTTGACTACACATGTGTGTATGACATGGTTTGACACTGTGCTGTGAGTGATACTGTTACTATCTGTCATTGTTTTGCATTCTGGTAGTATACATAACTTCAACAGCCTGACCATAACCAATCATTAGATGATGTCTTGACAACTGACACACAGATGTAGGACACACAGTAACATTTGAATCCTTCAGGTACTATACTATGCCAGTAACCAGTGGTATTCACCTGCACCCATTACTGAGACCACTCCTGTTTGGCATATAGCTCTCTTAGGTACAAACAATCACAGTAGGGATATGTCCGTCCATGTCTGGTAATGCATACTGTGGCCTATAATACATTCTCCAGATGACACACGCATCCTCCACAAAGTTCTCACACAGACAGAACCCTGTTGTCAAACCCATGCTGTAAAGCTATAAGCCAACCAAAGCATAGTCATCTACCTTTACGGAACATAGTATCCCCACAGTACCACATAGGTAGTAGCCACCAACATGAAGAACAGGTACCAATGTGCACATGCAACCAAGTGGTACATCATCTCTCCTTTGATAATCACATTTCCAAAGGTATTTTGAAATCCCTTGGTGGATCACATAAGCAATAAGGGGTCTGCATGCATATCCACAAAGGTTGTTGTACACCTATAATGAATAGCCATCATTGACAGACTTTGCTGCATTTGAACAGGTCTGACATATACCTCGGCCATAAACCCTCACTCACACAATTCAATAGAAACCGTAATGAGTGTGTGTGACATGGACGACCTAGGCTAGGGATCACTGCAGTGGCTGGCCTTGTCACAAGCATAGATATGTGACCTAAGGTCTGGAAAGCAGCAGCACACTCTGGCAAAGATGACAGATGTGTTCTTGGAGAAAGCAGGGTTCCCACACATGCAATAATTGAGGTCACATGTACGTATATGTATTTGCCACACAGCTACCTCACATGTGCAATGCACATACTGTTGTCATACAGTAGTAAAAGCAAAACCCACAACACATTGACCAACAGTGTCGCACACATAGAGCACACACACACACACTCACCAAGTGCAGGATTCAAACCCCTACCTACTTCATGATACTAGAGGAGTATGCATTAACACAACACGCTATACACATTACTGAGAGTTCTCTTTTCCACAGGTATATTTGTAGGATGGTGACATCATCAGACTTGACCAAGATTAGTATACCACTTTTAAGGTGTTTTACTACTCTCCAAAAGGGTTGCTCCTCTCCAAGGAGATCACACACACACACCCTTGTTAAGTGCAGGATTCAAACACCTACCTAACTTGTTTATGATACTACAGGAGTACACATTTACACAACACGCTATACACATTACTGTGAGCTCTCTTTTCCACAGGTATATTTGTAGGATGGTGACATCATCAGACTTGACAAAGATTAGTATACCACTTTTAAGGTGTTTGAGTACTCCCCAAAAAGGTTGCTCCTCTCCAAGGAGATCGCACACACACACTTGTCAAGTGTAGGATTTAAACCACTACCTAACTACTTCATGATATTAGAGGGGCACGCATTAACACGACGCGCTATACACATTACTGTAAGTTCTCTTTTCCACAGGTGTATTTGTAGGATGGTGACATCTTCAGACTTGACAAAGATTAGTATACCACTTTTAAGGTGTTTCAGTACTCTCAAAAAAGTTGCTCCTCTCCAAGGCAATCACACACACACTTGTCAAGTGCAGGATTCAAACCCCTATCTAACTGGTTTATGATACTACAGGAGTATGCATTTACACAACACGCTATACACATTACTGTGAGTTCTTTTTTTTCCACAGGTCTATTTGTAGGATGGTGACATTATCAGACCTGACAAAGAATAGTATACCACTTTTAAGGTGTTTGAGTACTCTCCAAAAAGGATGCTCTTCTCCAAGGAGATCACACACAAACAAACACCCACACTTGTCAATTTCAGGATTCAAACCACCACCTAACTACTTCATGCTACTAGAGAAGCAAGCATTAACATGACAGGCTATTCACATTACTGTAAGTTCTCTTTTTCACAGGTATATTTGTAGGATGGTGACATCATCAGACTTGACAAAGATTAGTATACCACTTTTAAGGTGTTTCAGTACTCTCCAAAAAGGTTGCTCCTCTCCAAGGAGATCACACACAAACAGACACTTTTTTTTTTCTCAAAAATCTTTTTATTAAATTATGGAATATAACAAGACATCAACCAACAAACATTGTATATATAGTCAATTAGGAGTTGATTTAAGTTATACAACATTGTAAAAGCACATTTCAACTCATGAAAGTGAAAAAAAAATCAAAAACAAACTTTATATACAATATATACAAATGGTAACCAGGATGCAAATGATAGAATGAGACCACAATCATATGAGAAAATAAAGTAGAAGAATAAATAAATTCCACACTGTACAAAAGATAAAAGTTTATAATCTAATATTCATCATTAATAATAGAAAGGACCTTTTCTAAAACTTTATTATTTAAAGCCATTTTTTAGGACTTTTCAACATAGTTTTTTGTGCTGAAACGTACAAGTATGCCATTGTTCTAAAGGCATTGCAATTCAATTTAGTACGGTCAAGCCAATTTCTGGAAATGTAAAGTTTTATAAGAGAACAGATAAATATGAGTACATGTGTATCTGGTTTAGACAGATGTATCTTAGGTATGTGTAGAATTGCAGTCTCCCAGGAAAGAGTTGACTTGTGATACCCCATTTTCTGTAACCTTACTTTCAAGGAGGTCCAAAGTTTATGAGAGAACTGGCAATACCAAAAAATATGTAAGAGGTCAGCATTAGGAGAGAAGCAACAAGGGCAGGAAGGAGAGTTATTTGCATCAAATTTATTAAGTTTGGAGGGAGTATGATAAGCATTATTATTTATCATCAACTGAGTATAGAACAATTTCTTGAAAGGGGAGTGTTCCAAAGTATTTCTAATGGCCAAGAGTTTTTGTTTCTCATTTAATTGAGGATTATGTTTGTCCCAGAAGTTAGAAAAGAGACATGAGTCTTGAATTAATTTGTTTATCAAATTATAAGATTTTGATAACCTTTTCTCAGGTAATAATAATGTTCTAATTACCATATCAAAACCAGATACACATGTACTATCCCTTGGGATTATATAAGCACAATTAGCCATAATTACATCTCTTAACTGACGCAGAATTATAGTATATTTACAATTGACTTTCAGTGTAGTTCGAAGATTTGCCAAAGACAAATCTTTGTGTTTCAAAAGATCCCAAACATTCATATTCTTTATAAGGGGATATTTAGTTAAATTAAATGGTGCATTATCTAACTTTAAGTTAGGGTTCAGATGAAGTGGTTGTATTAGATGAAAAATATTATCAAATTTAATACGTTTTAATAAGTCCTGAAATGCTTTGATCTTATGTTTTAGAAAGTTTGAGATTTTAAGTGAATTCAAAATATCTAAGGAGATAAATGGAATGGCAACAGGGTTTATGTTTTTGGATAAAATATACTGATGCCATAACTTCATCCAAATTGGACATTGATTATAATGAATGATATTCAGTTTAGAAATGGACAGTAGTTTGCTAGCCGAAATAATTAAATAACAGAGATACAAATTTGGTAAACCTAAACCACCCCTATCTTTAGAAGTTGATAATTTAGAGTAAGAAATCCTAACTGTTTTAGGGAACCACAAAAATTTAGCTAGTTCTTTGTTAACTTTATCGAAAAAAGATTTAGGAATGATTTGATCAGAAGAGTTGAATTGATAAAGAAATTTGGGAAGAATATTCATTTTAATGATTGCAGCTTTGGAAAGAAGTGATAAGTTGAGAAGTTCCCATCTACGCATGTCTAACATTATTGATATCCATATTTTAAGTAAATTATTTTGAAATGAAGACAGATTATTATGATCTATATGTATACCCAGATATTTAACCCCAAAAGTAATATGAAAATAGGAGACTGGAAATAAATATGGTTTATGTGCCAGATGGTTTACGGGGAATATATAAGTCTTTTGGGAATTAATGTGATAGTCCAACGCTAGAGAAAATTTCTCAATGGAATTAATTATTTTTTTAAGATCTGTAATAGGAGTTTGAAAATATATAACTAAATCATCAGCAAAAGCAGAGAAAAGTAAATTATTGTTTAAAATCCTAGGAATCCTATGAAATGTGTTTTGTGCTAAGTATAAAAGTAATGGTTCTAAGTATAGATTAAAAAGAAAGGGAGATAAGGGGCATCCCTGTCTCGTGCCACTAGTAATCTGTATAGAATGTGATGTGGATCCGTTAATATACAATTTGGTAAAGGATTCTTTGTAAAGGGTTTTGATAAAATTAATATATGTGATGGGAAAATTAAAGCAAGACATTGTTTGAAAGAGGAAATCCCAACTCACTCTATCAAATGCCTTCGATGCATCAAGAATTAATGCATATATTGGGTTGTTGTCATTTTTTGTAAGATGAATAATGGATTCCAAAGAGAGAGTGTTATCCCATACATGTCTGTGAGACATAAAACCTGCTTGTTGTGGGGAAATTATTGATGATAGAACCTTCTTCAATCTGTTGGCAAGAATAGAGGATAAAATCTTGATATCTAAATTAATTAATGAGATGGGTCTATAATTATGAGGGTCTGTTTTATCTTTGTTGTTTTTAAAATTAGAATAGTTTTTGAGGTGTTCCAATAAAGATCCGAAATGTCATTTATTTTTATGTAGTTATAAACTTTAAGAAGGAAGGGTGCAATTACTGACTTAAATAATTTAAAGAATTCAGAAGTAAAACCATCAGGACCTGGGGACTTACCAAGTTTGAGTCTATCAATTGATTCAGATATTTCAAGAAGACTTAATGGGGCCGAAAGAATACTTTGCTGATTTTCATTCAAAGTAGGAAATGTTATAGAACTAAGAAAACTGTTTATATGATTAATAAATTAGAAGATTTGGAATAAAGATCAGTATATAGTAATGTGAAGAGTTGCATAATTTCCTTGTCCGTGTTGTATAATTTATTTTTGAATTGTATGGGCGATATTTTGGGCCTATCAAAATTATTTTTAATTATTCTAGCTAGGGTTTTTGAAGGTACTTGAGCCCATTCAGAGTAGGTAACTAATAATCTTTGTTCCTGTATTGAAAGATTATTTTGATGTAATAAAATCAGATCTTTTTGAGAATTTATAATTTGTTTATAGACAGCAGGATCAGAATTTAATCTATATTGATTCTCAAGAGACTGAATTCTTAGTTTTAACAATCTTTCTTTATTATTGAATTGTTTTTTAAGGTATGAGGCCTTACCAATAAACATACCCCTTAACCTTGCCTTACACGCCCATTGAATATCATAGGGAATAACTGTTGAGTCTAAGTTGTTTTCCATCTCTTGAATTATTTCTATACACAGTTTACTAACTTCTTTATTAGAGAGCAAGTTGTTATTCAAAGTCCAACAGTTCCGTTTAAATGCATAAGCAAATTTAAACTCGAGATTCAATTTTAATAAAATTCTAGAATGATCCAAAAGAAATCTGGGCTCAATAATAAAATCCAAAACTGATTGTGTAACAGAATTAGATAAGAGAAAGAAATCTAACCTTGACCAAGAATGATAACATTTTGAATAATAAGTGTATATATCTTTTTTCTTTGAGTATTTAATGTATTGTAAAGTGTCTATAAGGTTATAATCCATTATTAAATCTTCAAGAGCAGAAGATGCTTGGTAATTATATGAAGAGGAAGAACTAGTTCGATCAAGATAAGGGTTAATTACAGCATTCCAGTCTCCGGTAAAATAAACAAATGCTGATGGTTACAAGGACTGTATAAATTTAGAACCAAAAGTGGTTTATCAAGATTGTATATATTAGAAGTAAAGTAGCACCATCTACCCTCCTTGTCATATTTTTCTTCAATAATAATCCCCTGAAATTTTTGTTTAATTATAATAGCCACCCCCCTGGAATTAGAGGTATCTCCCGAGGCTATTATTTTTTGGATCCATTTTTTATTTTTATCCTTGTACCAATCATCTCTAGGTATATGTGTTTCTTGTAAAAACATATATGAGCTTGAGATTTATAGATTAAATGAAACAATAAAGATTTCTTGTCTTTATTTTGGATCCCTCTTACATTCCAGGAATCTATTGTTAACAGATTAACCATACGTCAATCTAAAGTCCATTAATATTGATGGAATAAACTAAATAAATTTATAAATAAAGAGAAGATGAAAGAAAGGAACAAACATAACTTAATTTTGTTAAAATGATTGTTCTGAGTACAGATAAGTTTCAGTATAGGATTCATTGTAGTCTCATTTTCTTCCTTCTTCCCTAACCCAGTGCCTATCCACCTTAACCTAACGAAAGAAGGAAGACAAAAAAGTCTATACAAAAGAAGTAAGTACATAGTCACCCTTAACATCAAAATAAAAAAAAGAAAATTATGTAAAGTCCTAAAAAGGACTATAAACAAGTTATCAAAACTAAACATATTTACATATCTATCAAAACACAAAATGCCCGGCATACACATTCCCTATTCATCTGTATATTCACAAGCTCCTATACAGGTAAATATGATTGTAACGAATGTAAATAAACCATGCTAAAACAGCATTATGATATGAATTTGTAAGGAGATATAGTGGTACATAAATATAGTTAATAAAACAATAATATGGCTAAACACTGATAATCATAAATGTATATGAAAAAAAGTTAAATGTATGTCATAAACCTTAAAAATATATGTTGTTTAATGAAATGGAGTATTGTCAGTTAAATATAAAATTGCAATATTTTTATGTTAATAATATATGTAAACAGTTAACACTAATTAATATTCTTCACTTAGATTAAATTAATTAGTAAGGCTCTAGTAAATGTGGTGTCTAAATAGTAAGAATACTAACCAAACTAGTCTAAAGTCCTACTATAAAAATGACATCACGTGACATCTAAAATCCATTCAAAAATTAATAAAATATATAGCATGTTATTATAAAAATAAATGAGAGCCTCTTTATGAATCATGTTGTTCTTATATTCTATTATATATAAATTTATCATTCAGGTGTTTGAATCATACACATTAGAATTTATAACAAAGGCATCATATAGCCCTTAGCAACTATGCCTAAAAAATATAAATTCAAATAGTACAAGTGACATATAAATTCCTAAACTTGAATAAAAGACTTATTATTTGTTTATAATGAAGGATCAACAGCAAATAACGGACCCTAGTTAGTTAATCACTATCCCAGGTTCAGTGTGAAACAGATAATAATAAAATAAAACACATTTAAAATTATGCGCCTAGAGCTAACTAGAATATATGAAACAATATAAACATGAATGCTTGACTCAATGCACGACATACTGAGGTAATGGAATATGTAAAGAGAAGTTAAATCAGAGTCAGGCAGATAAATAGCCTGCTTCACAGGCACAGAGGCAGCAAAGCCTCCGCACGTCCGTGGAAGGCTTCCTGACCTTGTAACAAGCTTCTTGCAGTAGATAAATCAGAATAGCCATCCTGAGCGAGAGAAAATAACTTACTTGCAAAACTTCGTGATGGATTAATCAGTTGCTGTCAACTGCGCAGAGTCTTAGCGGTTGTCATCAGGTCCAACAGTACGAAACCAGGAAGTCATTGTATTTAGTAATCAGAAAACACATTTAAAATTATGTGCCTAGAGCACTAACTAGAATATACAAAACAGTATAAAGATAAATGCTTGACTCAATGCACAACATACTGAGGTAATGGAACATGTAAAGGGAAGTTAATTCACAGTCAGGCTGATAAATAGCCTGCATCACAGGCACAGAGGCAGCAAAACCTCCATATGTCCATGGGAAGCATCCTGACCTCGTAACAAGCTTCTTGCAGTGGATAAATTAGAATAGCCATCCTGAGCAAGAGAAAATAACTTACTTGCAAAACTTCATGATGGATTAATCAGTTGGAGTCAACGGCGCAGAGTCTTAGCAGTTTTCATCAGGTACAACAGTACGAAACCAGGAAGACATTGTATTTAGTGATCAGAATATTCAGGGATTCAAATTACAGTTACCGATCACCTTAGAAGCAAGCAGTTAAGTTGCAGACAACGTAGCGGCACTCAGGATGATTTCAACAGGACGAACATGTCACAGTTTCCTTGGGAATCATAACGTCATCATGCAGGCAAAACAGAAGGGAAAATAATTTGGGACTATGAACAGAAAACAAAACAACAGAACTCTAACCAGGTTGGTGGCGCTACTTTAGCACGAGAGTCTAGAAGATTTTCCCTCCATTCTGTTTGGGTGATATTTCATACAGAAAACCATATATCCACATAAACAAACTATAATGGAGTTTCTCAAAAATTATGGCACATTCATATAATGGAATAAAGATGTTTAAGATATTATCATCTCTATAAACCAATAAAAACAAATATTACACACTATAAAGTCAGAGTGTTTATTCGTGTGGTAAAGCTTGTCATAACTTTTGTTATTTAAAGAATATTTACAATGTCATGTAAAATCACCAGTTAAATTCCAAAGTACTTACAATGGTTAGGAGAATTACTTTTGTATGACTGTGTCAGGAAGGATTTTGAATAATTTCAAAAAGATATCCTTAGCTTCTTGAGGTTCTGAAGCCATATAACTTCTGTCATTATAACTAAAAGAAAGTGTGTTTGGATACCTCATTCGAAATTTTATTCCCCTTTTGATTAGGTCAGCACAATAAGGTGATAATTTTTGTCTGTTCAGTTTTATTTGTGGGGGTAAATCCTGTGAAAAAGTCAGCTTATATTTATTCCAGATGAGATATTTCTTACTCTTGACTGCTTCTAAAATACTTTGAGTGTCCTGGTAATTTAGTAATCTTGTATAAATAATCCGAGGTAAAGTAGAGTCTTGTCTGGCACGCAGGGCTCTATGCGCTCTTTCAACAATTAAGGTGTTAGTAGTTGTCTCAAAGTTAAGTAATGCATCAAATATTTGTTTAGTCACTGAAATTAAGTTTTGGTTTTCATAAGATTCCGGTAATCCTCTAATTATTATATTATTCCTGTGACTCCTTGCCTCTAAATCCAATAATTTGGCTTGTATTTCTGTAATGAGAACATCTTTGGATTTTAAATCTTATTTCCATATCCAGATTTTTATTTTCAATTATGTCCATTCTGTCATTAATCTGTCTTAGAGTTTTACCAAAGTCAGTAAATTGTTCAGAAAAAGACTGAATAGCACTTTGAATGGGCTGTAGTGCCATTTTCAAATCATCTAAATGAAAATTGGAGTCATTTTTATCTTTAGTACTTACTTTAATGTTCTCAGTAGCTTGTTTGGTGGTTCTTAATCTTTTAGAGCCAGAGTCCTTTTCTGGAGAAAGCATAGAGGAGAATTTGGCCCTGGTTGTCTGCATCTCCATGGAGTCAGAGTTGCCAGCCATGCCAGGAAAAGAGGTGTGACAACAGGAATACTGACCCAGATAGGAGCTTCTATAGTGCACGTGTCCAGAGACTGTTGAGGCCAAAAGATAGTCTGAGGTAAAATAATATAAAAGTTGCACTTTTTCCAAAAATGAATAATCCCAGAATGAAGAAAATATACCAGAGATACTTTCTGTAGAAAAAACGGTGGAAAAAATTCTCTTAAAAGTTATTAAAAATTGCTGGTAGTATCAGAGTATTGAGGAGCTCAGTTAATAGGGAGCAGTCTATCTGGCGGCCATTTTCGTTATCTCCACAAACAGACACTTGTCAAGTGCAGGATTCAAACCTCTACCAAACTGATTTATGATACTACAGGAGTACACATTTACACAACACACTATACACATTACTGTGAGTTCTCTTTTCCACAGGTATAGTTATAGGATGGTGACATCATCAGACCTGAAAAAGATTAGTATACCACTTTTAAGGTGTTTGAGTACTCCCCAAAAAGGTTGCTCCTCTCCAAGGAGATCACACACAAACAGACACACACTTGTCAAGTGCAGGATTCAAACCCCTATCTAACTAGTTTGTGATACTACAGGAGTACACATTTACACAACATGCTATACACATTATTGTGAGCTCTCTTTTCCACAGGTATATTTGTAGGATGGTGACATCGTCAGACTTGACCAAGATTAGTATACCACTTTTAAGGTGTTTTACTACTCTCCAAAAGGGTTGCTCCTCTCCAAGGAGATCACACACAAACACACTTGTAAAGTGAAGGATTCAAACCCCTACCTAACTGGTTTATGATACTACAGGAGTGGGCATTTACACAGTGCACTATACGCATTACTTTGAGATCTTTTTTCCACAGGTATATTTGTAGGATGGTAACATCATCAGACCTGACAAAGATTAGTATACCACTTTTAAGGTGTTTGAGTACTCTCCAAAAAGGTTGCTCCTTTCCAAGGAGATCACACACAAATAGACACACACACACACACACACACACACACACACACACACACTTGTCAAGTGAAGGATTCAAACCACTACCTAACTACTTCATGATACTAGAGAGGCACGCATTAACATGACACGCTATACACATTACTGTAAGTTTTCTTTTCCACATGTATATTTGTAGGATGGTGACATCATCAGACTTGACAAAGATTAGTATACCACTTTTAAGGTGTTTCAGTACTCTCCAAAAAGATTGTTCCTCTCCAAGGAGATCACACACAAACAGACACTTGTCAAGTGCAGGATTCAAGCTTCTACCAAACTGGTTTATGATACTACAGGAGTACACATTCACACAAAGCGCTATACACATTACTGCAAGATCTCTTTTCCACAGGTATATTTATAGGATGGTGACATCATCAGACCTGACAAAGATTCGTATACCACTTTTAAGGTGTTTGAGTACTCCCCAAAAAGGTTGCTCCTCTCCAAGGAGATCACACACAAACAGACACACATACACACACACAGTTGTCAAGTGTAGGATTCAAACCCCTAACTAATTGGTTTATGATACTACAGGTGTACGCATTTACATGACACACTGTACACATTACTGTGCATTCTACTTTCCACAGGTATATTTGTAGGATGGTCACATCATCAGACTAGACAAAGTGGGTTACATTAGGTGACATTAGGTGGGCTACATAGAAGGAATATCTAAACACTTTGGCCATGTGATCATCAAAGGAGAGTTTACTATCTAACTGTGTCCCCAGGGCCTTAATGACTTTCTCCATACATACTGGAGTACCATCTATGTGGTAATTTGCTTGCACTTTGTTTTAGCCAAAGGGGATGACTATGCATTCTTTGGCATTCTGCTTGAGGGCATTGTTTTAACACCAGGTATCTGTCTCTGTAAGCCCCTTCTGGAGGATGTGTGTGTCAGCCATAGAGTCGATTATGGATCACAGTTAGCAGTCATCTGCAAACCTGTTCAGCCATACTCCTCCCATGCTTGCCTGTACCTCTGAGCAGTGTCTACTGAACAGGTGGGGTCCCAGGACCAAGACCTGTGGGATGCCATTTGTGACTGGCTTAGAGTCGGACATGGCACTCGCAACTCTGAACATGTATGTTTGATCTGTGAGCCACTTGACCACCCATCCTGTGACATAGCTGTTAATGTTCAAGCTGGTAAGTGTGTCCATGATGACAGAGTGGGGAATGGTGTAAAAAGTCCTTAGTGAGGTCCAGGTGGGCTGTGTGGACTACTTTCACCTCCATCTATGTCCTTGGTAACTGAAATAAGTCAACTATGTTTAGGAGGTAGGATCTGCCTTTAACAAGGTGAGGTTGTGTAGAGTCCAGTGTCTGGAGGTCCCCAATGTCTCTGTTTATGGGTTGCATGACAATTTGCTCAATAGCTTTGTAGACCAGGCTGAGTAGACATATAGGGCAATGGTTTCCAGGTTCTGTTGTGGCACCCCCTATGTGGAGCTGGATGACTGTTAGTGTATGCCATTCTTTGGGTACATAGCCTGTGGTACGATTGAGTCTGGGCAATGAATGTAGGTGAGGGTGTAGTTCCTTTTGGGGCTAGTGTAAGACGCAGCCTGGGACACCATCCCGTCCCATTGATGCTGTGTTCTTGGCTTTGGAGAGGGCTGTCTTTACCTGCATGTCCATGAAGTCTGGGACTCTGCATCCTTCTGTGTTGGACACAGGCCCTTTTGGGGGTGATGGGGGGAAGTTTGCACTGAACTTGTCCCCCAGGATGTGGGCAATGAAAGCTGGTTCAGTGTATTTCTTGTCATTTGTCAGTAGCTGACACCATATTTGGAAGCTGACACCTACATGTCTGGTATAGCTACCAAAGGCTTTGTGGTTGTTATTCTTACATTCCTTGGCAATTTGTCTTTAGCAACTGGCCTTGGATTATTTTATGAGTGATCATTGTTTCTTCCTAATAATGATCAGTGATGCCTTTCCTTTAGTGAAGTTGGCTCTATCAGGTGTTAGTTTCCTCCTTCTGTTGTCTAGCTTATTTATGGGCAACGACCACCATGTTGTTTTCTTATTTTTGGAGGAGTGCATCTTGGTTTTATTTGTGATGTCTCGATCCATGCATCCCTGTAGATGCTCATAGGATGCACTTGTAAATGATTTGGCAGATTGTATACCATTATCCTATAGCAAGAGGGCTTTGGAACTTTCCACTTTGGTCTTGGGAATGTGCAGTTTGCTTTTGAAAATGTCTTCACAGTGGTTTCATTGACTGGGTGGGGGGGGGGGCGGGATGTGGATGTCCAGTGTGATTACTTTATGATCTGATATTACCAGCGAGGGGTTTATCTCTGTTGTGGAACACTGGTACCCCATGTTGGTGATGATCATGTCCAGTATGGGTGTCACCTTTAGTGGGCATGGTGACCAGCTGTTCCAGGGTTTTAGAGTTTTTAAACTCTAGGAAACATTGGGCAAAGGACGCTGTACACGAGTAATTCTCCCACTCAATGTTTGGGTAGTTGTAATCACCTCATATAATGGTGTTTGATAGGACCTTTATATTTTCCACTGTTCTCAGGAATACTGAGTGAGGTTCCTGAGACAAGGTAGGTGATCTGTAGCAGGCTACAATCTTATGAGCAGCCTTTCCCAATGTTAGTTGCACTTGCATGGTCTCCAAGGCTTCATGCTGTGCCACTAACCTGAAGGTGAATGGGTACACCCCTTCCTTTTGTATTTCACTCATGGTTTTGGGTCCGAAGGTCAGAGGGATTGTGAGTGTTTTATGTGGAGCATGTCCAACAGCTCTGTGTTTGACATAGCTTTGTATGTTAGGCAGTGAACACATCTGAGTAGGCGATATGCAACGGAGTACAGATGGAGCATTTTGAGATGGTCTGTGTATGGCATGTATTTCAGGCCACTAATGCTTTTTGTGAGGTATTGCTGCAGGCTTTCCAGTTGTTGTAGTTGTCTTGTGAGGTACATAGCAAAAGTGGCATTGTACTCTATTATAGTTCTGGTGAGTGATGAGTAGAGGGGAACAATGTCCTCTTCTATTCTGCATGAGACACATTTTCTGATGAGGTGTGCCACATAGCAGGGTTTCCTGACTACTGTGGGGATGTGATTATCACAGTTGTGTCCACTGTCCACCTGTGACCCAAGGTCTCTTGTCACACTTTCAGTGTTAAGTATACTACCGCCTATGTTGTAGTTCTTGGCTACAGAGTTTTTAACAAAGGGGATGACAATGCACCTTTTGGCATTGAGCTAGAGCCCATGGCTTTGACAACAGCCATCTGTCTCAGTGAGGCCCTTTTGTAGGATGTCCACATCTTTAGTGTTTACAATTATGGCTCCTAGTTTGCAGTCCTCTGGAAACTTCAGTAGCCACAGACCTTCCATGTTAAAGTTTACTTCAGGGAAGTAGATACTAAACAGGACAAGACACAGGACTGGACCCTGTGGTACTGCACTCATCACTGGTCCAAAGTCATACTTGGAGTCTGCTACTTTCACAGTGTGTGTTCTGTCAGTAAGCCTGTTGGCAACCCATCTTGTGACATAGCAATTTATACCTAGTTCAGTGGGTTTATCTATATTTCCAGAGTGTGGGGTGGTGTTGTAAGCCATGGCAGGATCTACATAGGCTGTGTGACCCACCTTACCCTTGTCTACGGTTCTGGTGACTGCTTCAATGTCATCTATCAGGTTTAGGAGACATGATCTGCATTTTACAAACACAACATGGTTGTGGTCCAGGGTTTGGGGATTACCAATGTAATTTTTTATATGTTGTATGATGATACATTCCATGGCCTTGAATAGCGGGCTCATCAGGCTAATGGGGTGCTAGTTCCTGGGGTCCGTGGTGTCTCCACCCTTGTGTAGTGGGATAACCATCACTCTGCACCATTCAGCAGGCACAAAGCATGAGGTGAGGCTATGACTGCACATGGTATGTCAGTGTGGTGCCTGCTCGTTCTGTGGTTTGTATGGAACACAGCCTGTGAAGTGATCTGGTCCCATGGCTGCTGTGATACTGGCTTTGGAGAGTGTTTTTTACCTGTGCAGCCGTGATGACAGCAACTTTGCAGTCTTCCATTATAGAGATGTGCTCTTTCATGGGTGAGAGGGAGTAAAGTTAACACTGATCCTATCTGCCAGGATGTTGGCAATATCAGTTGGATCTGTATATTTAGTGCCATTGAGCTGTAACTCAGAACAGATCTGAGTGTAGCCATGACATGGACCTGTCTGTTGGGCAGAGATCTCCTAAGTAGACAGTATGCAACAGAGTACAGATTGGGTTACATTCAGTCTTGTTGCATGGGGCAACTATTTGAGGCCAGTAATCCTCTTGTTAGGGTACGTCAGTGGTCTTTCTGGCTGATGAACGTGCCTAGTCAGATTCATCGCAAGTGTGTTGTGGTACTCTCTGATGGGTCTGATGACTGATGAGTAGTGGGAACCTCCTTTGACCTACATGCACAGACCTTGGCAGTTTGTGTGAACACATAGCATGATTTTCTGACAACTTTGTGAATGTGTTTCTGGAAGTAGAGATGTCTATCCACATTTGTCCATAGATCCCTTATTATCACCTCTGGATTTAGCATAAGTGTGTGAGCATGCCCAGTATGACCTTTCAGTATGTTGTTGCCTGGCATTTGCTTCATTTATTTGTGTGTGAGCATGCCCAGTATGACCTTTCAGTGTGATGCTGAATGAAATCCACTACATTTGTTGGAGTGTGTGAGCATGCCCGGTATAGACATTTATACTATATGTGTATGGAAAATCAAGTTGCATTTATACAGCAGGGCTCACCTTTGTGTCATAGATCAACAGGGATCATGCTGTGTCTGCAGGGCTTCCATGAGACACTTTGCATAGACTTATTAACATTTCTACATACAGGGGGGACAGCTATTCTTTGTACATTTCTTCCCGGGGGCACACCTGATTGTTGCTGTGGGTATACATAAGATGAGGGGTTCACCTGACACTTATACACATTTGCTATGCCTGCACTGCTATGTATGGTACACCATTTCCATCTGTACTGTTGCCTATCGTACTGGCTTGAGGCATACTACTGTACTACACATCTTAGCGTCCAATGTCACGTATATTAGATTGCGACTTCATAGCCTACACAACCCACATCACACCACCTGGCCTGATGTTTTCTGTCTGCATAGGCCTGTGGGGGAAGTTACCCATATGCCTCTTTAGGGGCATGTTACAGCATTTCTTTGTGTTTGCATTAGTGTGCAATTGTCCTGCTGTGTCTGTGCTACTGCAATGCTCCAAAGAAATCCAAGGCAGGGAAACAGACCACCAGAGTAAAAGGCAAAAGCAATGAGGCTTGACCACCAAAATAGCGTAGAATCAATTTAATTTCCGCTTTCGTCAGAAGACTTCATCAGAATACACATCACAAAAAATAAGCATCCTTAAATAACACTTCAATTAATCAATTAACCAGTAAAAAGCATTAATTAAAATATGTCCAACAACATTAAAGTGCAAATCCATATTATTTGAACAAGGAAGCAATGTTATTTTTGTTAATGCTTAACTTGCCATTCTTTAAAAAACATTTAATGTTAATGGTCCCATTTAAACCAGGGTATCTGTCAGATTTTAATCGGACCTGCCACAATTTGGTTATGGCCTGGTGGGAGGATTTCTTTTTAACCCCGTTAAAGACCAGGTTTGAAATGTTGGTATATTTTAGGTTTGTCGATGATTTGTTTTTTATCATTGAAGGGAATAGAGAAACAATGGGAGATTTTGTTATGGAGATTAATGAACAGGTTGGTTTTTTAAAATTTGAACTAGGGAATTCTGGATTATCTGTTAATTTTTTGGACGTCTCCTTGAGATGGGACATCTTAGAAAGTAAATTTAACAGTAGAATATATCGCAAAGAGACTTTCACAAATAGTTATCTTCATTTCGATAGCGCCCATCAAAAACACACCCTTAAGAACATTCCAAAGGGACAGTTCATCAGGGCCTGTCGAATGACTTCATCCAAACAGGATTTGTTTGATGAAATTTCTTTCATCAAAAATTTGTTTTTAAAGAGGGGATATCCCAGTATTGTGTTGGATGACACTATAACACTGGTTTTAAGTAGGAGAAACACCCATTATCCAGCTATTTTGGATTATAAGGTGGATACCAATTCCGACGTATTAACTTCTAACACATCTATTAATACAGGCGTTGTTGGTCCTGTTTGTTCCTTGGGAATGAGTATAGATGGGCCGGCTATAAAAAACTTGATTGAAAGAAACTGGAGAATTATTCAAGGGAATGATGACATTTCTAGAGTGTTAGGTGAGAAACCAGTTTTTGTTTTCAGAAATACTTTTAACATTAAAAAGGCATTGGAGGCTAATTATACACCATTAGTTAGTAATAAAACAAACACAAAGGGTGTTTTTCCTTGTTACAATTGTAACACGTGCCGATTTTTGTCTGTAGGGCCATTAATAGTTATTGAAACTATGGATAAGACTATTTCGGTACCTGAATATGTTAACTGTTGTACCAAGGGGGTAGAGTACATTGGGTTATGTTGTACATGTCCAGCTTTTTACGTTGGTATGACAACTAGATGTTTAAAAACTTGCATCCGTGAGCATTTATACAGTATTAAGACTCACGATGAAACCAACGCCTTGTTTAAACACTCTGTTGTTTGTAGTAATTTTAAAAAAGTTTTATTTTCTGTTCTTGAAGTTTGTAAATCTGATTTAAGGGGGGGGGATTTTAGAAATTTTGTTGAGCAAAGGGAAGCATTGTGGCAGGTCCGATTAAAATCTGACAGATACCCTGGTTTAAATGGGACCATTAACATTAAATGTTTTTTAAAGAATGGCAAGTTAAGCATTAACAAAAATAACATTGCTTCCTTGTTCAAATAATATGGATTTGCACTTTAATGTTGTTGGACATATTTTAATTAATGCTTTTTTACTGGTTAATTGATTAATTGAAGTGTTATTTAAGGATGCTTATTTTTTGTGATGTGTATTCTGATGAAGTCTTCTGACGAAAGCGGAAATTAAATTGATTCTACGCTATTTTGGTGGTCAAGCCTCATTGCTTTTGCCTTTTACTCTGGTGGTCTGTTTCCCTGCCTTGGATTTCTTTGGTTTATTTAGTTGTGGTGTTTCGTTTGGTCGCTACTGCAATGCTATCATGGCTTAGTGGTTCAGTAATGTGACTATAATACACAGTATCCTGGGTTCGAGCCCTGTCACTGCTTTTTATTTTCATGCTGGGCAGACCAGACTGCTTAAGGGACAGTAAAGCTAATATGAGCATGTTTACCTGACTTTGCTCAACTTTGCCCGACCTTGCCTAACATTGCTCAATGTTGCCTGACGTTGCGCTAGTTAGCATGGGCAATTTTGTTTACATATACTAAATATTGGTAAAAGCTGCTTAGCACTGCTTTATATTGCTTAAAACATGTCAATCATGCCTCAGGTTGTGCTGCAGGGCTGCTTATGTTGGATGCACATACTACACTCCCTATACATGTTTGAAAACAGATAGTGTCAAGTTAGGCATCCCTTTTATTTTATGTGCGAGTCAGAGAGAGGTATCATTTCCAGGGTTCCTACTGAGCCAGTGTATGTGCTAAGCATTGCCTCTTTGCCAAGGCCAAGGCATACTGGGCACGCCTCCTTCTGCCTACTGGGGCAGGCTCAGGTTGTTCCTCCTCGAGTCATGCTGTGCCTGTGCAGGCCTTGGCAATGGTGGGGGGCTGTTTGGCCCTTCCCCATGCTGTTCCTGTTGCAGCTGTTTTTGCAGGATCATATTATGTAGCATGGCACATACCATGACAATTTGGGTACATGTAGTTGGTGAGTACTGCAAGGCTCCACCAGATGTGTCCAGGCACCAGAACCGTGACTTGAGCATCCCAAACACACACTCTATTACATTTCATGTTTGTGTGTGTGCCTCATTATGGAGTTCTTGTTCAGGTATGTGTGCATTTCTGATGGGTGTCATCAGCCACAGTTCCAGTGCATATCCAGCATCCCCCACTAGGTGACCGTCAGGGATGTCCCCATTGGCAAATGTCTGATACAGCTGCGTCAGATGCCAGATATGGGAATCGTGGTAGCTTCCAGGGCAGCCAGCACACACATTCAGCATTATGCCCTGGGCATCCCACACGACCTGGCAGTTGATGGAGTGGAAGCCCTTGAGGTTGATGTAGGCTCTACCCCACTCACCGGCTGGTGCTTTGATGTGTATGTCCGTGCAGTCAATTGCACCCACTACCTCAGGGTATTCCGCTATTTGCTGGAAGAGATGCATATTGATGGCCAATACCTCACAGGAATTGGGGAAATATACATGATCTCCGACATGTGCTGACATGGCATTCAGGAACTGGTGCAGTACCCTGGATGCTGATGCCTGTAAAATCCCCATCATATCACCAGTTGGTCTCTGGAAGGTACCTGTTGCTAGTATTCTTAGGCCAACACATACCTTGGTTTCCACTGGGATGGGTTCCCCTCTGTTGGTTCTGTGTGTGAGGCGTGGCCTGCACAGCTCAACAATTTGCTGCAGGAGGTCACTGTCCACTCTGTAGTGCTCCACTATCTCCAACTCATGTAGCCCCTGGTAAGTTACCCTGGGTCTGTACAGTCTTCTCCGTCTCCTCACTGTGGGTTGCTCAGCAGCATTCACAATGGCACCACCCTCAGCATCTTGCATATGTTGCCTTATAGTAGCAATGGCAGCCCCTAGCATTTTTTTTGTCTCAGTTAAGCTTTTTAAGTTTTCACTTCTCTTTGTAGACTGCAGTGTTGCAGTGTTTCTAAGAAAAACATGGGGAATGTTGTTTGCAGAGTTTTAAGCGCTGGGCTGGGCTGGGCTAGTGTACTGCCTGTGTAATTGGCTGATTCTGATTGATTTCACCTGGCAGCTCTGCTAGATCTCCTTGGTTAACTTCCTACTACTTCTTTTCCTTCCTTTTCCCTTTCTGTTTCCACAGGGGGCAGCGACGCGCAAACAAGCGCAAACAAGCACAAACATGCACACATGAATGCACACGCGCACACACAAGCTTACACAGGCTTATGCAGGCTTAGGCAGGTGCACATGCATGCACACAGGCTTAGACAACCTTACACAGGCTTACACGGGCACACACACGTGCACACAGGCTTAGATGGGTTTACAGGCATGCACACGTGCGCACACAGTGTATGCATCTTTGAAAGAAACTTTAGTGATATCCACGGAGTACACCTTAGTTTTCTGGGTTTCAGTTAAGACAACTGTAGACACACCTCTTCCAGTCCTGAGTAACTTACAGCAAACACATGCCACTCTGCTCCAATAAGCTTACAGTCTTTGATATATCCCCTCATGATGTCACCTATTTTCTACTCTGTAACTCCCCTAATCTTACTCTTACACTCTAAGGACATGGTTCACATGGCAGGGAAAATTGGGATTCACTATCCTTATCCTCATTTGCATAGGATTGCCTAGTAATGCTTGGTTACATCTCTCAGACTGAGCTTCCCCCCTTAGCAACCACTACTCAGTAGCCATGTTGTCTACAGCCTGCCATTACACCTGCATGGCAGATGAATATTTTTAATAAAATACCTATTTTTGGCTTTTATTTTTTTTTTGCTGGTTTTTACAGCACTGCACGTTTATGTGGCACTGTGCTATGCTTAAACATCGGAGATTGGGGAAAAAATATTTTTTATTATTTTGCAACAGATAAAAATGCCAATGGCCTTATCTTTGGCCATTGGCATGCTTCCTCAACTGGATGCATCCTTTATTTGGAGCTGTCATAGCTCTGTTTTGCTATTTGCAGAACGGTACTCCGTTACCAACGGAGTACATTTCTGCAAATAACATTACTCTTACTCGGACAGGTTAGTGTTTCCTGGATTGCAAATTTACCTCATTTGCATAGCTTTCCCCAGCAAATGAGGTAATTTGCATAACATAACACTGTCCATGCAAGGGTAGTTTTAGGAGCTCTCATGCATGCCCCTGCCGGCTGTTCCAGGATTGCTCGGCAGACATATTGGCTGTCTGTAGTCTTACTCTACTCTTAGACTCCGTGCAAGCCTTCGTGAATCCGGCCCCATGTTAAATGAGCTTAAAATATACTGATTGTGCAACTGATATCACACTACAAGCACTACCTTAACAACAGACAAGCAGGGGATTCCTTAAGTGACTATTTCCACCTTAAATCTTTCATAGCAGTCAAGGGGAGCTCTAACTAGTACATAAGAATGTTTCAAATAACAGCCTTGTCAGAACCTAGTAACAGAACTCTGTTTATAGTGACACTAACTGTTTTATCCACATTTAAATATGGATATCTATGTTACTTTTAAAATGGGAATTTGAAGTGTAGTGAAGTCAGTAAGCCACAGAAACTATGATTAAAAATTTTCAATTCCTATTATGCAACAATGAGGTGAACTAAATATACTATTAATAAAAAGGGAGATGAGAAAAAACATTTGTGTATATGTTGTCTCTGTTCTTCCTTTACATATAACTAATTATACTAAGGTGAAAGATAACATTTGAATCTGGTTTTCCTGACTGCCTATGAATGAGATGTAACTATATTTTTAGAAGTCACTTTAAGTTATAAAACCATTTAACATTATCAGACACAACCACTAGACTTATGATGAGTATGTTGCATAAAGTATAAGTTTAAGAAAAAGTATAAATGTCTCAGAGTATAACAGGCAATATAAGAGATAAAATACATACATTTTGAGGTAAAGTCGAGAAGTCTATATCTTTGTTGATTCTTTGAGAGATTTGGAAGACTGTGTAGTTTTAAAATCAGTTCTTTCTTTTTCCTTACATCAGACCAAGTATTTTTTTTCTGGAGACCTTTTCAAATTGGTGGAAACAGTCCAGTCCATTTCTTCAGGAATTGTGTTGATATTATTATTCTTGATGAAGGTAGAATGTTGTTTAAGGTTCTCAAGTAATTTGAATAGAAATTTCTGATTCTAGCAGGATATACCATCTGCACTTTTATTTTATTTTGTTTGAGAAGTTTCACTAATGGCCACGTTTTTTTCCTTGTTTCTAACACTTTTATAGAATAATAATTGTCAAGTCTGATCTGACTCTTTCTATGTTATGGGACTTTTTCTCCAGGCTGTTTTTAAAATGAGCTCTTTATCCAAGAAGGACAGGAACTTTATCACAATTCATCTTGGTGGTGCATTAGATGAAGATGGTATAGATTTTCCTATGGCTTTGTGAGCTCTTTCTATTCCATTTGATAATCCTTCTTTTAATTCAAGCACTTCAAGAAGCCAGGAATTCAAAAAGGTGATGATGTTTTCTCCCTCAGTTTTTTCTAAGTCCAAATATTCTTCTATTAGTTCTCCTCTCCCTGTTCTCTAAATCAATCACTTTATTAAGTAGCCAGTTATTTTGGTGAAGTAAGATTCTGTCTGATTTTCCTCTTCTTTGAGTCTTCCATCTATGTCATTTAGTGATGTCTCCATATCAAGTAATTTACTTTGTAGTTGCTGCAGTTTTTCTTTTAGTACATCTGCTTTTGGCAGTTCTCCTTGAGACTTTCCAAATTATCAGCGAATCTATCCATTTTCAATGACAGTTCATCTAATGTGGAAGACATCAGGGCGATATTGTACTTGAGGGCCTCACCAGTTCATTTCGCGTAGAAGTGGGCGTGTTGCGATTTGAGTGACAACCCAGTCTGCATAAGTAATTTGCTTGTGCATACATGATATGAGAATATTAATGTAAATTAAATGTAAATGGTCTTGCAAATCTCACTTTACGGTCATTCAGTCTATTTAATCAGAAAACCCAAAATTTTAACAGTACACTCTATAATTCAGGAGTTTACAAACGTGCAAAAAATGACAAATAACGCCAATAACACGTACACTTTCCTAGTGTTAATACAGTTGACCTAAGTCAATGGTCAGAACCACGCCTCTCGCACAGTAAAAAGCCTGATGACATGTTTTGCTGCTAACGTTTGATTTTTCTGAATCTTTTTTGGTTTCATTTGTTTGGACAGTAAAAAGCCTGATGAAATGTGTTTTGCTGCTAACGTTTGACGGTTTCATTTCTTTGCTGGTTATGGTACAATAAAACCTGTCAATTACTGATGTTGGTAACAGTTTACTGTTATATTTATTGTTATATTACATGTCAGTGCACTTGTTTTCTTTTTACATTTTGTTGTACATTCAGAGGGAATGCATATTCATGAATGATATATCACGGGGGTGGGTTTTGGGTGGGGCTTGCTACTGCGCATCTGGTGAGGCCCTCATGTACAATATCGCCAACATCAGTTGTATCTCCTTCTTCAGAGTAGTTTCTGAGTGAGAATTCTTTAAACTGGCCATTACCAAACAACTGTGTTGTTCTCCAGACTATTTTGACAGGAAAAACTCAATAATATTTTTTGAAATTTGGTAGAGTTGTAGTTCTTAAGTTCCTTAATATTTTTTTTCTATTTCTGGTTAATGAAAATACTTTTTCCCCTGTTTTCTAGTACTGTTTTGTGGAGCTCTAATAAATGCTGCTTATCTGTTTGCGATCTAGGCTCCGGCCAAAATGCATATAGTTCTATCAGTTAGAGGAAGGGAATCTCAAGCTTTTGCTACTGTGTGTCAGTATAGGTTTTGACCAGAGAAATTGCAGGGTTTAAGTATGGAGAGAAGTTGTTTATATTTAGATCCGAGAGTTCTATTAGGTGTGTATAGGTTGAGTAATGTACTAAGAGCTGGACATGCTGAGGGTTTGTAAATGATATTGTGTACTGTTTTAAGTTGTGGGTAGGTAAGATGATTTGGAAGGTCTAGCCATTGAATGGTATGTAGAGATTTACAGCAGTGTGTGGAATTTGCACTGGTGGAAAACTTGAAGATTTTGTTACAGCAGCTTTCAAGCTTAGCTTTTAGGGAAGACTGTAATTTGGTAAGAATAGGGGGTGCTGAAGAGTAGAGTGGGTATTAGGTAGGATATGACTAGGGTCATCTTTGTTTGGGTAATCAGGAAGAGTTTGTTTCTGTATAGAATGCGCAGTTGCAAAGTTTCTGTTTTTTTTCTGTGTTGCTTTGTATGTGGAGGTCAGACTTAAATTTATCATCAATTATGACAACTAATAATTTGGTATGTGGGACCAGTTCAGTTTCAGTGTTGTTGATGGAATACATTTTGAATCTGGTTTTGTCAGAGGTGTGAGACTATGGATTATTAAAGAGGAGTAGCTTTGCTCTTTTGAGGTTGAGCAAGAGTTGAAAATTGTTAAGCCAGGTATCAATAGAGGTAAAAGCTTGGATTATATGCTGTAGGTGCATTGGAGAGGTTGAAGAGAAGATGATAGTGGAGTCATCTTCATATTGAATAAGTGTGTCTTGGCAAGAGAAAGTATGTAATTTGTTGATGAGAATTTTAAAGAGTAATAGACCAAGAGCCTGTGGAATGCCAGTGATAGTGAGAAGATATGGTGGCATAGTGGATTTTCATTTTACTGATTGCTGTCCATTGGTTAGGTAGCTGGAGAACCATTGAACTGATGGGGGTGATAGACTAAGGGTGGAAAGTTGTTTGAGAAGTTCAGGGTGAGAGAACATATCAAAAGCTTTTGATAAGTCTAGAAAAATTGCCGATACAAGTTTTCCAGAGTTTCTTCCTCTGTTGACAATGTCTTTGAAAGATTATAAGGCTTTAGATGTACTGTGGGCTTGGAAGAAACCATGTTGGGTATTGGTGAATAGATTGCTTTGTAAAATAAGCTGTGGAAGTTGTTTTTGAATATATTTTTATGGAACTTTTGAGCTTGGGGGAAGAGATAACTAGAAGATGGAAAGTTGTTATGTCAGTAGAGTTACCTCATTTGTGCAGAGGGGTTATAAGGAACATTTTCCATAAGTTTGGAACATATGATTTTGCAATGGATCTGTTAATAAGGATGCTAATTGTGTATGGTATGGCATTGGCCACAAGTTTTAGAAACTCTGGTGGGAGGTTTTTTTGCTGATGTTGAGAAATGTTTAGTTTATGAGTATTTTTTTTTATTATAGTTATAAGAACTGGGTGAAAAACAAACTGGGCAGGGTTGGGTGGTGAAGCATTGGGGAGGTGGCAGTTTTGTGAATAATATATAGAGGTGTGTTTTGGGTAGAGCTGGGGGAGTTTATTGGGGAAGAATGGGAAGTGTTTTGGAATTTGAGGTTAATATGTCTATGCATTTTATGAAATATGTGTTGAAATTAGTAGCTGTTTGAAGAGGTGTGTAGTCTGAGAATGAGGGTATGTTCTTTTTATTTCCTGGTTTGAGTAGGGTTGATATGGAGGATCAGAATTTTTGGGGCATGCGTCTGAGTTTATCTTGTATACGAGCACAGCATATTTTTTTATCCAGTGTGACTTCTTGTGTATATTGCATAGATGTCAGAATAACTGCAAGTTTGTGCTGTTTCTCTTTTTTTACCTGGTACACCATGCTTTGTCTCTATCTTTCATCAGGAGGTTGCATGATTTGGTGAGCCATGAGGCAGTGTTATTTTTAGTTCTTTATGGGGCAAGGTTGCTGAGCATGTTTAGAAAGTCTGCACTGAAGTGTTCTACAGATGCATTTAGGAGAAGATCTTTTAGAATTACTTACTTTATGCATTTTAATGATTCACAGAAGTATTCTTGGAGAAAATGTTGTGAGGTTATTGGTTGTTTTGAGTTTATGTTCCCTTGAGAGTTGAGAGATAGTCCTATGTGGGTTGATCATAACTGAAGGAATCTGGGAGAGTATTTTTTAAAGTAAACTTGGCTGGGTTGGAGACTAGTATCCAGTCAGGGATGAATTGCTGAATATTATTTTTACCACACCTTCTTGTTGAATTGATAAGTTGAGTGACCAGTAAAGGTATATGATACTTGTTGGGTTGATTGTGGAGAAGGTCTGCCAATCAATGTTTACATCACCAAGTATGATTTTTTTCATTGTTTATTACCTGAGGTACCCAGGATAGGATTCCTTCAAGAATGGGAATGTTATGATCTGGTACAAGGTATATGTTCTTGGATGCATTTAGTTATAGAAATGAAATAAGAATTTCTGCTTTATTGAATTTTGGATAGTAATTGAAAAAGGAGTTACTGTGTAAGCATTTGGAGGAGTAGGATTATTCCTCTCCTGCTTTTTCTAAATAAGAAACATCTTTATTAAATTATCACTTATGATAGGCAATCATACAGTTATATAAATGAAAACAAATTATATTGGCACAATTTTAGTTGCAAACATTACACATCACAGTCTATATTGACATAATTTTATATTTAATCATTATACATCACATACAATCTATCCAGTCATTATTAGTCAAATATTGCATAGCTCATTTAAATCCTGCCTTCGTTTAAACCTCATTCTTCCTCTGCATGTATTATTCCCACAATTCACATTTTTTCTACGTAATTTGCTCCTACCCTTTTCTAAAGATCTCAGTTACAGTTGTTTTATCTCAGTTACTATATTCACTACTTCTAGAAAGGTTGGTGTAGACTCTGATTTGCATTTTATATTAATTTCTTTTTGGCAGCCAACATAATTAGACTTAGCAAGGCCTTACTTTGTCTAGGCAATTCCAATTCTGTATTATAGCTCAAAAAATCATTTCCCCAGTTGCACCAATTTGCCTACCTATCATCCCTGACAGAGCAGTCTGTAGGGAATCTTTACAGTCTGCCAACTCATTACACTCCCAGAAAATATCTTCCCAATTATCTCATTCTTCCCCATCACAGCTCCAACATTTGCTGTCTACATGAGGAAAAATTCTTTGGAGTCTTCTTGGTGTATAAAAATACCTATGCAAACACTTCCAAGCAAAGATATTAAATTTTCTAGATATTGTTACATATTTTGGAGACATACATATATACCCCATTGTTTCTTTGTGAATTGCTTATCCAGTCTCTCTTCCCAATCTTTCTAACCTCCTCTGATTGATTATTATACTTTCCATGCAATATTTTGCATGCTCTACTAGTTATTCATTTTTAACAGCAGCTTCTGTTCTAGATTTTACTAAAAACTATACCAGTGCTGGTCTTTCACTTAGGATCACCTGTTTCTTTCTCTTTGCCTATGCTCTGATATCAATCCTTGATAGGGAAGGCACTTTCTAGCCTGCAGTCCCAATAAATTATTGGTCTCTTCCCATTCTGTTACCATTCTTGCTCTAATTATTTGCTCCCAATACCTTGGCTCTTTTGCCAGTTTTCTCCAATAAATTCCAGCTCCCTCTTGCCTGTTTTCTGCATCTCTAATTGCAGCAATCTCTATCAGCAGAATCTCCTTTTTCCTTTGTCATGTGGACATATTTCTTAAAATACTGTCTGCTACTTTATGAATATAATATTCTGCATGGTTATTGCTATTCTCCTTATGGATATGCATCCAAAAATCCCAGTTTCTCCTTGTTTCTTGAGCTTCCCTGTTCTATAATCATCCTTTTCCACTTCAATTATAGGTTTCTGCTTGTGGTATGTATAGGAGCTTTAAATATGTAGCTCTAAAATACCCCTTCAAATCAGGTAATCCCAAACCATCTTGTTCAATTGGAAGAATCACCTTATACCACTTTACTCTTGTGGTCTTCTCCTCCCAGATAAAATCTTTCAGCTCTTCATTAATTGCTATTTACAACTTCTTCTCTGATTGATAGAAATATGCCTGACATGCATATAAAACTAAAGGGACTAAAAATATTTTAACTGTTTGTATTTTGTTGTTCATATCCATATAACAGAGCTTCTAATTTCTCAGTTTTAGTATTATCTTTTGTTTAGTTTCTTCCTACACATTGTTAGCTTGCCACACCAGAATCCCCTTTAATCCATATTACTAAATACTTCATTTATCATGTTCCCAGAAATATGGATATTGCTGAACCAGTTCATGTATAGGTACATCATTTACAATATTGCCATCCTTGAATATCTGAGTCTCTTTATTTTTTTTTGCCAGTGGCTCTAAATGTAGTGCAAACAACAAAGGGGAAAGAGGACACCCCTGCCTGTTTTCTCTGCTCAAACAGAAATTCTCAGAGAGGAGCCCACCCCCTTTAATTTCTGCCTCTGATCCCTCATATATCCTCCTAATCAACCTTATAATTTTATCAGGGAATGCAAATGTTTCCATTGCCCTTCTCAAAGTCCCTGCTTAATATGTTAAATGCTTTCTCTGCATCAAGACCCACTAATAACAATGGCATTTTCTTACATTTAACTTCACTCTGGATCATCAGCATTCTGTTAATGTTGTCAAATGTTTGACTCGCCTCCACAAAACTACATTGATCCATATCTGTCAATTTTGGCTTCATCTTTGCCATTCTTTTAGCCATTATAGACATAAACACTTTATAGTCATGGTTTAGGATTGAAACGGGTCTGCATGAAGCTGAATCTGATTGGTCTTTACTCTCTTTAGATATTACAGCCACCACTGCTTTCTTCCAGGATGTTGGTGCTTCTCCTCCTCTTAAAATACTGTTAAATAAAATCTCCCAGATCTTTATCATTTTTCCCTCCTAGCTTCCAAACTTTCACAAGAATACTATCTATTCCTGTGGGCTTTCCTGTGGATTGTTTATACATCACCATTTTATCTCATCTCCTCCTATCCTAACTGCTAGTAATTCAGCCTCATCTACCTCTAACCTTGGCATGTTTAATTCTTCCATAACACTTCCATTTGTACCTTTTCTATATTTCTATATTTCTCTGCTTTATGCAGACATTCATAAAATTGTAAACATATTTCTTGTACCTATACTAGATCTCTTGTTATCTTCCTTGTTATAGGCTCCCAAAGCTTGCCAACAACCTTTTCTACTTTCTGTTGCCCGAGTTGTTGTGCTAAAAGTTTTTGTGCTCTGGTGATATCATCAAAAAAGTTGCTTAACAGTAATCTTTCTAAACTCATGTGTATTATTGAGGTAATCCCTTATTTTCTGTTTAGCATTCTGCAATTGCTTCTCTTATTGTTATGTGGGATTCCCCCTATTCTGCAGTACTTTAACTTTGTCAGTCCCTCTAAATAATTTTTGTTACTTCTTAACCATATCGCTCTCTAGTTCATTTCCACCCTATTTTAAACTCCACTTTAATTTTATCCCACTCTCTAGCTATATTTTCAAAAGAAATGTTTATCTTCTCAAATAACTCACAAATAATTTCCACCACCCATTCCTTAAATTCCTTTCTTTTCAACAGATAAGGTGAGAAAGCATCAGTGTCTCATGTTTATGTCATTACAGTTTAACGAAGCAGAAAAGCAACAAACATGGCTTCCTTTAAATATAATTAAAAAAAATATTGGCTTTATTGACGAAAAGATGAGCGCTTTCATGCCTCCTGGCACTTCATCAGACAATTAAATTCTAAAATCAAACCATATAAAAAGCTTTCCATTCATTACATCATTCCTAGCTCATCCTATCATTCGTCTACATCAGTTAAGTAACAAATTTATAAATAATGTAGTACAATCTATACAATCTTCACAAATATACTCCCATAATCTAATTCATCCTCACATAAAGCAAATTCTACATATTAAAACATTATTACAAACATAAAAATAAAATCACAGTAAAATACATCTTTGTACATCATGTTTCGTATTTGCAACTATTAGAAAACATCAGTAGATGGCAGCAAGATTGTTGAACAAATCAAGAATACAGCATTCCATACCTTACTCACTATAGAGCTTCTACTTAAAAATAGATTTCATTCACCTTATAAAAATGTACATGGAAATTAATCAGTAACCACATTGTGTCCCTTTACCTTTCATTTCTACTAGTACATTCATATATGGGTGAAAACACTCTTTAATACTAAAATCAATCAAATGACTAAAAGGGGGGAGGGGGTTCTCATTACAACTCATCCCTAACTCTTATCTTAATAATATATATAAAAAACTCTCCAATATTGTTTAATAATCCTAGTGCTCCAATGGTCTCTCTATCAGAAAGACAGTTTTTCTAATAGTTGCAAATATGAGGCATGATATACAAAGATGTATTTTACTGGGATTTTATTTTTATTTTTGTAATAATGTTTTAATATGTAGAATTTGCTT
The DNA here is from genome assembly GCF_019279795.1 of Protopterus annectens. Lineage (NCBI taxonomy): Eukaryota > Metazoa > Chordata > Ceratodontiformes > Protopteridae > Protopterus > Protopterus annectens. Next base: position 1,404,287,190 of record NC_056737.1, read on the forward strand.
TATGTGAGGATGAATTAGATTATGTGAGTATATTTGTGATGATTGTATAGATTGTACTACACTGTTTATGAATTTGTTATTTAATTAATGTAGACGAATGATTCGATGAGCTAGGACTGATGTAATGAATGAAAAGCCTTTTATATGGTTTGATTTTAGAATTTGTCTGATGAAGTGCCAGAAGGCATGAAATTGCTCAACTTTTCGTCAATAAAGCCAATATATATATATATATATATATATATATAAAATATATATATATATATATATATATATATATATATATATATATATATATATATATATATATTTAAAGGAAGCCATATTTGTTGCTTTTCTTCTTCATTAAACTGTATTGGTGTGTATGCTTTTGATACACTTGCAGGAGCACTTCATTCCCCAGTTACTGAAGGATTCGTTGTTTACTATTGTTTATGTCACTACCCTGCATTTTTATTTTAGGTTATTGTTGCCACATGATCTAAAATAGTTATGCACATGTTCCTGAGAAATATATGTTTTGTCTAGTGTAGACCATTTTTTGTATCTTGGGGAATAATATGTAATTTCACAATGAATTCCCATTTCTTCTGTGCCAAATATTTTCATAAATTTCTTCGAAAATCTACCCTACTTTTCCCTTCTGGTCTCCTCATATACATCTTCACTGCTGCAAATCAAATTACAGTCCCCACCTATAAGTAATATTCCCTGCTGAAAGCTGACTACTTATCCCAGAATTTTCTTAATCTCCATTATAGCAGTTTTAGGTGGAATATAAATGCATGCCAGTGTAATCTTCCTTCCTTGCAAGTAGTCCCTTATTACTACAAATGTACCATTATTATCTTTATTATCCTCTTCTATCACTATTAGAGCTCCTCTTGCAATTAATATAAGTACTCCTAAGTACTCCTCTTCTGCTTTGTCCTAAGTATCCCACTGAATAACTATCCCGAAAACCTTTCTTTATCAAATTCACATTTTCAGTTCTTTCCAAATGTGTCCCTTGTCGCATAGCTAGTTGCACTATAAATGTTTTAATATAGTTCACTACACTTTCATTTTTGTATATTACTGTGAGACCATTTACATTTAAAGATAACATAGAACACGTGATTATGTTAAAAAGTTATTATTCCCACCTTTTATGTGTAACAACTTTTCTGTTAAATGTCTAGTTCCAGCTTTTGTTTTACGTGCATATACTAATGTTTGGTAGGCTGATCCTTTATACAGTTGTTTCTTCTAATATCCATTTAAGCCTATGTTATATCTTACAAAACTTTTTTTTATTGAAAGCCCTCAATCAAAACAAAAAAAAACAAACAAACATGCTCCTAATACATCCCTAAATCCTGTTAACATAATACAAACACAAACATATGTACCTCTTCAAATTTTACCCTCCTAATAGGAAGAATTGTCCCACACTGATTAATAGCCACACTCATAGACTTTGATTAACCTAAAGAGAAGGTTATGCATGCTAAAATACATGGTACAGCCTGCGCTTCTACTAAGTGCTGTTTGGTTTTGTCTTATCTATATTACTCACCCAGATTTGGAAAACACTTGAATGCTTTCAGAAAATATTATCTCCTAGCCATTGAAAGAAAACCATCAAAAGAAATAAGTATTTTGATGTTATTGCTTTTCATCAGATTGTCTCCATGGAGACATGAGAACCAGATACAAAATTGCTTCTAAAAACACTCATTTATTTGCTAGACAATGTTCGTTTTTATTGATTTGCTTTCTCTTAAAAGTTGTTACTAGATCATTCCCCCATGCAACAGTGAAAAGCAGCACATCAGTTTTTCTTGTATTCTGCTCTTTTGAACAGACGTTTCTTCTTTTTTATGTTGCAGTGCCTATCTTTCTTAAAACCGAACAAAGATAAAGAAAAGATGAAAAAAAAAAGACAAGGGCAGAAAAATAACTGAGAAAACGTTATTTTATAGTATGCAGATTATATTGTGCATTATACAAGCACTGCTACTAAGAGCAAAATTTTGACTTACTTACAGTTAACTCTTTTTCCTTTCTCTTACCTACTAAATTTTCTTCCAGACATTAATAGCATGATATAGGACGTATGTTTTAGAGTCCCCTACAAGTTTAACAAAGTCAAAAATGTCCAATATGCCCATTTTTTGTTCTTTCATGTTTCACAAATATAATTAATGTCTTGTAATCCCACATTTATTTGTCAGTTTTCAAGTTGCCAATTTTATTCCTGTTGATCTACATCTCACAACTCCAGTCTCGGCTTCATTTCCAACATACTCCCAGTTCTTCTAGTCAACTTTTGTGCTTTTTTTCTGTCTCTCAAGCATTTTCCATTGAAACATTGGAAAAGGATTCACTGCCACAGTCTCTCTCTGATCTTTATTACCGAAAGAACAAGAAGCAAAATCTCCTTCTGTTTCATAACTCACTTTTTGTTGGACAAACTTTTGTATTTCCTCCTTAGCATGGTCTGTATTAAAAATGATTTTGTCCCTCCAGGAAAGAATATTCTAAAAATAGCAGGGTACAGCAGCTTGAATCTTATGTCTGCTTCTTGACATTCCCTGATTAGCACAATACATTTACTCCTCTTTTGCCAGGTGTACAGTGAGAAATCATTTTCCACAAACACACTACTGTCTCCCACTTTCAGTACTTTGTCCTTCTGTCACAGTTTTGTCAGAATCAGCTCCTCCTGCTGGTAGGATTGCATCTTTACAATTAAAGGTCTAAGTTGCTTTCTCATGGCCAGGTATGGAGGACACACACAATGCCATTTTAATTAACAGCTCCTGCTGTGGAATACCATTTGTGCTGTCATAAAATTAATACAGTCTGTTCCTTCCAGCTTCTCTGGTACAGCAGAATATCTCATGTTTTTCTTGCATGCTTAGTCCTCTAATTCTATTATTTTCTGAAACATCTCTTCTTGAGCAATCTCATATTCAGCCAGCCTTGTCTTCATTTTGACGTCTGATTTTTGCAGTTTTATCACCTCATCTGAATATCTTTTTAAAGCTTTCTCCATTTTCCAGCCTTTTGTTATTTGAGTTGATATACTCCATCAGTGTTGCATTTATTTTAATCAGCTCTGAGTACATTTTTTCCTCCAGGTTACTGGAATCATGTCTTGCATTAAAGCTGGAGCTTGCACTGCTTTTTGCTGAACAGCTGCAGAATTCATCCCAGTCAGTATGTTTCCTCACCTTTTGTGATTAATTTTTTTTCAGGTTGTCTGAATTTCTTTTTTGTTGGCATTCATGCAGTGCACTTACTAGCCAGTTACTGAAATTTGCCCTAAAATACGAATTTACTGAATCTCTCTTCTGAGTTTCTGTTTTCACACTGGGAGAGCTGAAATTAAGCTGCTAAATCTGCACCCATCTTGGAAGTCCACCTTGCTATTTTCTGTTGATAATACTTGATACTGTGCTAGTGATGCATGCTACAAGAAAAGTATTAGTAGCACTTGCTAGCTCAACTCTTGAAGAACAGAAAGGTTAAAAGTAGATTGACAATTTCAGCCACATACCGATGCATGAAAATCAGCATAAAGTAACTGTAGTGCTGGAATGAAGGCAGACAGTTATATGCAGTTATGTACTGTTCTAGATGTATTAAAGGATTCTAAGGCCTAAAGCTGAATCACTGAATGGGTTTCTGAATTTGTGCAAAGTCTGGATTTGATGTAAAATAGCCTGTCATATGCATAGTCTAGTGTTAGTTAATGTAGGTACAGTAATCATTGTAACATAATGTATTCCCCTTGTGGGTAAACACATGCACACACAAACATTGGATTTGTTCATGTAATCATGGTATATCCTGGTATAATATATTAACCAATTCAAAGTTAGCAATACCCAAGGCCAGTACACACACAAATCTGTAACGATCACTTCACAAAATATAAACAAAATATTTTATTAGTTAAGTGTTTTCATCCAGAATAAACTATTCAAAAAAAAAGAAAAAGACCCATCAAGCTTAAATAAGGCCAACATAATCATGTGACCAATTAACATCTAATATATAAGAACCTATCATTTAAAAAGACAATACACATTAATTCAAACCATATCTAAAAAGTTATTAAAACAGACATATCTAAAGACATAGATATACCATTCTTAAGACATCTTTAAAAATAATTTATATTATACATTTAATCCAGGAATAATTTTAAAGTATATTTTAAAATATATTTTAGAATTACAAAAAAAAACTTTTCCAATTAAGCTCAAAGCTTAGCTCCCCTTAGTTTTAACACACTATTAATAGCAATATTATAATAAAACAGAAAAACAAAATAGCACATGACAACATTTAATAGATAAATACTAGCTTTCATGTAAGAATGCTTTCTCACGTAAATTAAAAAATCCATAACATACCGTATGTACAAACAATTATTCAATTAACAGAGTTAAATTAATCAATCAATGATGTAAGCCTCATTGTTTCAAAATGGGTTTAAAGGGGCAGTATTCATTCATGCCAGGTTCGTTAACAGCATTCAGCCTAGTAATCCATTCATACTCAGACACTTCAGTCCTATTAATAATGTCACCTCTCCTAACACCATTAAATATCATATACAATACTAAAAACTAAAAACAATGTGTAATATCATGAAGGAGAACATGTTTAGCCAAAGCATTCAAAGTATTTAATTTAATATCATACAAGTGTTGTACAATTCTATCATGTATCTTTAAAGTATTCAATTGTATTTATTACTGCTTGGTAGTAACTTGATTAAAGTGTAGCTATCATTCTAAGTCTTTTGGATTAAGCACTTGGGCTTCAGACTAGTTGTTTTACATTAGGAAGGTTTGTGGCCTGCACTGTAGTGGCAGGACAGGTAGCTTACATCCTTCTAAGTTGGGAACTGCTGATTGAGGGCTCAGTGTCTGTTATTCTAAAAGTGTATTAGTTCTGGTTTAAGCACTTGGGCTTCAGGCCAGTTATTTTACATTAAGAAGGTTTGTGGTCTGCACTCTTGTGGGAGGAGAGGCTGGACTCTGCCCTTCTGAGCTGGGAATTTCTGGTTAAAGGCTTATAGTGCCTGCATGTTTGAACTGTTTCTTCCTGAAATTGGTACACCTTGTTTGCTGTAGCATAGACTAGATCCAGGCCTGCTGAATCTAGCTTTATTTGTATGCTGCTTGTTTGTTTGCTTGTTATTTCCCAGAAACACTAATTCCACCTAAAACGCGGCTTTTCAGCGCTTCTGTGGATCCCTAGTGATATCTGCATTGCTTACTGTACTTATTTCCTTGTTCCACTTGAAAGAAAGTTACTGTTTGTCATTTTTTCATTTAAGTTACCTGTAACCCATTGCATTTAAGTTACCTGGCACTTGCTCACTAAAGCAATTTTATAAGTCAGCACTAAAATATTAAAAGCACTACACCCTCACAAACTCCCCTTGAGTACCTTGTTCCCCATTGGCCCTTTTTTTCAATTATAAAGGAACTCCCAATACTATTCTAGCATGTCCAAAGGTTAGTTGTCAATCTCCTCTCCGGTCCAGCTGGCGAATCTGGGAATCTTGAGGCAATGTCACAACTGCCTCATGTACACAGACAACCCTCTCCTCCTCCCAACAAATTCCAACACATGTGAGAGATGCAACCATATAGCCATACTAGAGGCTAAGCTCTCTCAACTCAGTACTGGCGAAACCAGTCAGGAGGAGAAGGAAACCACACTCACTACAATTCCAGTCTCACATAGACCTACCACAATAGCAAACCAAACACATAAACACACAAAAACATACTCGGAGGCTCTAAATAAAAATCTGCCTAAGCAGCAGAGACCTCCAAAGCAGACACCCAAGCAACCGCTACCCCAAAACAAAACACGTGCAACACATAGCTCACAAAGCCAGTGTGCCGAACAGTCACAGCCCTTAAGGCTAAACAACACACCTGATACACTTGTAATAGGTGACTCTATCGTCAGGCACACTGACGTCCCGCTCAACAGGCTGAACAAGGAGATCCGCCACATAACACAAGCACTCAGGACACTCCAAGGCAAGTACAAATATGACTCAGTCATTGTCCATGCTGGTGTGAATGACCTGAGACGTACCTCCCTGGACTACATGAAAAGAGACATAGAGGAGCTCTCTGAGCATGTAGCCCAGGCCGGTATGACCCTGACCTTGAGTAGCATCTTACCCTCACCAAGATGCCACAATATGAAAACAAGATGATCAATTTCAACAATTGGCTTAAGTATTGGTGTCATTCAAAGGGGATCCAATGCCTGTCAGCCTGGGATGACATGCTCGACATGCCACGATGCTTCGCTAGGGACGGCTTGCACCTGTCACCCCTGGGCTTTCGGATATTGGCAAAGGCTCTTGCTACTCCCATAGTGCCTTTTTTAGGCAAGGCTCAAAAGACAAACCCACCTCCATAGGTATCACACGGGATAAGAAACTAAGAGTAATGCTACTCAATGCCAGAAGTCTAAACCTCAAGATGCATGCACTCAAAACTCTCCTTAGCATGGAGAACATCGATATCTGTGCAGTAACAGAAACCTGGTTCAAGGCTCCCGAGAGCACCCCAGCACTACCAGGTTATACCTCATACCATGCTTTTTGGCCCCAAAACTTGGACTGTACCACAAAAGGAGGGGGAGCATCAATATTCGTCAAAGATACCCACACCTCCAGGTTGGTGGCACAGCACGAAGCATCAGAGACTATCCATGTGCAACTAACAGTGGGTAAAACTGCCTTCCAGTTTATCGCCTGCTACAGACCACCATCCCAAACCCAGGAACCCCACTTGGCCTTCCTGAGAACACTGGAAAATATGAAGGTCTCTCCAAACACCATTATATTGGGTGACTTCAACTACCCAAACATAGACTGGGAGCATTACTCTAGCTCCAACACCCTAGCCCAAAGGTTCCTAAAATTTATAAAGTCAAATGCTATGGAACAACTTGTTACCACTCCCACAAGAGGGGAAAACATACTGGACCTGATCATCACCAATATGGGGACTCTATGCTCCAGACCAGAAGTGTATCCCTCACTGGTAAGATTAGACCATAAACTAATCTCACTGGATATTCACATCCTGACTCCACCCCCTGCCCTGAAAACCACAGTGAAAAACTTCTCTAAAGCAAATTTCACACTCCTCAAAACTGAGGTGGAATCCTTCAAAGCCCCCGGGCCTGTGAAAAATACGGCCCAGACCGCAGAATCCTTTATAAACGCATTCTATGAACACCTTCAGGAATGCATGGATCATGCAATCCCAAATAAAACCAAGACCCAATCCTCCAAAGGCAGACGTCCTGTCTGGTGGACCCCAGCCATAAACAAACTAAACAATAGAAGGAGGAAGCTACTACATGATAGAGCAAAATCCCAAAAAGGGAAGGCATCTCTGATCAGTATTAGCAAAAAACTACGGGCACTCATAAAATCGTCTAAGGCCAGCTTTGAGAGAAAAATTGCACAGGACACTAAGGATAATCACAAGGCTTTCTTTAGTTATGTTAGGAAACTGGGTGGGAATTCCCAGATATGCTCAGAATTAGTCCAAAATGACAAAAATACACGAACCCACAGACATTGCCAACATCCTAGCTGACAGGTTCAGTGCAAACCCCCCCCCCCCACCAAAAGGGCAAATATTTATCCCAGCAGAGTGCTGCCCCCCTGACATCTCAGATGCTCAGGTAAGAGCTGCCCTCTCCAAAGCAAAAACACAGCATCAATGGGACCAGACGGTGTCCTGGGCTGCATCCTACATGAACTCCAAGAAGAGCTAAACCCAAACATAAAACTACTGTTCAATCTCAGCCTTACTACAGGATATGTACCCAAAGAGTGGCGTACAGCAACAGTGGTCCCTCTCCACAAAGGTGGTGCCTCAACGGATCCTGGAAACTATTGCCCCATAAGCCTGACCAGCTTGGTCTGCAAAGCTATGGAAAGGATCATCATGGACCTCATAAATAAAGATATTGGGGACCTACAGACACTGGATCCTACCCAGTTTGGCTTTGTTAAGGGCAGATCCTGCCTCTTAAACCTGGTTGATTTCTTTGAAACAGTCACCAAGGCCATTGACGAGGGGAAGGTGGTCCACACAGCCTACCTGGACCTTGCAAAAGCCTTCGATACAATACCCCACTTGGGCATTATAGATAAGCTCACCAGCTTAAATATAAACCCCTATGTCACTAGATGGGTTGCAAACTGGCTCAAGGACAGAACCCACATGGTTAGAATTGCTAGAGCCATGTCAGACCCCAAACCAGTTACAAGTGGCGTCCCACAAGGCTCAGTCCTGGGACCTCTCTTGTTTGGTATATATTTCTCGGAGGTACAGGCCAACACGGAAGGACTGTGGCTGACTAAGTTTGCAGATGACTGCAAACTGGGCGCCATAATCGACTCTCCAGCCGACACAAGCATCCTCCAAAAGGGCCTCATAGAAACAGACAACTGGTGCCAGAGCCATGGCCTCAAGCTAAACGCCAAAAAGTGTATATTCATCCCCTTTGGCAAAAACAAAGTGCCCACAAATTACCACATAGGTGGTAATCCATTAAGTATAGAAGAAGTAATTAGGGACCTGGGGACCCAAGTTGATAGCAATCTCTCATTTGACAACCACGTGGCCAAAGTGGTTAGAAAAACATTTTATATAGCCCACCTAATCATGAAGGGATTCACATCTAGATCAGGGGAGGTCATCGTGCCTCTTTACTCATCCCTCATCAGGCCCATAATTGAGTACAATGCCCCTTTTGGGATGTACCTTACCAGACACCTGCAGCAACTGGAAAGACCCCAAAAGTACCTCACCAAGAGGATCATAGGGCTCAAACAGGTGCCATATGCTGCCCAGTTAAAGAAACTCCAGCTCTACTCAGTGGCATACCACCTGATCAGAGGCGATCTGTGCCTGACGTATAAAGCCATGTCCAACACGGAATTAATGGACATGCTGCACCTCAGAAAATCCAAATCCCATCGAGCTACGCACTCGAGAGACTTGAACCTCAGCACTGAAATAAATAGGACATGCTGGAGGGACAGATTCATAACCCAGAGGCTCCCTTCACTCTGGAATAAAATCCCAGTCCAGGTTAGGCAGAGTCCCTCATTGACTCTCTTCAAGAGGAATCTTGATGAGTGGATGGGAGATCATAGGTTTACCCCGGGTATCACTTCTGTTTCACTTTTAGACAGAGGCACAGTATACTAACATCGAAAAAGGGCATAGCAAAATTAATTTAAAATGGGTGGCAAAAGCCAAACACACTCTGGCTAGGCTTATAAATGCCCTAGGGCAGATAGCCTAGTATGAACCTATGAACCTATGTAAGCTTCTGTTCATCTTGCCAACATAAAATGATGTATAAACTGTGCATTTGGCCAAATAAACTAAATTAATACTGTTACAACTGGCATACTGAAATAATTCATATTTACACTTTGTAACTGGATGTATGAAACAGTTGGCTGCATCAATATACCTGCAATAATAACATTACATACTTGGGAAAGTGCCCTTTACAGTCTGTAAATCAATTCCCCTTATATAGGAATTAACTGAAGCAGTAAATCTATAACAGAGCTGTCGATTCAAATTACATTTATTCTTAAAGACTATCCTGGGATTCATACCAATGATCTATCTAATATCAAGTGATGTTGTCAAAATAGACCAATTCTCCTTTGTAATATTAAGTATCAGTCTAACATTACTTGAATAAGTCATGATATAAGAAACAGACAGATTACTATTGATATTAGTAACTGGTTCCCAAATGTCTTCCCATGATTCCAATATGAAACAGGGTATAAATGATAAGTCCAGATAAAATCATTTTAGGTAGCAGATGTAGGAGACTCTCTCTGACACCCTCCCTGTAGGAGGAATAAAGACACCGTTTTTTAAGTTTCCAGTAGTTCATTCAGTTAATTAGGTAGATGGAGAAGTGTTCTTGTTCTAACGCAATACATTCAACAGGTCAATTATTTAAAGGAAGTTACAGACAATGGTAGGAGAGCCATTGGAACTTGTAGATGAATGTATGTGTATGTATCTTTAAAAAGCTATCCAAGGGCTTGCACAAGTGTATAAATACTGAGCACGTGCAAGCAAGACTGCCATTTTATAGTAAGCTGTTGAGATGTAAGCATGTATGTATGTAAGGTCTGTCTGTTAACTAGTTTGTTTGTATTTTATAATGCTGCTATCCATCCTGAGGTATTTCTATGTATTAAAGCATCTAAACAAAATACTCCACCTGCTTGTCATCTATGTTAGAGGGAGAGAGAGAGAGAGAGCGAGACAAGTGACATGGTGTCAGAAGTGGTATGTCTAAAGGGCATGAAGTTATAGGCAGCATGGAGGACTATACAAGAGTGAATCATCCCTAAAATGTGCATACTTCTCAAAACAGGTCAGAAATGAATGTCAGGTATTATAATTTGCTAAGCACTGTTTCTTTTTCGTAAAATATGAAATGAGGCATACAGAACATTCTAAATGATATTCGCATAGACCGATATTTACAATATTCATAAAAATACTTAAATTACTTAGGAAAATGTTTGAAATAAAGTCCGAATTGCATAAAATGAATAAAATAAAGGGAAATGACCTCATTGTCACAAAGCATGTATTTTCATATTAAGCAAAGATAACTGAGTAATCAGTATTGTATAAAGTGTTAACATGTTTGTGCAGTGTCAGAATAAAGTTATTTCACAAAAATCTAGCCATTATAGAGCATATTTCATAAAGTACACTATTTCAAAGAGTTTATTGTGCATTTGAATGTTGTTACAAGCTCACATAACAGCTTGTTTGTACATAATTACAAGGGCCATATTTTCAGTGTGTTTGTATATATTTTGTGGGAATGGCAGATGGATTTCAAAAACCCAGTGCACTTGTGTTTGACAGTAATATTGCAGGGAACTGGAGAGTGTTTGAGTAAGAGTACACCATTTTCATACAGGCTGCATTTTCAGATAAAGATGACCGTACGAAAGCATTTATTCTGCTTAATTTAGCTGGGTCAGATCCAATAAAAATGGAACGTTCATTTCTGTATGCACCTGCTATCTATACAGGAGAGGGGGGAAAACCGTCACATTGTTGTACAGGCTGAGTCAAGGGAGGACCCTGAGTGCTTAAAAAGTAAATTTAGAGAAATGTGCAGCCCCTAGACAAATGTTACAACGAAAATGCACTTATTTTACACAAGGGATCAAAAGCCTGGTGAAACATTTGCAGCATATATAGCCGACTTGGGAAATAAGGCTAAAACGTGCAGATCTGGTGATTTAAGGGATTAATTGATAAAGGACAGACTTGTGTGTGGTATTAAAGATGATGCTATGAGAAAGATTTTGCTTCATAATTTAACTTTGAATAAGGCCATTGAGATTTGTCAGCTATATGAGCTCACAGAAAAGCACACAAATATGCTTACAAATGACAATAGCTCAAGAAGGCACAGTGATAAAGCTCATGTTGATAGTATGAAGCTCATTGCTAAAAGAAACAGGCCCATGCGCATGGCAGCAACTATAGCCCCTGCAGCACTCACTGGTAAACCCCAGAGATTTCCAACAAATTCCAGAGTTTGCATAGTCTCAGTGAAGCATAAGAGTGAGTCAGCAAACTCAAAGCTTGGGCCCCAACCTACTTTTATTGCCAACTGTCATAATTGTGGTGGAAGTCATGAATCTAAAAGGGAGAAATGTTTAGCTTTTGGTCAGCTGTGCCATAAATGCAATAAATGGAATAATTTCATAAAGTTTTGTAAATCAGAAAGCATACATTCTTTTATTAAAAGGGAATATTTTAAGAAATGAGTTGATCAATTAGAGAGCTGCAACCCTACTCTTTATGTGGATGGTGTATCAGTGCTTCTTGAAAAAGTGAATGCAATAGATTTAAAGACAAGGAATGAAGTATTTTGTACTGTTCAGATAAATGGCAAACCCATAGAGCTGAAAGTTGATACAGGTTCCAAGTGCAGCTATGTCAGCAGAAATATTTGCTAGAGTGTGTCATGGTGAAAGGCTTAATTTGGCAAGGTCTGCAAAGCTTGTTGCTTATGGAGGTGAAGAAATTCAGATTGAAGGCTCAGTAGTGCTTTCATGTTATTCTGCTGGAAAAAGCTACGACTTATTTTATGTGGTCAAAAGGCAAATCCAGTCATTATTAGGGCTCAGAGACAGTTTGAAAATGGGACTGCTTTCATTTAATAAGGAAGTCCACCATGTTAGCTTAAAAGACTATTACTCTAATTTTGCCCAGTACATTTTTTCCACCTATGATGATCTTTTTGAAGACAAAGTAGGCAAACTGTCAGTTGTGTACTCCATGAAGTTATACCCAGAGGTTAGTCCAGTTATCAGACCAGCATAAAAAGTTCCAATAGTCATGCAGGACAGAGTCAAAGCTGAGTTAGATAAAATGGTGCAACAAGGTGTGATTCGTCAAGTTGAAACTCCAACTGAATGGATATCTTCCATGGTGGTAGCTCATAAGAAAAGCTCAGATAACACCAGAATATGTATTGATCCAAAAAATTTAAAGAAAGCACTAAAAAGACCTCATCATCCAATGTGCACAGTCGAAGAAGTCATGTCCTTGATGCCAAATGCCACTATTTTTTCTGTCTTAGATGCAAAGAGTTTATTTTGGCAAATTCAGTTTGACATGAAATCATCATTGCTCACTACTTTCAGTACTCCGTTTGGCAGGTACAGATTTTTAAGAATGCCATTTGGGATAAATTCTGCAAGTGTGCAATGGAGCAAATGTTTTCTGGTATATTAGAAGAGCAAAGCGACTTAAGAGCAAACGCTCTTTTGTCAACACATAAAGCCCGAAGTCTGAAAAAATGAAGTTACGGAACAGCAATTTTTTTTCCATGGAAAAAAATCGCTGGGCCATTCTCGGGACTTTGCTGTTTTCTTCACTATGGTACGATCTTGGAGTTGGTATATTTAAGTAGGGTGGGTGTGGGGGGCACAGCCCCCCAACATCGGGGGGTGTGGGGGTGAAGCCCTCTGCTTTATTTTGTCTTTATATATATATATATATATATATATATATATATATATTTTTTTTTTTTTTTTGGCACAGAGATTTTTTTTCCCTGGGAAAAAAATCCCCGTTCTGTAACTTCGCTCTTTTCAGACTTCGGGTTTTACATCTTGAAATAAGAGCATTTGCTCTTAAGTCACTTCGCTCTTCTAATATAGATCCATTTTTTTCTTGGTATCTTTGTGCTATTATAGAAGATGACATACTAGAAGGAGGCCATGATGAAGCAGAGTAACACAGAAACCTCTGAAAAGTTCTAGAAAGGTCAAGTCAAGTGAATCTTAAGCTCAATCCACACAAATGCAAATTCAGGCTACAGGAAGTTACTTATGTTGGTCATTAATTTACAAGTACAGATCTATGGCCAGACCCTTCAAAACAAACAGCCTTTCTTGAGATGCCAGCATCAGATAATGTTGAAGCCCTGCAAAGTTTTCTTGGCATGGTCAACTACCTAGGCAAGTTCTTATAGACTTGAGCCAGCTATCAGCACCACTTAGAGAGCAGACACATAAAGATGTATCCTGGTCCTGGGAGCAACACCAAAGAATATTTGAAGTCCTGAAACAGAGAATTGCTTGTCCACCAACTCTCAGGTATTATGATATTCACAAGCCAGTTACTCTTTCCTGTGATGCTACGAAATTTGGTCTTAGTGTAGTCATTCTATAAGAAGATTAACCTGTTGCCTCTGCATCAAGTACTCTTAATAAAACTGAGATGCAGTATTCCCAGATCAAGAAAGAGCTTTTGGCAATTGTGTTTGAATGTTCGAAGTTCCATGATTATGTTTATGGTAGACCTATCCAGATCGAAACAGACCACCAATCTCTAGTCACTATCTTGAGAAAGCCTATGCATTCACCTCCAGCCCAACTGCAACGTATGATGCTGAGATTGCAAAAGTATAATCTCAATCTTGTCTAAAAGAAAGGCAAACTTCTTTATCTTGCTGATACTTTATCCAGATCGCCCAGAAACACCACAGAACAGCATGAGAATGAAAACCTTTATTTTGATGTCATGGAGTTGACAAATCACACAGCCACAGATCCAGTCTAGGATGGCCATCAAAACAATCTAGTTTATCTCAAGAAGTGCAACCTTATTTTCCATACAGAGATGAGATTTTGTCTGACAATGGTATCATTATGAAAGGTCTGAAAGTAATTGTTCCACAGTCCTTGCAACAAGAGTCCATTACTATCTTACATCATGGTCACCCAGGTACTGATTTCACCAAAAGAAGAGCTAGAGGGCTAGTATTTTGGCCTTCTATGTCACAAGACATTGACAGAGCACTTTTATCTTGTTCAGTGTGTAGTAGTACAAAGCCACATCAACAGAAGGAAACACTTCAGCTAAACCAGATTCCTGAACTACAGTTGGTTCACAGTAGCCACCGACATCTTCGAGTGGAATGGTCAACATTATTTGGTGTTAGTAGACTCTTACGCCAACTGGTTCGAGATTGACCTACTTCCTAATCTAGCATCCAGTACTGTTATTACTAAGAAGAAACCAAAAACGAAGCAGAATCCAGACCAAAATATACTGATAACCAACATGTGGTAAAGGCGTTAATGGTGTGCTTTATTTCAACGTTGTGGCTCAATAAAGAACTTATTTTTCGGTATATCCTGCTTCATTTTTCCAGGCTTGTGCTTGTTGGTTATTACTAAGAAGCATCATTTTGCAGTACATGGTAGTCCACACAAAGTTATTTCTGGCAATGGCATGAAGTTTACAAGCCAGCAGTTCAAAAGATTTGCTGAGGAATGGGACTTTACTCATGTCACGAGTAGCCCTGAGTTCTCACAGTCAAATGGTTTGGCAGAACATGATGTTCAAAGTGCAAACAGACAGAAGTCAAAACAGGATAAAAGTGATGTTTTCTTGAATCTGTTGAATCTCAGAAATATTCCTTATGATAAACATCTTGGTTCACCTGCTCAGAGACTTCTGTCAAGACAAACCAGAATCACATTACCAATCAGTAGTCAATTGTTGGTTCCGTGTATCTAGAACAACAGGTCATTGAGAGCTAATCTATTGAAGAAATTCCTAACCCAGAAGTCCTACTACGATAAAACCAGCAAACCGTTCAATCCATTATGAGGAGAAATGGTAAGTATGCAAGCTTCCAGAGGTTATGATCGGATTGGTGTCGTGAAGAATATTTGTCCAGAGCAAAGATTATCCACTGTGGAAATACAAGGAGTAGTCTTTAGGCAGAATTGGAAGGATTTGCTACCAGTGTCTGAGCCTATACAACAGCACATACCCTGTGAGCAAGAGTCTTTATCTCAGAGTGAGTTGTCTGGTGTTTTATTTCCAGAGGAAGTTACAGAGAATATTCCCATTCCTGTGATGAATCCAGAAGTTCCTGATATAAGTTATGCACAGCAGACTATCCCTGTTGCAGAATTCTAGCCAAACTGTTATGTTACAGCATATGGTTCCATCTCTAAACCCTGTAGCTGATGTGAAGCAACTTGGGCATGAACATTTTGTTTCTAATGTCTATAGTAATGCATGTCTAACTCTGATATTATTTTTATAAAGGGAAAACTTTTTAAGAGGGAGGATGTAGATGAATGTATGTGTATGTATCTTTAAGAAGCTATCCAAGGGCTTGCACAAGTGTATAAATACTGGGCACATCCAAGCTAGACTACCATTTTCTAGTAAGCTGTTGAAATGTAAGCATGTATGTATGTAAGGTCTGTCTGTTAACTAGTTTGTATTTTATAATGCTGCTATCCATCCTATGTTTCTATGTATTAAAGCATCTAAATGAAATACCCCACCTGCTTGTCATCTATGTTAGAGAGACAGAGATGAGCGATAGAACTGATTGGAGGAAAATCTGTGTGATGAAAAAACAAGGAGCCAATCCTAAAACTTAGAGGTTAGCCCTCATTTGAATATTCCTGAAAGATATGTAATTTATTAGAACAAGAACATTCGTCCATCTACCCAGGGTCGACTCATGCCATTGGACTGCAGCTGCTCCCAGTTGTAAAATGAAAAGAACAGAAAACTACAGCTGTAAAATGTAAAGTCCCAGAAATCCTATTTGGACTGCCATCTAACCAGTCCGGATTACAAAGAGAAGGCATCAGTGTAGATGCCCAGAAGTCTGCAACATCTGCAGTCTAGATAGCAACTGATTGGCTCCCAGCTCATATTTGACACACTCTCAGACCCAGGCTTTATTGTCTCACTACTGCAAGGCAATATACAGGGGTTTGTGTGTGTGTGTGTGTGTGTGTGTGTGTGTGTGTCTGTGTGTCTGTGTGTGTGTGTGTGTGTGTAAAATGCCCCAATTGAATATTCCTGCTGGCTAGATTTATTCAGGCTCAAACCCTGTACCTTGGATACAGGTAGCAAGAGCCTGAATTCCCTACCCAGCACCACTGCAGATTTTTCCCTCATATTTTTCTTCTGAATCTGTTCTGTTCCTGGTAAAATCTGTGTTTTTTTTTTATTTTTGTAGTAAATAATGATAGGCATTTGAATTTCAGACTTCATATTCTTCAGAAAATACATGGTAACACTACACAAAACCTTTTATTCTAGCAATTTTCTAAGTTTATAAGTTCAATATTTGAAAATTGCCCCTATTTTTGGGTCTGTATTCCCCCATTATTGGCTTTGTCCAGGTTTTTTTGTGCTAAGAGGTTGAAAGCTATGGTGAGAACTGAGAACTGAATTCACTGAATATGTTTGGAGGCTGTATTCCCCCATTATTGGCTTTGTCCCGGTGTTTTGTGCTAAGAGGTTGAGAGCTATGTTGAGAACTGAATTCACTAAATGATAGCCATTTAAGTTTCAGTCTTCATGTCTTTCAAGAAACAGCTTATATGGCATAGTGGTATGTTGCTCTGATTGTAGTGCCCAGGGTTCTGGGTTCAACATTTGGCAGTGAAATGCGTGGTGGTAATGTAATGTTTTATTCTATCAACTTTCCAAGATTATACAAGCAATGTTTAAAATGTGTCTCTGGTTTTTGGGCTTTTGCCCCCCCCCCCAGTAAATATTGGCTTTTTACAGATTTCTTGTGCTGCAAAGGTGAGATACACAGTTGAGTGTCGAGTGGATTTTACAAGGAGCTGACAGCTTCATGGGAAGAGAAGTTTAGTGCTGCTTATGGCCGAGTCTGCTTGAATTGTTAATAGCATAATAGGTTGAATACTTGTTTTTGATGCAGAAGGCTGTGGGGGTTCTACTCCCACAAAGTTTAGATGCATTGCTGATACTGTACTGTGTTGTACTTTTAAAGGGGGTGGATGCTGCAGTCCTGATAATGTCCTCTTTAGCAGAGATACCTAGTAACTATGAACCTGTTATCAGTTTGATATCAATTCCCTATTGCAATATTACTAGCTTATCATTTTTTTAATGTAACATAGGCAATTTATTCCTCAAGGGCAACAGTCACTTTATTTGTAGATGAAACAATGAAATATAAAGTTGTTTGCTAACAGCAACCTCTTCATTAGTTACAGATCTCTTTAATGTAAAATTATTTAGTTAACTTTTACTTCTGCATAGAGTGTGCATATTTACTGATACTGGTGGACTTTAGAAATTTGAGTAGACTTTTATGATGGAAATGTTCTGAATTGGGCAGTTTTGTCATTATTGGTGAATGTATTTTGTTTCATTGTTTATTGGAAAAATGTTCAAAACAATAAATGTAAAACGCTCTCTAACAACTGTACTGTATTATACAAGGAATATAATTTAATACAAATCAGGAAGGTGTTTATTGATTATCTGATCAGCTCAGGTACATCCCCTCCCGGTTCTTGGTTGGATGTGTTCAGTTAGGGACCTGTTAAATCAACTGTCTACAAGCACAAACTTTTTTGTTACTGAATATTTTCACTGAGTCTGAATGCTACTGAAAGTGATTAAGCCAGATTGAAGCAATCACTTCTCTTAGATCTTCATTTTTTGGGGGGGTACTTATTGTCCACACCTAGGGAGCTAAGTCCATCATGTAGAATTTCTGCTGCACAATTCTCCTGGCTGAACCGTACCTCTCAACTGTCCAGATTTTCACAGAATTAATAGATTTTTGCTTCTTATTTTTGGTTTGTTCCTCATACAATTTGTGGTTTTCTGGCAAATCATTTAGGAATAAAGTCACTTAATAATGACAGACATTGAGTTTCAGACTTCATACCCTTCAGAAAAATGTATGATAAAGCAAGACCTGTTATTCTATCAACTGTCTAAGTTTATACAAGAACAATTTTTAGTACTGTTTTTTGTTCCCCCAATATATTTGGCCTTGTGCAGATTTCCTGCGTTAAGAGGTTGAGAGATATGCACAAATAAATCGCTTTCTAGAATCAGGTATATCCAAACCTCTCAAATGTCCCTGATTTTGGTTCAGAATGTTGCTCTCTCCCTAATAATCCCCTCCGCAAAATGACAATTTTGGAAGAAATGTGGAGGATTTACAATTAATAAATAATTGTAATGATCAGAGTTACAGATTACTTTTATTTTAGAAATGCATGTAGATTCTCTTATTTTGTCAGCTGCAGAGCATAACAGTACTAATATTAAAAAAGTGTCCCTTTTTTGACAGGTTCCTAGCTTTATTGTGTGGCTATTTTATACTTTTGCATGACGTTTTTGGTCTGTTTTTCATAAAATTGTAGTTTTTTGGCTAATTAGTGACAAATTATTAAAAACTGACGTTAGAAAATAATGACATTCATTTGAGTTTCAGATTTCATACCGTTCAGAAAATTCATATAAATGCAAGACCTATTATTCTAGTATCTTCCTAAGTTTGTAAGAGCAATATTTAAAAATTGTCCTTATTTTTGGGTCTTTGTCCCACTTCTATTTATGGTTTTTTCCAGATTTCTTGCTCTGAAGTTGAGAGGTATGACAAATGTGTCAGGGCCATCACCATCAGCCCGAGACATTTCAAATTGTGGCTTACTTGCTGCACCTCACTCCCCCATGTAGACACTCTGGATGTGTCCGAGCAAGGCAAGGAGCAGTTATGCAGTGTAAGTGTGCAGAGTATCCCCCCATCCAAGGTAGACACAAGTACTACAGTGGCTTTTCATCTGTCTTTGATTTTGCAGAATGTTTTGGTTTTCTGTCATATTTTTATACTGTTGATTTATGCTTATTATTCATAAAATGCATGCTGTTGCAGTGCCCTGTTGCTCTCTGTTTAAGTAGCAGTGCTTTAATGACCATCAGGTAAGCTTGTCGGAGATTGTAAGATGCAAGTAAGCTTTAATAAGTATACTGTTAAAGAATTATCAACATTGAAAGCCTTTTTGTAGTTGCCATGCGGAGAATATTTACATAGCTCGATAACGTATAAGCCTTGGGTATTAAAATGCATATGACAGTATTTGTAATAAAGGACAGGATTACAGTATTTTCAGAAGCTCATTACATTTGTTGGAGACTTGCAGTCATCTTTGCAGGCTTTACCCGTAAACTAAACAGAATGGCAATCTATCATGTGTGGTCCATAACCTGCACAGTAATCCTTTAAGCAATTTATCTTGAGCTTTTTTCTTGTTTGCTGTTCATTTTTTACGTTGATCATGTTTCCCCATGAAACAAGTAGATAGTTGTTGTCAGGCAGCACCGCAGCAGGTCTTTTTTGAATAAGAAACATTTTTACAAGTGGGGGTAATCGGTATCACAGAGATTGCTACTTTCAGCATGTTACTTGGTACTTTTATAAAGCTGAATATAAATTATAATTAGAACTGCAGTGCAAGGAGAAGTGGTTTGAGTTGAGTGCTGCTTGTCTTTTTATACTTGATTTTGACTGGCATTCCAGTAATGTATTTAAAAAGTAATTCATTTTTTCATGCCTCACAACCTTTTTGTTTCCATCTGTATATTAAGTAAGCTGTCATGTAGCCAATCCATTGGAATATTTTTTTTTCTTCTCCAATTCATTTTGTCTTGATTGGAGTCACATAATGACGGTTTGGAACCCAGGGCACCGTATTTAATTAAAGTCCCAGTTTTTGTGGTTTTGAGCATAGGTCTGCCCCTTTCTAGTTGGCCACACCCCTTCCCATTGGCCCCACCAATTCAGCTGTCTCCTGCAGCCCCCCTTTGATTTGAAGTCACCAGCTGCCACTGCATCTACCTGCTTAACTGAATAAACTACTCAAACCTTCAACAAGGTGTCTTTATTCCTTCCACTGGGAGGGTATCAATGAGAGTCTCCTAGATCTGCTAGCTAAAGTGATTTTATCAAGACATAATTTAGGCTCCTTTTCTTGTTAGTCCTGTCATCCTCTGGGTTACATGTGGGATAGCAGACTTCACTTGAGCCGTATGGATGACCAAGAATCCAATATGGGGACATTGTATCATTTTGATGTTGTTTAACAGCATTAAGTGCAGTAATAATTTCTTTATGGCTATACCTTCATTGTAAAATGTCCTTAGACATGAGGTGAGCTTCAGTTTCAAAAATGGAATCATCTGATGTCAGTCTTAGATATTCTACAAAACTGCCCTTTCAAAATACTTTTAAAGATATAGCCAGGATGCATACTATGTCATTGCAAATAATTATTTTTTCCTGGTCTTCTTCCTATATATTCTAGTAGCAAGATGTCCCATCTCATCCCAATATAGCACAATATCCAATAAATTGATAGTATGATGGGAACATTTCAATTCAAAATCCAAGAAAGTAGTGCTTGAATTTAAATACATTCCGTTTTTGAAACCGAAGCTCACTGCATGTCTAATGGCTGTTTACAATGAAGGTATAGCCATAAAAAAATCATTACTGCACTTAATGCTGTTAAACAACATCCAAATGATACCATATCCACATATTGGATTTGTGGGGAGACATCTGGGGAACTAATTACTAATAGCAATAGTAATCTGTCTGTTCCTTATATTATAACCTAGTCAAGTAATGTTATACTGATAATTAATATTATAAAGGAGAATTTGTCTAGTTTGACAACATCATATGATATTAGACAGATCGTTGTATGAACCCCAGAATAGTCTTTAAGAATAAATGTAACCTGAATATATTGACTATTCCAGTTAATTCTAATATCAGGGGGATGGATTTGCAAACTGTAAAGGGCACTTTCCTGTGTATGGAAAGTATTTATTGAAGCTATATTGATACAGCCAGTTGTTTCATGTATCCAGTTACAAAGTGTAAATATAAATTATTTCAGTAAGTCAATTGTAACAGTATTAATTTTAGTTTATTTGACCAACTGCACAGTTTCTACATTGTTTTATGTTGGCAAGATGAATAGAAGGTTATGTGATAGAATTGCACAAAACTTGTATATTATTAAGAAACTAAACTTTTGACCTTGATTCTTCCTTTCCTTGGCTCTAAGCCTGGACACGTTACCATACAAATAAAACCACTATCACCCAAAACAAATATAAAACACTACGAAATGAAGTCAAAAAAGATATTACCTTAGACCACAAAGCCTATTTCTCCACTCTCCAAACCAACCACACCACCAATCCCAAACTATTTTGGAAAGGAATCTCATCTCTCCTCAACCCAGGAAAAAAAAAGAAAACCCTTGCCCCAACCCAGATGCCTCTGACATGGACTTGGCCACCCAATTTAACTCTTTCTTCATAGAGTCCATAAGCTTAGCTGACATCATCCTTTACCAACACCTCTACAACCCCTCCTCAGCATGCTCCCATCCCTTCCTCCCCTAGCATCCGTTTCCTCCAACCTCCACCTTTCTCTATCAATCCCATCTCTATATCCACCATAAACAAACTTCTCCTAAAATTAAAACCTGGTTCCAGTGCCCCTGATAAAATTCCCTCCTACTTCCTAGAAGTAGTCACAGAAGCCATTGTTCTCCCTATCAGCATACTAATTAATCGGTCTATCTCAGAAAGGCAGGTCCCCCAGCTCTGGAAGATGGCCTTTATTATTCCTCTCCATAAAGGTGGCAATAATAATGACATCCCAAACTTTCACCCTATTGCCATCCTATCCCCTATTTCTAAGCTACTTGAAAAGTGAGTACACCAACAACTCTTACAGTACCTCATCAATAATCAGCTTCTTACCCCCACACAACATGGCTTTAGACCAGGTCATAGTACCTCCACTGCCCTCCACTCCTTCCTACAAACAATCAACAAAGCCCATGACTCTGGCCATTTTGTATCCACTCTTTTCCTTGACCTCTCTAAGGCATTGCCACTATTTCCCACAACCTCCTTCTTTCCAAACTCTCTAAACTTAACCTATCCACTTCCTCTACCCAGTGGTTCTCAAGCTATTTCACAAACAGGCAACAAGTAGTTAAATGGAAAAAAGCTACCTCACCCTTCCTTACTACATCCACAGGCATCCTCCAAGCAAGGGAGCCCACAGGATTTTTTGTAGGGGGGGTGCAAACCCAGAGCCCCGCCCATGCATCCCCACACGCCCACAACCCCCACCCCCAATCCCCACCCATACAGTCAGTCTGGTGTCCTCATGACTTGGCTATTTCTCCCCATTTGCCATAGACACTGTTCAAATCTCTCAGTGTGCATACGGTTTTATGCTTTACTTCTACAATGATTACAGACATTTGGATTTAATTTACAACTTTTATTTCAAATGTTATAGCCCAAACACTGATAGACATTTAGTAAACTTAAACAAAACAATAATCTTACAATGAAAACAGACTTAGCATTAAAGCTTCTCTACCTTTGAAACTCACATTCACTGAAACAGTACTGAAACCCCCATTCAAAAAAATGCATCTGGCCAGTGGCAGGTTGTTTACCTTTGAGCTGTTTTCAAGCAATAGGCTCCTTCCACACCTTGTTAGGGCCATGCAAAAGTTCTTTGATTCACCTGATTGTATTAATTATAATATATAATTGAATTATGTCACTTATATTATACAGCACCACTTGTTTGAGTGTGTTTTATAGTTTTGAACATGTTTCCAGTAAGCAATGAAACAAAACATACAAACCAATAATGACAAATTGCCCATTTCAGAAAATTTCAACCATAAAAGGCCACTCAAACCTGTGTCATTACAAATCCCACCACTAGCTGTCATACTTTATACTAAACACAAACACTACAACCTTAGACACTTCTCCCAAATAGCCATCCCACTCCAACCCCACAAACCAGGCTACACTGTACCAATCATCTTTCTCTATCCTTGATCCTAAACTATGGGAATTCCTGGCCCCCTTTCCCCACCTAAAGGGACCATAATCCTCCTTCCCCACCCAGAATTTAAAAAATTCCTTAATTCCAAATTAAACTGCATTTGTCACACAGCAGGCCATGTCACCTAAGGTCTCACAACCTCTTACTTTATTCCTTTTCAGCTATTAACACTGCTTGATGCCACCTTCCCATCCTTCCCTACCCTGACACTTATTCCCCACAGCATTTCCACCATAATGTAAACCAGAAATATAATCACGCAAAATGTGAGTTTGTCTATTAATTGTTGCTACATCTCTTAAATGCTACTGTACTGTTTTGTTATACTTTGTATTTCTGTTCTGTTCTTGATATGTATAGCTTACTGCATTCTCCATTCTTTGTGAATTATTTCACCAGGCCAGAACCTGAAAATAGTCAGTTGTGATCAGTGCAATACCCTAGTAAACAAATGTAAAATAACATAGATAAAATAAAACATACAGAGCATCATATAATGCCTTCTAAACAGCATGAACCCTGACTTATCAGACCTTCTGGAATTGCTATTCTACCATAGCCTCCAAACTGGCTTTATGCCTCACTAATGGAGATCAGCAATAGTCATCAGTCTGCACAAAGGTTAGCCATCTACAGACCCTGGAAACTAAAGACCCATAATTCTCACTAGTCTTATATGCAATTGTCATCCAAGGACACTTAAGAAGTGGAAGAAACATTTGCATTATTTTCTTATTCTGGAGGTCTTGCCTATTTCAGAGAAGTATGTACTTAAAACTTTATGTGAGATAAAATCTGCATCTATTTCTCAACTATTCCTAAGTTTTTGCTCTGTCCCTCATAATTCTTTTTATTTCCTGGTGAATCATAGAAGATCATAGTCAGTGCCAAAATTAGAGTTTCACATATATTTTTGTCCAGAAAATGGCATACTGATACAAAACACGTGTTCTATTAACTTTATAAGTAAATTAGAGGAATATTTAAAAACTGTCCCCAATTTTCATCGTATGTCACCCCAGAATTCTTAATCAAGTAAGGTAAGTTTGACATCACATCCTACATGCTTTATTGGTTTTAAAAACTAGTACAACACTTTGAACTGTTTTCCTTCCCAGTAAATGGTAGTACATAGAGCAGGTAAAGCTCCATGTACTACAAAGAGTTATGATTGGGTCTTTGATTATAACCCTTTATTACATCTTTTCAACATGGATGTCACGATTCACTTCTCTATATATGGACTCATTTGATTATAATCGCCATTGTGTGCTTCAGTAGTTTATTTATGTGCACATACATATATATATATATATATATATATATATATATATATATATATATATATATATATAAAATCATATTACATAACATATTTATGATATATGTAATACATTTATGTAACGGTTATAATGCATCCATGGTGTAGTGATAACAAAAACAGTTCCAAATATCGTTTGCATTGAACATATCCCAAGTTAAAATCATGGGTTGTTCAAAAGCAGCAGATGTTTTATAATGTAAGAACTTGTAACCTACACAGTCTGGATCAACAACATAGATCACATGTGGTAGATTAAGCCATGTCTTGGTGAGTCCATGTTCTTTAGAAGCCAGATGGTTCCAACTTCAGTTACTACTTGCATAATGGCTCATATCTACTGTTTTAAATAATAGCAAGCTGGAAGTGGTACTGTTGTGGCCTACTTATACAAATATCTCTGATATGCATCATCACCACCAAATGGATGCCTTCTATTATCCTTCCTATGGGTGTAACTAGGGTATCTGAGACTTTGTTATCAACCACGAGGTCCACCACTACCAGAACGTAAGCTAAAGTGCTACAATTTTGTTGTAAGTATAAGTATGATGTGGGTGTGCGGAGCTTCTGGCATAACGGACAAGCTTCTCACATCGAGTGTGACACTTAATATTTTGACTCTTGTGGATCACAGAATTAACCTACATGACAGTCAGTCTATTTATAAACTCCTTATAAAGCAAATAATTTCTGCAGATTGTGCAATGGCAAGGATGCATTAGTGCATTTACAGCAGATAGAGCATTTGTTGACTTTCCTCTTGTATCTTACAAATTCAAGCATAACATCACTCTGACAAATCACTGCATCAAAGAAAAAAAATTTTTAAATGTTTATAAGCTACTTCCATCTGAGAAAAGGAGGTACGGCTCTATTCTTCCATAAAATGACTTCACTTCTGTAGGATATTACTCAAATGTCTTAGAGACTGCCATATAACATTTTGCTTCATAGTTATTTCCAAAAGGAAATGCAGGCTAGATTTAAGCAGCTTTAAAAATAAACATCCAGACCTCAAAGGTGCACTGTGCCCAATTTAACACATCTGCAGGTTGTTTATTATAGCAATAACCCATGCCTGGGTGTGGGTAATGCGGGATTTACCCACGGTTGGCGTGGTTTGGTCCCGAGGGTGAAGCCCAAGGGACCAAACAAAGACAACCGTGGGTAAATCCCGCATTACCCACACCCAGAAGTGGGTTATTGCTATTATACTATGACATTATTTAAGAAAAGAAATAATTACTTTTCTTAAATAATGGCATTGTATAATGCCTCTTTGCTGCCCTTCCGCAGCTGTCTGGTATCCGCGGCAGTTCTGATGTACTGCGCATGCCTACGCGGTACATCAGAGCTGTGGCCAAAAGCAATGGAGAAAGCAAGATCTCAATTGCTTTTTACTGTTTCGCTATGTTAAATGGGTTTAACATAGCGAGACAGCTTTAAAATAAGCAACGGAGATGTACCCATTTAACATAGCAAAACAGTAAAAAGCAACGGAGATCTTGCTTTCTCCGTTGCTTTTTTTTTTAAACCTGTCTCGCTATGTTAAATGGGTTTAACATAGCGAGACAGCTTTAAAATTATTTTAAAGCTGTCTCGCTATGTTAAACCCATTTAACATAGCGAGACAGGTTTAAAAAAAAGCAACGGAGAAAGCAAGATCTCCGTTGCTTTTTACACACTGTGTCACTATGTTAAAGGAGTTTAACATAGCAAGACAGCTTTAAAAAAAGCAATGGAGATCTCTGTTGCTTTTTTTAAAGCTGTGTCTCTATGTTAAACTCTTTTAACATAGCGAGACAGTGTTTTAAAAGAGACTTATACTAATGGAAAAAGTCCGGGCGACCGGATCTTTTTCCATTAGTATAAGTCGATTTACAACATGCACGCTGGCCAATCAGCATGCAAGTTTTGGAATATTAATGGGGGGTCATGGTATAATATCTGCATTTACTAACATTACTTCAACACTACTATACAATGAGGATTCATTTGCATTCAGAAGTGAGCTTGCTGATTGGACAGCCCAATCAGGGTGCCCATTGTAAATCGAGCATATACCAATAGAATAAAATTAGGCCACTGAAATACCATTAAGTGGCCAGACTATCTATTGGAATATGCAGAGGAACAGTGCAAAATAGAAGAAAAATCAGGTGCATTCCCAGTGCAAAATAAAAGAAAAATCAGGCACAGTCTCAAAAATAACGAATGAGGACTGTGCCTGATTTTTCCTTTTATTTGCATCCCTTGTAAAATGTGAACAGAAAAAAAACAGCAAAGTAGATTCTCTTTTCTCCATTGCTTCCCTTGCACTGTACTGATGTACTGTACATAAATCCCATGCATGCTAAATATGTCAATAAAGAAGGATAAATGCGGGCACACTTCGGTGCCCTTATGCAAAGACATTATATAAAAAGGTAAGCAATTTGTTTCTTAAACAATATCATTGTATAATAGCAATAATCCACTTCTAGGTGTGGGTATATCAAGATTTACCCATGGTTGGCTTTGTTTAATTACTTGAGCTTTGCCCTTGTGTTCAAACCACATGGATAGTGGGTAAATCCTGATGCACACACATCCACTGCTTAAATTATAATAACAGCAAACACTCTGCTTCCTCACCAGTCAGAGGGATGATTGGAGCATATCCTGCCCAGTCAGTAATACTGCCTCCTCACATATCGGGGAGCAGCTGGCCCCCTACCACAATTAATCAATTCACAGCAGATTTGTTCTCATTCTGCAGTGTCTGACTCCATGTACTCTGAGTTCATTAGCTACTTTTCTCTCCTACAATCATGCCCTTTATCCCATCCTAAGGTATTCCACTTGGTCATCGGTGTAGCAGTGTCATGTTCTACAACTCCAGTATGCAACCATTTTCAATGTAGCACTAGAACATTTTTTTTTACTATTACAAGACTGGATGTTCCTTTACACATGCTTGCCTCTGTACTGTGATTAACTTGGAGTACAAATCTTCATTTCTGTCTGCTCTTCTCTCAGTCATAAAATTGCAATTTTTTTCTGGTTAAAACAATAGTTTATATACCATTCTGTTACTATGCCATGTGCAAAATAACAAAAAGCCATGTTTTCCTAATAAAGGCAACATTCTGTTCACCTTATAAGGAAAATGTTACCAACTTCCAGTATAATTTTTTCAGACATTTTTAGTCAGCACTTAAATTTACAATAGAATTTGTTAAATAATAGCTACAGATATGAAGTTCAGGAATGACTCAGTATTATATACTGACTAACTAATTCAAACATTGTGATTTTGCTAATCCGTTTACATTTGTATGCAAGAATGCTGTATAATTAAAGACCAGATATTATAAACCACATAGCAAAGATGCAACAAAGAGCTGAAATAGTTCAGAGAAAAGGACCCTGTTTACGTTAGTTATAAATAAGATACGATTGAAATAATCAAATGCAAAATATAAACATACCTCTCTCAGACTGTTGTGCACTGAAACAATCCAAAATTAATTTACAAGATTATTCAACAATCTGTCAGAACTCAGAGTTTGTATAATACATGCTAGGTGATTAAACATTACAGTTATGCTTGAGTAAATGGTGTAAGCACTGCTGTACATTACCAGACCCTGAATTAACAACCACACATAAGAAGGCACGCATAAAAGTTTAGAGTTTGAGCATGCCTTATTTTGAAAATATCTCCTTCCAAGTAAACAAATTAAAAATAATAAGCGTTCACATTGCCTTACAACTTTCCTTAAAGCTAAGTCAAAATTCTCAACTCGTCTGCAGTCCGAACATCCTCTGGAGTTCAAATTCTCAGTAGACGCGAAAGACAAAGACGTAAATCATTGGTCGCACAGACACAGAAGATGAAAACAGGTCGCAAACTCCTGTTGCATCTGTGCGACTGGACGGGATGCAAAGGACATTCTTAAAGAGGAATGCCCTTTAAAAAAAAACTTTTTTTTTAAATAAAAATAAAATTAATTTCTCGGCCAACCAGTTCCAACCCCCTTGCACCTGCCTGCGGGTGTCCTTGCCCCCAAGGTTCCATTCTAGGCCCCCTACTATTCAACATATTCATAAATGATGTCTGCCATGCCATTCCTAACTCCAGTCTCATCCAATATGCCAATGATTCGACTATAATGTGTTCCTCCCCTTCCATCACAACTCTTAATAATCTAACACAAGCCGCCTTCTCTTCCACTGAACAGTGGATGCACGACAGCCATGTAGCCCTTAATGCAACCAAAACAAAACTTATGTTATTCAGTGCATCCAAAACCTCTTCCCTAGACAAACAATCCTTCATAATTACCAGCAATAATAATACCCCCCTAGAACTAGTCTCTGACACAAAATTACTAGGAATTATTGACAATCAACTAAAATTTGATATGCATATACAAGCAAATATAAAAAAAAAACATTAAAAAAATTAGGTATGCTTTACCGCCACAGTCACTTTATCTCTCCCACCACCAGGATTACATTAACTAATACATACCTCATCCCATCCCTTTTATATGATGCATCTATCCTAACCAGCCTACAATCTTCCCGCAAAACAAAACTCTCATCTTGTTATAACAGAATATCCAAATTTGCGTCAAATCATAGAGCCTCTTCTCACCACTGTAATTCCCTTTACCAACTAAGTTGGCTAGAATTACCAAACTTCCTCACATATACCCAGTTCATCCAAGCACACAAACTCATTCATAACCCGTCTCTCTGCCCCTTCCTAGCAAATACCTTTGAAATGCATAAACCAGATAGACTCCTAAGATCCAATTTCCAAAACCTAATTAAATTGCATAAACTAACACATCCTGCTGGGAATCAAATGATGTCCTTCTCTCTTGCATGCCTCTGGAACTCTCTCCCTTTTCCCATCCACACCACCAGCAGTCTCTCCTTGTTTAAAACCTCACTGCACTCGCACCTTACCTCACAATGGAAATGCTCTTGCTCTCATCCAACCTAATTCTACCACACTTTCTTCCTAACTTTCCAAACTTTGTTGACTGTCACTACTTCCTAAAGTTTTACATCCCTTGGGACATATTCAACCAATGACTAAAAAATTACCTCATTGTAATTCCCTAACAAAAAAAAAAAAAAAACCTACTATTTTCTGAATTAACCGATGTAATTTTCCAAATGAAAATCTTTTTTTATTTCTGTATTATGCAACATCTATTTGAATTGTGCAGTATGGTTTGTACTATACAAAATATGTATTTAACGTGTAATTGACATGTATATTATGGATCTGTGCTCTTTCTGTACTATGTATTTGTATTTCTCTGCAGCTTTTCTCCCCAGGACTCCATCGAAAATGGGCTCCTTGTAGCCCAATGAACTATCCTGGAAAACAAACTGCAAATAAATAAATAAAATAAATAAATACATAAATAAATTAATAAATACTTTGAATGCTTTAGCTAAACATGTTTTCCTTCTTGATATTACCCATTGTTTTTAGTATTCTATGTGATTTTTGATGGTGTTAGGAGAGGTGATATTATTAATAGGACTGAAGTATCTGAGTATGAATGGATTACTAGAATGAATGCTGTTAACGAACCTGGCTATAATGAATACTACCTCTTTAAACCTGTTTTGAAACAAAGGGGCTTGCATCATTGATTGATTAAATTTAACTCTGTTAATTGAATCACTGTATATAGGTGGGCAGTTGCGGTGATGCAGCAGTTAGTGTTGCCACCTCACAGCAAGAGGTTCTCCGGTTTGAGCCTCGGCTGGGGTGCCTTCTGTGCAGAGTCTGCATGTCCTCCCTGTGGCCACGTGGGTTTCCTCCGGGTTCTCCAGTTTCCTCTCACATCCCAAAGACATGCTGTAGGTGGATTGGATATTCTAAATTGTCCCTAGGCATTAGTGCATGTGTGTGCCTTCTGTGGAAGGTTGGGCACTGGGCTTGGCAACTCGACACCATAAAACTCCACTGCCAATCATGAGCAGACAGGAGATCCGCTTTGGCGACTCCATAACTGGGAAAAGTCGAAAGAAGAAGAAGAATTGAATCACTGTATATAAGGTGTGCAGTGGATTTTTGAATTTATTTGAGAAAGCGCTCTTACGCGATTTTGTTTTTTGTTTTATTATATTTCTTTTGTTAAACAGATAGTATTCCTGCAGTGTAATGTTTAGTTAATAGCAATATTGTTATTCATACCAGGCGAACTGCAGCATAATGTGAAGGAGGGAAGACTGACACAGGTAGCTGAAGGGAAAAAGGGCCTGACTGGATTTTCTTTTCTAGTGCTTTGGGACAGGGAAGTGAAGTACCAGATTGTGTCTGTCTCTTGCTGAAATCCTGGATGATGAATTTACTTGAGAAAGCACTGTTACACGATTAAAGTTCTTTATATTCTATAATACTTTTCCCAAGATCCGCCCCTGGGGTTTGCTGGTACTTTTTCCTAATATAGCAAGTATAAATAAAGCATGATTTGGATGTTTCTGACTATGTTTAAACAAGACATTGTTTTCCAGACATTTTTGATGTCATAATAATGTTCATAAATATGTTTAGAAAGAGCTATTTTCTTTTTGTCTGTTTCAAACAAGTTGCATGTATAATATAGGGCTATTATAAACACCACCTCTGGTATTACAATCACAGGACTGGGGTAATACAATGTTCTGTCCCTTAACAAATATATCTACAGTACTTACAATGCTCACATTTCTTCACACTGCCCAAAAAATCAAAGGAAAGGGTCCCAAACCTATTCCTTTTCAATTCAAGTTTGTTTTTCATATTCTGTCCTCTTTTGTACACAAAACGAGGGTACCCAGTTATGATTTCTAAAACTTCATCTTGAAATTTAAAAATACACCAATCCATTTTTAATATCCTTCACATCTCCAGTACTGGGTTGACATTTTAAAACCAAGGCTTTATTAAAGTCCTTATTTTCACCTTCAAATGGGGTATTATTAATAATTGTGGGATTTTTTGAGGAATCACCAGATAAATCTTTCCCCAGTAAGGAGGAAACCGAATGTGTCTCCCAAAGCTGACTTCTCTACTTATAGTAAAAAAATAATTCATCAGGGTACCCCTAAGTGTAAACATATCAGATAGCTTATTACTTTCCTTTTCAAACACAGAATCATCAGATACCATCCTGGCCAGCCAAACAAATTGCCCTTTAACCAAACTCCTTTTCTGTGCTAAAGGATGGTAACTCTCAAAATGGAGGTATGAGTTAATAAAAGTGGGTTTCCTATAAATATAAATATATACAATGGAAATAAACCCCTTATTTTCATCCCTTGAAATTTTGAAAATTCTACATCTAAAAAAATAATCACCCTTTAGAATATTTATAAGTACATTTCAGAAATTAAATTGTATTATTGATGTAAGTGAAAAATTCCATTAAAATATCTAAATTATCATTCCAAAGAATAAGTATAGCATCCAGGAATCTTAAGTAGAGTCTATAACTTGAGTTGAGGCAAATTTAGATTGAAAAATAAATTTGCATTCCCAATATAATCAAATTAGAATATAATGGGGCACAAATCACATCCATAGCTACACACTTTACCAGTCTAAAGTGCTTCCCTTCAAAAATATAATTGTTGTGAAGAACTATATCCATTAAGTCAACAATTATCCATATCTTGGTTAGACAGAAATTCAAAGGATGCAATCACCTCTCTAAAAAATCAAGATCTTCACCATGAAGGATACACATCCAATAACTATTTCAGGTCATGTGCCAATAACAAAAATAAAAACACAGAGTAATGGAATAAAAATGAGACACTGGTACTTTCTCACCTATCTGATGAAAAGAGAGGAAATTAAGGAATAAGTACTCGAAATTATTCAGGACCTGTTGGAGAAGATAGAAATTTCTTCTGAAAATATAGCTAAGGAGTGGGATAAAATTAAGGTGGCATTAAAAATAGGGTGGAAATAAAAGAAAGGGAGCTATGGTTAAGAAGTAACAAGAATTATTTAGAGGGACTGACAAATGTTAAAGTATTGCAGAATAGGGGGAATCTCACAGAACAAGAACAGGATCAACTACAAAATGTTAAGTAGAAAATAAGGGATTATGTACGGGTTTGAAAAAACTGATGTTAAGCAACTGTTTTTTGATAATAACTGTAGGACAGAAAAACTTTTAGCACAACAACTCAGGCAACAGAATGTAAAAAGGGCTTTTAACAAGCTTAGGGAGCCTATAACAAGGAAGATGACAA
This sequence comes from Protopterus annectens, assembly GCF_019279795.1. Taxonomy (NCBI): domain Eukaryota; kingdom Metazoa; phylum Chordata; order Ceratodontiformes; family Protopteridae; genus Protopterus; species Protopterus annectens. The sequence goes on from NC_056737.1 coordinate 1,404,320,119, forward strand.
GAGATCCTGTAGAAGTATTACAAATATTTCAGACATTCTGTGAAAGTCTGCATAAAGCAGAAGAATTAAATATGCCCAGTTTAGAGGTAGATGAGGCTCAATTACAAACAGGTTAGGAGGAGATGAGATAAAAATGATTATGCATAACCAATCTATGTATTGGCAGTGGTATTCCTGTGGAAGTTTAGAAACTAGGAGGGAAAAATGATTAAGATCTGGAAGGTTTTTTAACAGTATTTTAAAAGGAGGAGAAGTACCAACATCCTGGAAGAAAGCAGTGGTGCCTGTAATACCTAAAGAGGACAAAAGATCTATCATATCATAGGATCATAGGAGATTACTAGGCTATCAATCAGGAGGTCATTTTAAGCCTAGCCATTTCATCCCAGTGTAATACCACAGAAATGCTAGTCAATACCCAAAATGGCATTTGGTAATGACTGCCAAATGCCTTTCATTTGACTGATCCAGCTTCATACGGGCCCATTTCAATACTAAACCATGATTATAAGGTGTTTGTTTCTGTAATGGATAAAGGAATGGGAAATGTGATGTCAGAATTGATAGATATGGATCAGTGTGGTATTGTGGAGGGGAGGAAAACATTTGACAACATTAACATAACATTGATGATACAGAGGGAAGCAGAATGTAGGAGAGTGCCTCTGTTGTTGGTGGGTCTTGATGCAAAGAAAGTATTTGACAGAGTAAGCTGGGACTTTATGGCAAGGCAATGGAAGCATTTGCATTCCCTGATAAAATTATAAGTTTAATTAGTAATTTAGTATGATATCTGAAGGATCAAAGGTGAAAATTAATGTGGGTGGGTTCATCTCTGATCATTTCTGATTGAGCAGAGGAGCCAGACAGGGATGTCATCTTTCCACTTACATATTTGCATTATATTTAGAACCATTGGCAAAGAAAATAAGAAACTCAGAAATTTGAGTATATAAATGGCATGGGAGTCAAGAAATGTTGGCTCTATTTGCAGATGATATTATTTTATACCTAATAAAACCACAAAAGGACATTACAGTGTTGTAGAACATTTTGAGACAATTTCATATCTTTTTGGGATACAAAATTAATGAAGATAAAACAAAGGCAGTAGTAGTAAATTATGTACCCACACATGAATTGGTTTAGCAATATCTATATTTATGGGGACATGATAAAATTAAGTATTTAGGAGTATGGATTAAAAATGATTCTGGTGTGGCAACTAAGGATATGTTATAAGAGACTAAGCAAAAGGTAATACAAAAACTGAGAAATTGGAAGCTCTGTTATATGGATACGGATTGTAGGATATGAGCAGTTAAAATGTTTTTAGTCCCCTTAGTCTTATACACAGGTTAGGCATATTTTTAACAACCAAAGGAGAAGTTGTGAATAGCAGTTAATAAAGAGTTGAAGGATTTTATCTGGGAGGAGAAGACGGCAAGAGTCAGAAATGAGATAAGCTCATTCTTCCAATAGAGCAAGGCAGATTGGGAATGCCCGATTTGAAGGAGTATTTCAGAGCTACATAGTTAAGGCTCCTATACATAGCACAAGCAAAAGCCTATAATTAAAGTGGAAATGGATGATGATGAAAGGGAGAAGCTCAAGAAACAAGGAGAGACAGGAATTTTGGATGCAAACCTTTAAGGAGAATAATAGTAATCATACATAATATCATACTCATAAACTAAGCCAACATGGGAATGGAAAAAGGAGATTTGGCTCATAGGGATGACTGCAACTAGGAATACAGACAATAGGCTAGAGGGGGCTGGATTTCTTTGGAGAAAACTGACAAAAGAACCAAGGTACTGGGAAAAAATAACTAAAGAGGGAAAGGTAATAGAGTGGGAAAATGAAGAGAATTAATTTGAACTGCAGGTTAGAGACTGCCTTCCCTATTAAGGATTGATATCAGAGTATAGACAAAGAAAAAGAAATGGGGGAGGGTCTTAAAAAAAGACCAGCACTGGTATAGTTTTTAGTAGAATCTAGAACAGAAGCTGCTGTTAAAAACTGAATAATTAGCACAGCATACAAAATATTCCATGGAAACTATAGTAATCAGTCAGCAAAGGTTAGAAAGGACTGTGAAGAGAGACTGGATAAAGAGAGATTGAATAAGCAATTCTCAAAGAAACAATGGAGGATATATGTTTGTCTCCCAAATATACAACAAAATGTAGACAATTTATGATTTTTGCTTGGAAGTGTAATATTTTTATACCTCAAGTAGACTCCAGAGATTTTTTTCTTCAGGTAGATAGCAAATGCTGGATGTGTGATGGGGAAGAAAGAGATCATTAAGAACCTATTTTCTGGGAGTGTAATGAGCTGGTAGACTTTAAAGTTTCCCCGTAAACTACTCAATCAGAGATAATGGGTGAGCAAATTGGTGTAACTAGGGAAATGATTTTTCTGAGCTATGATATTGAGTCGGAATTACCTACACATAGTAAGGCCTTGCTTAGTCTAATTATGGTTGCTGCCAAAAAAGCAGTTACTAGAAAATGGAAATCAAAGTCTAAACCAACTGAACCAGAAACTGAATATAGTAATAGGCATCCTTCAGTCCCAAAGAATCATGGGTTTGCTCCTCTATCGGACTGATTTGAGCAGCATCATCTGTGGCTGTGCAATCCACTCTGGGAGTGGCAGTCCTTTCCATAACCTGAGCAGCAGTAGTCAGATGTCAAGTCTGGTATCAAGTGCACCGATCTTCCTGAGGGCTCTGCTATCCCCTGCTCTCCTTGCCAAGGTGGTTTCATATATAACAAGAGCTTCCTTCACTTCCTCTTTCCACACAATCTTGTCTGAGGTGAGAGAATACCAGTTGTACAGGCTGATGGAGAGAGCAGTGAGGGAATGGTTGAATATGTCCTTGTAGCACAATTTGGGTCACCCTTTTGGGGTCTTTCCAGACTCCAGCTCTCCAAAAATGAGGTGTTTTGGTATTCAGCCATCCATCATGCATGAGACATGACCCAACCAATGTATACATCTCTGTTTTAGGAAGGTAAACATGGAGGTGGTGCCCATCTTCTCAAGCAATGTGCTGTTAGGGATCTTGTCCTCTCATGAGATACCAAGTATGTGCCTAAGGGAGTGCATATGAAATACATTGAGTCGCTGCTCCTGTTTGAGCACAGAGTCCATGTTTCACTGGCATACAGTAATGTGCTTAAAACACAGGCTGTGTAAACCTGCAATTTGGTGTGCACAGTGAGCTTATTATTAGCCCAGACTCTCTTTGTCAGCCTGGAAGACATTACAGTGGCTTTTCCAATTCACCTGTTGATCTTGCTGTCAAGCAACAAGTTATCAGTGATTGTAGAGCCTTGGTACATGAACTCATGGTCAAACTTCAGCTCATAGTCACTCACCATGATTGATGGATCACTGCCCACATTTTGGTCCATCACCTGGATATTCTTTGAGATGACTGTGAGGCCAAATTCCATACATGCATCCACCAAGTGAGTCGGTCTTCGGTCTAAGTCTCAACAGTTTGAAGAGGTTGCCATCCATTCTGTTTTGGAGAAACCATCTGTAGCAGTTCCAAAAGCAAATTTCAACAAAACTGAAAAGAATATACCAAACAATGTTGGAAACAGTACACACCCATGCTTTACTCCACTGAGAATCTCTAAAGGTTCAGATGTGGATCCATCATACATGATGGTCCCCTTCATGCTTTAATGGAAGGCCCTAATAATGCTAAGCAGTATTGGAGGACAGCCGATCCTTGCCAGAATTGCAAACAGACCTTTCCTACTGACAAAGTCGAAAGCCTTGGTCAGATCAATGAAGGCAATATACAGAGGTTTGTTCTGATCCCTGCACCTTTCTAGTAGGTGCCTAACAGAGAAAACCATGTCTATAGTAGACTGTCCAGCTCTAAACCCACACTGACACTCAGGGGTAAAATCTCTCTGCAAGAACGGGGAGCCTCTTCAGGACAACATGTGCAAACAGCTTCCCCATGGTACACAGAAGGGAGATGCCACGATACTTGTTACTATAATTTTTATCACCCTTATTCTTATAGATAGTAACTATGTTAGCATCCCTCATATCTTGCGGTATGGTACCTTCTCTCCAGCATTGGCAAAGTATTGCATGCAGCTCTGAGATTAGGGTACCACTAACACATTTAAGTGTTTCTGATGGAATATCATCTTCCCAGGGGCTTTTCCTGAAGAGAGCGCTTTTAGTGCATCATTGTGGTCCTCCAAGGTGGGCTCAGCATCAAGTTCAGTCATAGTTGGTAGAAGTTCAATGGCATTCAGGGCTCTCTCCATAACTGTGGTCTCTCTGGTATACAGCTGCAAGTAATGTTCCACCCAGCATTCCATCTGCTTGGTTCTGTCCATCAAGACTTTGCCTGTGGCCGACTTAAGTGGGGTGATCTGTCTTTGTGATGGGCTGATGGCTAGATTAATCCCATTGTACACTCCTCACATCTTACCAATGTCCACAGCCTGCTGAACCTTGAAGCAAAGTTGGAGCCAATAATCATTTGCACACCGCCAAGCTACCTGCTGCATTTGACTCCGAACACACCAGACTGCCTGCAAGTTTTCCTCATTGGGCACAGACCTGTATGCAGCCAGTGCCTGTCTCTTCTTCTCAATCAGAGGTGTCAGCACCTTAGTTTGGGCTTCAAACCAATCAGCACACTTGACTGTCTTCCTAAAGATAGATATTGCAGTATTATAGATAGCATCCTGTAGTTTTTCCCCATCTCTTGTTGGTGTTAGTGTCATCCAGATAGGGCAAAGCCTCTTCAAGTGCTTGAACAAACTTGCACATTTTTGAAGGGTCATGAGTTTTGCCTATGTCAATGCGTGGCCTCCCTTCCTTTTTAGAGTGAAAGAATCGAAACGTCTGGATGTTCATCTTACTACACATGAGTAAGTGGTTGGTATCACATTCTGCTCTGTGGTAACTATGTGTATTCCTGACACTATCTAAACTGCTGCATTTGGTGAGGACAAGGTTAAGTTGATGCCAATGTTTCGATCTTGGATGTCTCCATGAAACTTTGTGTTGGGGCGTGACACTGAAGAAGGTGTTAGTTATGCAGAGGTCATATTGGGAACAAAGTTCAAGGAGACACTGTCCATTTTTATTCATCTTTCCTGTTCCAAAATGTGCCAGACAAGATGGCCAGCTGTAATGGTCATTGCCAGCTCTGGCATTAAAATCACCAAGAATGAACAATGGTTCATGGGAAGGAACCTCACTGATGGCAGCACTAAGTTCATCGTAGAATTTGTCCTTGACTTCCTGGTTAGAAGTTAAAGTAGGAGCATAGACAATGAAGATGTTGATCATGGCCACTGGTGTTTGTAGCTGAATTTTTATCAGTCTCTCATTTCCCATATTTATTGGTATGACTGAGCCAATGAGGTTGTTTCTGATTGTGAAATTAACACCATGGTCTCTTCTTGAAGCTTCCCATGCCAGAAAAAAAGTAAAGTCTTTCTTCCTAAGACATCCAATGGATGACAGCCTTGTTTCCTGGAGAGTCATAATGTCCATCTACAATCGGATCAACTCATTGTTAATGACTGCTGTCTTTAAAGTATGACTGATGTTCTGTAGATCTTCTATAAGGCTAAGAGTCATCATCCTTATGTTCTATGAGCCTAGCCTAAAGGCCGGTTTATTTTGTCGCTTTTTTTGTTTTTCCAGGTACTGTGGTGAGGCAGCACCTATATGGCTGGGGGCTGCCCAGCTTAAGTCAGGCAGTAGCTGCCCAATGAGATCAAAGAATTTCTCCCACCATCAGAAGCAGCTCCTGGCACCTCACTCTATGCCAGTAGATTGCATTGGCTTATTACCATTAACTGCTACTTCTGTGTTTTGTCACCGCTCAGAAAGCAGAGCTGGAGTGTCCTCTACAGGGCGCAGGCCAGGGCAAGTGAATTTGAGGAAACAGCTGATGCACAGTAGCAGGTTTGTCCTCTCCACACCAGTGATGTAATCCAAGGGGAAAGGCAAGGCCAGGACAATTTGGTGTCAGTATCATCGCAGGAGCTGCGAGACTGAGGTCGAGTACAACCTCAAACTGCCTTAGGAGCATCATCTCTGGATTTTTCCACAGGGTTTACTCCCAAAGCCTTCTCCATGACTAGGTATTGTCATGAGGCAGGAGTCTTAAATCAGAGTTTATCTTCTCCTAGGTTTGTTGCCTTCCCAGGCTAATGAGCTTCATCTCGCAGAAGCAACTGGTTTTAAGGCGGCAGTCACCTGCCTTCACCCCTTCTCCTGTCAGTACAAACAGTTTTACAGGACTTAGAAACTAAGCCACATGTGAAGGCCAGGAGCTGTACTTGGGTTGTCAGAGGCTATTAGAGACGCATGCCATAGGAGTATTTAATAGATAGTGGAAGCTTATCCCCACTACCACCCCAGGCTATGATAACCTTTGAAACCAACAGAGATAAAGCAACTGGAATTGGGATTTTTAGAAAAGGGTAGGAGCAGGGCGGCCATGGTGGTGCAGCGTTTAGCTTGCTGCCTCACAGCAAGAGGTTCTCTGGTTCAATCCTCAGCTGGGGTCCCTTCTGTGCGGAGTCTGCATTTCCCCCCAGTGGTCACATAGGTTTCCTCCAGATGCTCTGGTTTCCTCTCACATCCCAAAGACATGCTGTAGATGGATTGGATGCTCTAAATTGGCCCTAAGTGTGAGTGTGTGTGTGCATGTGTGTGCCTTCCGTGGAAGGTTGGGTGCTGGGCTGGCAACTCGACACCGTAAAACTCCACTGCCAATCATGAGCGGACAGGTGATCTACTGTGGTGGCCCCTAACTGGGAAAAGCTGAAAGAAGAAGAAGAAGAAGAAGAAAAAGGTAGGAGCAAATTACATAGGAAAAATGAGAACTGTGGGAACAATACATACAGGTGAGGAATTAGTTTTAAAAGAAGGCAGGATTTGAATGAGCTATGTAATGTTTGACTGACAGTGACTGGGTAGATTATAAGTGATGTATAATGTTTGCAACTAAAATTATGTCAATACGGTTTGTGATGTAAAATGCTTGCAACTAAGACTGTGTCAATATGGTTTGTTTTCATTTATAGAAATGTATGATTCCCTGTGTCATAAGTGATAATTTAATAAAGATGCTTCTTGTTAAAAAGAAGACCTTTACCATGAAGGATTGACGTATATAAAGCAATCACATCAATAGTGACAAAAATTAAATTGACACCCAAATATTCATCATGAAAACATCACAGAAAGTCCCCAGAATTCTGTACTAAATGAAGGCATTTGTCCAAACAGTATTTAAGCTTTTTGTCAATAAAAGAAGCTATGGGGTGGGTTTATGACCCTTGGGCTGCTACTATTGGTCTCATAAGTGGATTATGACAATCCTTATGTACTTTAGGTATACCAAAAGTAGTTGGGATTAAGGGTTTGTCACAGAAAATATTCTGAAAATCTCCAGGGGGTTAGTACCTTATGCATTACTAAATCATTCAAAAACATATCAATATCTCTGCAAGCTAAATCAATTTCATCCTTAGAAACATGGAGTAATTTTGAATATTATGACGCAAATCAAGCATTATGCTTTCATAATCAATAGAATTCATCAAAACAATCTTGCCCCCTTTGTTGGGTTTAGTATATGTTTTGCCTCACTACTCTTCTTGTCTTGTTCTCAGCTTCACTAGTTTCTGTAAATCAATACCAAGTTCTGGTATTTTCCACTAATCATGCCTCTTTATTGACTTATCTCCACATCAGTGAGTTACTTTTCTTCAAGTACCAGGTGCCTGAGGCACAAGAAGCCATGGAACAGAATATCAGTCTCTGTTTTACATAGGAAACTACTGCCAGTGTGATTTCTAAGTGCGTGCTAGCAATGTTTCCATTGTTTGAGGAGATTTCCCCCTCTTTATGCTTGTGTGTCAGTGGAGCTGGTATGTATAAGTTCAGGGGGTATGGAACTTGCCCCCCCCCTGCAAAAGAACACAGCTTGTTTTTCACCCTTGTGCATTTTGGATGTAGCGCACCCACAGGTGTAGCTGAAGAGATATGGGTTCCTTCCTACCTGACTCTGGTGACACCCCTATTAGGCCCAACACACCAAGGTGTCAAGAATGACAGATTTTATTCTTGATGATACATCTAGTTTAAAAAGGCAATAGCACAACCATAAACAAGTTATTTCAATAGTGGAACAGTTAGCAATAAGGCAAGGTGAGATATGCATGCAATGAAAACATACATTCACCCTCTCCCCAGAACTTAACAGAAAAAGGTCTTGACATTCAAACATGCATAAAGAAGGCAATATCAATGAGCAGTAAAGCTTTATAATGCAGCAATACAAACATGGAGCTGATATGGATCCCAGTTATTTGCAATCCACAAAGCATTTGGGGGGGGGGAGAAAAAAACACAATCTTATAAAAATAGAAAATGATGGCCAGAGCCTCTCACCACTCTGTTGAGAATATCCTAGTGACCTGGTTCCTCTGATGAGAAAAGTAGAAAATCACCTACCAGAACTCTGGTAATCATCTATGGCTTCTCAGTACTAGGCCCAAGGGAACTCCTTTTCTTGGTGAATCATAGCAGGCGTGGAACTACTGGTTTCAGACTTCTCTCCTGATTCCACAAAATACTATCACCCAGGATTTCAGCAAGAGACAGACACAATTTGCTACTTCACTTCCCTGTCCCAAAGCACTAGAAAAGAAAATCCAGTCATGCTGCAAGGCTCTTTTTCCCTTCATCTACCTGTGTCAGTCTTCCCTACTTCAGCTAGTGTTCCAGTCTCCTCTTTCACTTTTGAAATTGTCTTTTATATTCCTGAAAAGGAGCTCCACCTTGTGGTGTAATGGAAAACTACAGTGGGAGCTACAAAGACATTGATTTTCAGTATTGTAAAGGATCTGGTTTATGTGTTCCAAGCAGCAATCTTGAGACCGTAGTTGCTTGAGCAGCACACTAGGTGGTATTCATAGTCTTTGCAGTATTTGTACTTAGGCATAGTAGAATGTTGTGATGGCTGTGCAACTGAGGCATGATTCAAAGATACCACATACACTTCAGTGCATTGGTTTTAAGTAGCTTGAGAAGATCTTAGGCAAATAAAGACATAGAAAGACATGTAACTGAGGAGTTTGTGTAAAATCTGTGACTATCTTATGCTATCTTATGCTAATTAGGATCTCTTCTTGCCTTTTTGCAATTCATCGTTACTTTTTATGCACTTCTGCACCTTGCACAGAAGGGCTAGAAAATGTACAGTGGTACCTTTTCTAATTTGCAATCAGTGTAGTTGCATAAGTTTGCTGCTAACTTACCCATTTCCCTCACTTAACAGCTAAGATAGATGAGATACAGGGAATGACTATCACATCAGCAGATTTCCTGTATGTCAGCAGTAGAAATTATGCTTTTAGTAGGAGTACCATTGGTCAACATGTATCAGTGCTGAAGGGTAAGTGACTCAACTGCTCATTAGAGTGGACAGGTTTCAGTGTGGAGAAGTAGGAAGTGTATTTCTTTTAAGAGAACTGGGTTTGTTGTTATTTATTTTATTTGTCATTCTCTGCTATTTCCAGTAACTGGACTGATCTGTGAGTACTGCCCTCCTATTAGTAACTTTGAAAGGCGTCATGCAAAGTGTCCCATACTTATATACATCAATACTGTTAGCCAATAATTGCTTCAAAGCCTAAGCTTGTTTGGAGGCCCATTTTCATCGAAGGTGTTTTTCATATGCCATCAGAACATCCATAAAAATATGATACTCGTCATGACTGAGGAAATCTCTCCTGTTTCTTGCTCCCTGCAATTGCATCATGCTATTAGGTTTCATCAAATGTTGTGACAAAACTGACAAACTGACACCTGCCATACTTCTATGAAGTTTTTGTAAATATGGACAATGAATGCCTCTGTACTAAACATTCCTCTTTCAGCACTAGTTCTGACTTGTGATTTTCTGCATTCTGACCACCTGTGCTGCCTTTTTCTGTGGTAGTAGATTCATGTATGTGATTGCTGTGAGTGCATCCTAATAAGTAGGATAATGCATTTAATTAATTATTTAAAATCTTCTGTCCCCTTACCCATTCAGTTTATTTATTTATTTATTTTATTTAACATTTATTTTACCAGGATAAATCCGACTGGACAGTAGGTGTACATTTTCAGTGGAGTCCTGGAGAGAAAAGCTCCAAGAAGTTACAATGTGAAATACATAGGTTATTAAAGAGTGACAGTTGATTACAATAATATAAGTTGGGTAACAAAATGGCAGAATGCTAACATATAAGGCAGAAGACAGTTAAATGCAAAGCAATGTCATAGTACAGTGAGGAGATCACATACCTTACAGTAGTAATACAGTATGCATGCATAAGTACATATTTACAACACTATACATTGGACTTAGGAGTCAGTGTAGAGTGAGTTTCAAAGTAGGTACATATTTATAACATTTACAGGGTGTTTTATGCACACAGGTGTCAGTGTAAAGTGAGCATCAGAGCTTAGGGGGTAGGTTTCCTACAGTGGGGTGAGGATTCAGGTGGGGTCATTGCAGATGCAAATAGGGTTAGCATAAAGGTTTAAGGAGGTTTTTAAATATGGTTGTGCAATTTTGTAGCCTGAGGTCGGGAGGGAGGGTTATTAGCAGTAAGCAACCCTGATACATGTAGATAGCAGTAAAAATGGCACTTAACACATTTCCCAAACATGTCATTCTTAAGGAGTAAAAAAGCATTACATTGCATGCCTTACCAGTAAAGTAAGGATACAATACCTGACAAGGAATTACAGTGATTTCTGTCTTTTCCAGCTAATTTGTCCCTGTTATTCAAAAATAATTTAAATTCAGTGGTGCTTTACATGGTCTGTTGCTGCTGAATGCAGATAAGTGCAGCTCAGTATGGAGGGCTGAAGAAAACTGGCATATGTTGCGGTTGATTTATGAAGTATTATGAAAATTAGACATGGCCACACTGTGTTTTATGACTCATACCATAGTGCAAGTGTATATCTCCCTTATAGGTGTGCTGTGATATCCCTCCTCTGGACCAGTAATCAAGGATTCTCCATCCTCACCACTGACATCTGTGGGAGACATTCACTTAGAACAAAAACAAATACACACAGTATTTTCTGATCCAGATCTCTGCACCAAGCACAATTTCCCTTAGGAGCACACTCCACTCCTGGGTCTGGACTTCCTCTCCAGGCCCCAAATAAGACTCTGCCTTAATCTTGGCAAAAATCAGTGCTTTGTGTCCATTTTCCAAGTAGCTGACATACACAGTCTTTGAGATTTAATTTTCACGCACATACCTGGGAAAGGCTGGCACAGATTTAACCATTATGCTACCTCTACCCAGACTGTAAGGTAGATTCACTGCCACCAGCTACTTTAAGGCTTTTACTAGGGTACCCAATTACTCTTAGTAACATTAATACTTATACAAATGTTAGTGTTAACCAGTCAGCAAGACTTTCAGGAGCGTGATGCTACATTGCCACTAAATAAATCCAAGTACTCCGAAGGGGTTAAAATATTTTCTAAAAGACCATCAATAATGAAAGGTTTAGTTATATTTAATAATAAATAATAAAAAATGAGAGTACTGAGCATCCATTTAGAATAAACATCAGAGTTTCAATTCACATGAAATATAAAACATAACACAGAATGAAAGACTCAGACAGACACAGAAAAAAATACTTTTAGCTACTCTCACTATATTTTCCTAACTGACTGAAGAATTACTGTTCCCTAGTGAAGTTACTTACAATATAAGGCAGGATGAAGTGGGTAAGTTGCCTTGTCAGTTCCATAACAGAGTGCTGAGTGTGATCTGTCACATTTCTCACTAGTATCCAAGTACAAATTCAATGCTGGCTACAGAATGACATTGTATCTGGCCACCTGATTCTGTGGTTACCATGCTAACCCTGACTAGAAGCTGAGCCAGGATCTGGCACATATGTGTCACAATACACACCTAAAACTTTGCTAAGGCTTATTCTAGCATCTGGAGACTGTAAAACAATTCCAACCCTTTCATCCTCCCTGCAGAGACTAACCAGCCATTCTCTGGTACCCCAAGGTAGCAATTAGTTCACCACTAATGACAAAAAGAGCAGGATCCCAGCACAGTCTTTGCGTCTCTGGCTGTATTCAGGCCTGTGAGATAAAATTTTTATGGCCTAAACCAAGTCATTTAATTTCAAGCTATTTTTCTTTTTTTTTGTAATATGATTTTTATTACAATTTCCAATATACAATACAGATACAGATAAAAGAACAAAAAAGAAGAGAAAAACTTTGCATTCACTTACAATATTTGCATGTTGTCAAATACAGTCAATAATAAACTTCAAGAAATATGTTTTACATTTACTAAACAAATACTTACAATTGAACATAAGATCATAAAGGGAAGTATTTGAAATTGCACATACTGAATTGTCTCATAACAGAATATGTACCCATATGTCTAAACCTATTATAATTAACTATATACAATTATATACACTCGGTTGTCACTAATAAAAGATGGTCAACATAGAGAAATTAGGTATTACTACTACCAGTAGGGGTAGAGGGTGTGGTGATACATGTTTATTATGTCCCTTAATGGATTGGTTGGTGATTAACATCCTCATCTGGTAAAGTTAAAACGGAAAGTATAGCGTATTTAGAAGGAGACTACTTAAGTGAGGAGGGGAGAGAGGAAAAAAGCAAAGGAAAAGAAAGGAGAAAAAGTTTTAGATAAGTGAGGGTCTAGTTAAGAGCTACTATAAGGTTACTTCAGTATTTCTGGAAGTACTTTATTTTCTTTTTGCTTGTTGTACTTAGCTTGCTCGCCATAACATATTTGGTAGCCATAGTTTTAAACTCTTTCCAAGATGTTTTAGATCTATCTAGCCAGTTAAGTGTAATATAGGTTTTGAGTAATGCACAAAGTGTTACAATAATATGTTTAGACTCAGAGTTGTAGGAACTAGGAAAGATGTTCAAAATTGCCATTTCCCATAAAAGGGTGGACTTCATGCATCCCATTTTCTCGAGTTGTGCTCTCAAAGAGCACCACAGTTTGTAGATGTTTTTTCAGGACCAAAATATATGTAAAGTACTGGCAATTGAATTAGGACAAGTAGGGCAAAGAGGTGAGATGTTTGGATTAATTTTACTCAGAAATAAAGGCGTAAACTGAGTATAGATTAATTTTTTGAAGGGAGTTCATTTTAGCATTATGTCAATCGCCTCAAGCTTTTAGTCAAGAGTTATTTCCTTGTTTTGGCTCTCCCAATACTTGGAGTATAAAATTTTGTCATGGTGTTTTATTTTTGTTATTAAACTGTAAGCGTTTGAAAGCATTTTAGTCCTTAGCGAAAGCTGAGTTATTAATTGTTGATAAAGGTGAAAATCTAATGGCGTCACTTTGATCTTATCTGTAAACAGAGTTACTAGGTATATTATTTGTTTGACAATTTAAGTATATCTTATATTTCATTATTATTCCTTTATGGTCACATATATGGTTTGTTAATATGACCAGAATTTAGATCCTATGGATTTACATCTGTAGTTAGTAAGGTCGTGTATGTTATTTCAATGGCATGACATGTGGATATATTTCCGATATTTTTATATACTTAACTATTGATGCATTTTTTAGGTTTGTACTCATATGAATGAAAGCTTCATATAAATAGATACTGAATTTACATAATGAGTATTGTAATTAAAGAATTTTAATAGTTTTACTTATGTTTAAAACTTGAATTTGATTAATATGTCTACACATATACAGTTTAGTTATGGTTTACATAAGTGTGTTTTTAGAAAGAAATTTATTTTTTGAATTTTTTGATTGTTTTAAATGAATAGATATTAGGATGTATTTCCCTTTAAAATCTTGATTGATTTGACTCAATTGATGGGATTGATTGTTTAATTGATGGGGGATTTTATTTAAAGATGGGAGATTTTACTATAGAATGTAACCTGATGAAGCGCACCGGGATGGTGCGTGAAAGCGCTTGTTCTTCTTAAATAAATCCTTTGCTTTATATCGTGGTGGTTCCTTGCAGTTTTTTTAAGTAAAAGAAGTTGTTTGACAATTACGTAATATTTTTTGTTGACTGCCAAAGATGTTATAATAGATTCAAATGGGAGATCTTTGATTTTAAAAAAGTCCCAAACTATACAGTTTTTGATGAGAGGAAATTTATCTAGATTTAACATGTTGTTTAATTTGAAGTTAGGATTTAAGTGAATTGGTTGAGCCATCATTAAGGAATTTTTTAAGTCTAGAGATGTTATAAGCTTTTGAAACCCTACAATAATTTTTATTAATGTAGGGTGAATCTTAAAGTCTTTGAGAGTTTTGGTATTAAGGAAAATGGTTGCTTTAGGGTTGAGCTTGGATGCTATTAGGTGTGAATGGTAGATTTTTATCCATAGAGGATCCCCAACTTTATTTAAAGGGTCGTAGTTAGTTATGTGTATAATATGACTGGCATTTATTATATAATAGCATGTTACGATGCCAGGGAGGCTCATGCCTCCTTTTTCTTTGGGAAGGGGTAGTCTAGAATAGCTGATCCTAGTGTTCTTGGGGTACCATATAAATTTCCCTAGTGTAGTTTCCATTTTCGAGAAAAAGCTGTTTGGAATGTTCTGGTTGAGGGTATAGAAATGTAAAAGAATTTTAGGGAGGATATTCATTTTTATAATAGCTGTCTTAGAAAGGAGGGGGAGATTCACATTTTTTCCATCTAGAAGATCTTCCATGACTTTAGACCACTTTTTATAAAGATTATTTTAATTAGTTCTTGTTGGGGATGGTTGAAAGTTATACCCAAATATTTGAGTGAATAATTAACTTTGATCTTTGTTTCTGGTATGAAGAAGTCTTTGTGTCCAAGGGGATTTAGTGGATAAATTATTGATTTATTTGTGTTAATGGCATAATCTGAGATTAGTGAAAACTTGTCGCTGGTGCTTAAGATGTTTTCTAGGTCGGTCGAGGGAAATTCAAAGTAAATATTTAAATCATCTGCAAAGGCAGTATATTTCACTGGAACTTTGGAGATGTAAACAGAGTGTTGAAATGTTTTTTGACTTAATTTCAACAGAAGAACTTCAAGATAGAGGTTAAATAAGTAAGGTGATAGTGGGCACTCCTGCCTTGTACCATTTATTATTTGAATTGGGTTTGAATTCTTTTTATTTATATTTAGTGTGGTAGATGCCTTGTTATAAAGGGTTGTGGCCATGTTGATATATTCATCAGGGAAGCAAAATGCTTCATAATCTTGAAAAGAAAGTGTAAGTTTACCCTATCAAAGGCTTTTTGAGCATCTACTGAGAGTGCATATTTGGGGGAATTTGTCATTCGTTGTCATGTTGGTCATGGCTTCTATGGTCAGAGTGTTGTCCCACACATGTCTATTATTCATGAATCCTAATTGGTCATGAGATATGATGTGTGGTAGGCTATTTTTCTTAAGATTAGCTGGGCTGAGCTTAACCCCTTCCCTTCCAGCATCCTCTGTTAACATTTATACATTTCATCAGTTAGTGCACAGTCTGACATACATGTATATTTCTTTTCTGTCCAACAGGACCTGCTGTTGATACATTTTTAACACAAACAACTTTACAAATACATTTTTAACACAAGCATCTGTACAAATCAGTTTGATATTCAAATGACATAAAATTCTTTACAAAACTCCAGCTAGTTATGCTGGCATATGTTACACATGCACTGCCCTACTCTCGCTGGCATAGCTGGCACTACTTCACATCATCACAGGTGCAACTGCAGTAGGCTCAACTTCCTCTGCATATGACTATACTTAATGAAGCCCAACCTAGGAAGATTAAAATATGTGGCTCTGCTCTGGGCATTTCTGTGCAGAGCACACTTTGCCATAATCAGTGTTGATCGCTTACACTTAGCTGATTTGCATATAGGTGTAGCACTGCTGTTCGACGATTGCCTTTGGGCTTCTGTAATCTACAGGTCTATGAATACCACCCAATTTTTCTTACTGCCATCTTTTCTAATGATTTTGTACTATATGTTTTAAGCTCTTTTCTAATGATCTTTTGTAATTTTTGGTTACTGTTTTTTTCTTTGTAATTGATGCAGGTCTTGTCAGTGTTTGTCATAATGTTATGTGTTACATTGATATTTATTGTGGAGCTTTCCCCCCCAAGCCTACTCTGAAAATTAGTTGCCCCCAGATGAAACTTCTTAGTTAACAAACATAAATAAATAAAGACACGTAATACTTACTGGTAAGCAAAAGCTGTATGTACTTATCTTCCCTTGGTGAGTATATGAGAGTTAAAACTCGTTAAACCTCTTTGTTCTGTTAAGATCTAACAAATATGGCATAACATGAATGCAAACACAGAGCATTATTTATTAGTAGATATTAATAATAGTCTGTTTGTTCTGCAATGTTTAACTTATCTTACAGGCATGAAGAAAATGATAGTAGAATCACTTTTATGTGTAGCCGCTGTACTTCATACAAAGTGACACATGTCAGTAGGGAAGTGCCACAGTGCTAGTGAGAATTAGGTGCCTACTGCTCCTTCATAATTAGCAATATATAAACCACAACTTTTAATGGGTAGCTGTGCAAAACAACATATGTGTTCCATTAAAAGAAAAGTTTTCAGCAGCAGTAGCCTCATGTCCAAACATATGGCTGATAATAATGCAAACTGCAAATACAGAAACATTATTAACTTAATTTTATGAGTTTAATTGAATGTATTAGGCTAATCTTGCTATCTGCAAAAATGCCATTTTCAGTTATTTAGAATCTTAGTGCAACTCACACTCATGTCTGAAAAGCTAGAGACTTGGTAGCCTATAATATGCACATCAGAATGTTTTATAAACTAATGATAAGATTTTATTCTGGATTTTCTTTTTTATCAGTCTTAATATTATACTTTGCAATTATGTCTATCTGTTGGTGAACAGCAGACCAGCAAATAGGAACTGAACTTGTAAAGAGAAGGTGAATGTTTACTGCAAGCAGATAACCCCCACATTGCTGCAGGACTCATTACAGGACAACTAAAGGAAAATCTAACCCTTCTAGTTTCAGGAAAGTCTCAGTTTACACAGTAAATTAGAAGTAGCTGAGCACAATCTAACATACTGTAATATCTATTAGGTAACTAAGTGCTTTGTTTTTTGTGGATGTGCTTTGATTGCAGATAGATATTAAGTTGTCCTACATGTTTCTGGGGCAAAAAGCAGCTGGCAAGCTTTTTGTCTGCTCTGTTAAGGCCATAGTGGGAGAAGAAACAGCTGCAAGGTAATCAAGATACAACTCTACATTTTAAAAATCTGTATAAAGAAGTCCACTAATCAGCAGTATTTTTGTAAATTAGTGGCAGGAAAATGTAAAGAATATCTTTTGCAACTGAAAAATCATTTTAAACACTGCTCATATGCACAAATCAGTTTAACAAATAAATGTTAAGAAAGGTACTCTCTCATTTTTAGAAATAAAAGCTTGACTATATTGTGTTGTTTTTGTATATGTGTGTGCATGTATGCGCGCACTTGTGTGCGTGCGTGTGTGTGCGTGTGTGTGTGTGCGTGCGTGCGTGCGTGCGTGTGTGTGTGTGTGTGTGTGTGTGTGTGTGTTTACAATCGCACTAAGAAGTATTACTGATGTGCAGGCAAAGATAAGCCGGAGACTCTACTCTGTGCAAAGCAAGCTTTGCTAATGGTTTTGTCTGCACTATATCAATATACTTCTGAGTGTTTAATTTCTGAACTATTGTACTCATCATGCAGATGATTGGTATTTTATAGTTGCTATGCATATTTAATCACTTGTGTAAAATCAGAGCTGCATTATGTATAATGCTAGGATACTAATTGGTTATACTTGCATATGCTTTAATTGTTCTGATTAGACCTGTGTGTACGTTAGATAAGCTTCATTGCTTGTTTAATTCCTATGCTCATAACACTGTAAGAAAAACATGGAAATTGCATTCATTAGCAGCCGTATTCCAATGTTAGATTTAGAGCCCAAATGCAAATTACATATTACACATGTAAACCTCTAATCTTGTTTTGTTGCTTACATGATTTTTCTATTCCCAATTCAGATTTGTAAAGTATTTCTGAAATAAAATGGAAATTATATTTCACAAAATTATTTCCTGTGCACAGCTGCTTAGTGCTTTATCTTGGCATTATGGTACGGCTCTTTTAACAACAATAGATGCAACACAATCCATCCCAGTGCTAAGCTTGTTATTTCAGACAGACCTGGTCAGTTTTATGTAAAGGACAATCTTGCAGTCACTTGCTGTATTATAAAGTTCTGCTCAGAACATATCACGTTATGTAATGTTTTAGAACTTGTTTTGTTATTTGAAATGAAACAAAGGCACATGCTGCAAGTTCAGTGGATAGGGAACAGTTTTATGACATTGTTGGTTATAATGGCAATAAATGCCCTAAGAAGTAATACCACTTCAAATATGTTATGGGTTATACTGAGAATAAAGCTGTACAGCCCGCAATTGTTTTCTAATCTCACATTTGGGGTGGTGTACACCTTTTTAAAAACTTGCTCAGGGCTTATGACTTTAATTCTGCTGGGTCTTTTAAAATATTAATGGTAGCCATGCTGAATGAGATGTAAAGCAGACCTGTTACAACTGCTTCATCAAAATAATAGCTTCTAGGACTATACACATGATCAGGGCTTTGTTTTTGGGAAGGGGTGATTTAGTGAGTCACTTTATTTATTACAGGAGCCAGTCTTGCTTTATATGTTGTACGGTGTATGAAATATTTTGATAAATGAATGCCTACTTTGTTTGCTCTAGCCATCAGTAGAGACAAATGACTCTGTAAGTTGTAAAATCATCTTGGATATAAGAGGTTACGAGTACTATTGTAGGGCTGATGTTGCTGTAAGTATAAAGAAGTAGTACACTACTGAGCCACCATACTTCAAATAATGCCCATTGTTGTTGTCATCAGTCATATTTTCCCATGTTTACAATAGGTCAGGGTGTCACATCGACATTAGACAATGTGACCAAATCATGTAGAGAAAGAGTTTACACTGCTGAGTAGCTACTGTAGCTATTTGGCTTTATTCATGTATAGTAACTATTTTTCACTGTATAACAAAATAGTTGCTAAACTTTATTTAGGATAGGATAGAGTGTGTGTCAGAAGGAGCATGTGGTTGTGAAGTCATTTTTAGTAGGAGAATGTCTTTAAGTATTTCTGCAGGTAAAGAGTGTGTGTGTGGCTCAGAGCATGTTGGTGAATCTTTTCTCTTAGTGTCTCAGTGGGCATTCACTAGGTTTTGTGTATTTGGGTGAATAAATGATAGAATATATGATGTGTGAATGTGTGGTAGAGTATGGTCAGTCACAGTGTACAGGAGTGTATGGGTAACTGTGTCTACTAAGTGCTTTGTAAGTATGCTGCAGTCTGAGAGTGTTTGGGGGGCAGAGGAGTTTTTTAATTAAATTACAGGCATGTGGATGTGGATGTGAGATCAGAAGACTGATGTTGTTAGACTGTATGTCTACTACCTAGTGTGTGTATGAAATGTATGAGAAGTGACTGTTGAGCTAAACAGTTGTGTGCATGATTCCATGTCCTGAGTAGCATTTATCCCAGGGTAAGTATGATCCCAGTGTTGATAAGATTAATCTTGCATGTATGCGATGCTTGTCCCAATGAGGGGTGTTGGGGGCTTGTTTTCATTTCTGTATGCTTTGGGGCACTGATGATAATTGGGTATGTGTTTGTGTGTGTGTGTGTGTGTGTGTGTGTGTGTGTGTGTGTGTGTGTGTGTGTGTGTGTGTGTAAACTTGAATGCTTGCACATCAGTGTGAATGTGATAAATTTTAGTTTAGACTAGCAGAGGAGTTTTCTTCGTTTTTTTTTTTTTTTTTGGTGAATTAGTCATTGACTACTCGGTCTTTGGCATTTAGGAACAAATCTGTTCGCCTGTTTGACTGTGCCACCTGACAGTGAAGCAATATTTTTTACTAAAAACAGAATCATTGGGGAAAGAAAACAAAATGGCTGCAGAATTGTAAAATAAAGCAATTTAAAACATATTGAATAATTCATAGAAAATTGCAGAATGTCTCCGATAAAATCTGCAATCATTATAAGGTAAATGCATCTCCTGTCTATTAAACACATATTCCAGATACTATTGTACTATGTCTCTTAAGCGGCAGTCAAACTGATACAATAGAAATTGACTCCTGATCTTTGAGTGCTCTAACAAAACACCTGTATGTCCTTTGTGTGAACAGGACCAGTCGTATTGCATGGTACAGAAACCTGGGCAGTAAAGGCAGAACAGTTGAGGAAAGTAGAGGAGATGAAGTGCCTGAGGTAGGTAGTCACACTGTGGGACAGAAGAAGAAATTAGGACATAAGAACAGAAGCCAAAGTAGCTCAAATTGCAGAAAAGGTTAAAGAAAACAGATTACAATGGTTTGGGCACATGTGCAGGAAAGCAGAAGACAATCTGGTGAAGACGATTTGGGGCAGACATGAAGAATGCAAGAGGAAATGAGGGCATCCAGCAAACAGGTGGATGTATTGTGTGACAGAAGACCTGTGACAATCAGGCATGAGTGTCAAAGAAGGTAGGAGAATGGCATTAAACAGGGAGAGGTGGTGACAAGTGACTCAAAACCCCAACCCCTTGTAGAAAATGGGAAAAATGGGCGATGATAACGATAATGACAATCTGAAAGAACTACATACAGGGCCTGCTTCTTAAAAACTTGGTGCAAATGACCACTTACACTAAGAGCAGACCTTTAGAATCTGGCTTTACACTGAAGTAAGACACTTACACTAAGAGCAGACCTTTAGAACCTGGATTTACACTGAAGTAAGACACTTACACTAAGAGCAGACCTTTAGAACCTGGCTTTACACTGAAGTAAGACACTTACACTAAGAGCAGACCTTTAGAACCTGGCTTTACACTGAAGTAAGACACTTACACTAAGAGCAGACCTTTAGAACCTGGCTTTACACTGAAGTAAGACACTTACACTAAGAGCAGACCTTTAGAACCTGGCTTTACACTGAAGTAAGACACTTACACTAAGAGCAGACCTTTAGAATCTGGCTTTACACTGAAGTAAGACACTTACACTAAGAGCAGACCTTTAGAATCTGGCTTTACACTGAGGTAAGACACTTACACTAAGAGCAAGTCTTTCAGAATCAGAGCAGACTTACACTAAGAAACTGGTTTGCAATCTGACCCATAGTCTATCGCATTTCCTGGTCTTAAGAGAAAACCAAAAAGGAACTCTTGTGGTAGAGTGATGTAACAAAAGCGGTTGCCATATCACAGCTGTAATAGATTAAAAAATAGCACATTGTCTAGAAAATAAACAGATGTTCTGAGGTAAAGCCAACCTTAAGCTGATTTTTAAAACTAAGTAAGAAGAAATCAGTATGCAGTGAGTTGAAACAGAAACATATCAGCTCTAAGCAGAATGTTCCCATAATAGTGTCACTAAACTCTCCCACTTAACTCTTAGCCTAGCCTCTTCCCCTCCCAGATAAATTCCCTCAACAATTTATTAATTATTGTTCACAACTTCTCCTCTGGTTGATAAAAATATGCCCGACCCATATATAAAATGAAAGCGACTGAAAACAGTTTCACTACTTGCTATTCATATCCATAAAGAGCTTCCAAATTCTCAGTTTTTGTATTATTATTTGTTTAGTCTCTTCCCACACATCCTTATCTGTCATAGCAGAAGCTTCTTTAATCTATATTCCTAAGTACTTCATCTTATTGTGTCCCCATAAATATGGGTATTGTTGAACCAATTTGTCTGTGGGTACATAATTTACAGCTATAGCCTTTGTTTTATCTTCATTAATTTTATATCCTGAAAAGAGTTGAAACTATCCACAACACTGAGATGTTCTTTTCTGGATTTATCAGGTATAAAATAATATCATTTGCAAATAAATTCAACTTTTCTTGATTACCATACCAGTTACATGCTTGCATTTCTGAGTGCATTATTTTCTTTGCCAGTTCAATGGCTCTAAATATAAAGCAAATAACAAAGGGGAAAGAAGACACACTTGCCTGGTTCCTATGTTCAAACACAACTTATCAGAAAGGAACCCTCACACTTTTATTCTTGCCTCTGATCCTTCCTATATCTTCCTAATTAAACTTATTATTGTATCAGGGAATACAAATGCTTTTATTGCCCTTCTAATAAAATCCCACCTTACTCTGTCAAATACTTTTTCTATATCGTGACCCACTAACAGGGGTATTTTCTTACATTTTGCTTCCCTCTGGATTATCATTGTTCTATTAATGTTGTCAAATATTTGCCTCCCCTCCACTAAACTACACTGGTCCATAGCTATCAAGTTTGGCAAAACCTTTGCCATTCTTTTAGCTAGTATAGACATAAATACTTTATAATCACAGTTTAAAATTGAAATGGGTCTGTAAGAATCTCGGTCTGATGGGTCTTTAGTGTCATTAGGTAAAACAGCCACCACAGCTTTTTTTTAAGATGTTGGTACTTCCTTTCCTTTTAAAATTCTCTTAAACAAAATCTTCCAGACTTTTATCACTTTCTTCCATCCTAAATTCCAAATTTGCTCAAGAATACCATTGTTCCTAGAGACTTTACTGAAGACTGATTAAACATCACCATTTTTATCTCATCCCTACTATCTTAACTGTTAGTTGTTGAGCCTCATCTACCTCCAACCTTGACATAATTAAGCCTACTACAAAAATGTCCAGTTGTGCTCCTTCTTGATTTCCACATTTCAGGTCTATATTAGATAAAAGAACTTTTGAAAGTTCGACTGTCATATGGTCGACACCATATGATCGAACTTTCAAAAGTTTGAATATCTAATAAAAAAAATAAACTACACAAAACACCTACCTGACCATTTTAAGCAGGGGGAAAGCTCCCCCTGCACCCCCACACCCCTGCTCTTTAAATATACCAATTCTGAGATTGCACTACAGTGCAGAAAAGGAAAATCTTCCCATTCCATGCTGTATGGAGATCTCTGTTACAATGTTCAAACATTTAAAAATCCGATTTTATGGTGTTGACCATATGACACTTGCAATTTTGAATGTTCAAACATTCAATATAGACACCCACATTTCTATGCTTTATACAAATTTTCATAAAATTTACAAAATATTTCTGAAACCTCTACAGGATCTCTGGTTGTTTTTCTTATTTTAAGCTCCTTAAGTCTGGCAACAACCCTTTAAACATTATATTGTCTAAGTCATTGTGCTAAATGTTTTTGTGCTCTGGAGTTATTAAAAATAGTTGCTTAACAGCAATCTTTCTAAACCAATGCACATTCTCCAAGTACTCCCTTATTTTCTCTTAGCACTCTGCATTTGTGTTGTTCTCTGATATTCTGCTTATATAATAGTTTAAACTTTTTCTGCCCCTCTAAGTAATTCTTATTAGTTTTTAACCATATCTCTTTTCTTTTAAGTCTACCATACTTTTAAAATCAATTTTCATTTTATCACACTCACCGGCTATAACATCTGAAGATATTTCTATCTTCCTTATTAAATCTCAAATAATTTCCAGTACTTCTTCCTTAAATTCCTTTCTTTTTAACATGTATTGTGGGAAAGCACCAGTGTCTCATTTTTACTTCATTATCCTGCAATATTATCTTAGTTTTTACTCGTGCATGATCTGAAATAGTTATTGAAAGTGTGTCAAAGTTTTCAATTAAATGAAAATGTTCTTTTGAAATTATAATTCATGTCTGGTCTACCCCACTTATTATACCTTGGAGAATAATATGTAAATTCTATCTGAGTTCCTACTACTAAATTCACATCTTCTATACCAAAATATTTTCATAAATTTCTTCAGAAATCCACCCTGTTTTGTTACATTTGCCTTTCTATATCCCCTCAATACATCCTCACAAGTTCCAGTCCCCACCTATAAGTAATATCTCCTGCTGAAAGCTGATTATTTCTCCCAAAATTTTCTTAAGCTCTATAATAGCAGTTTTTGGTGGAATATAAGTACATGTCAGAGTAATCCTCTTCCCATGCCTATATCCCCTTACTACCGCAAATCTATCATTATTGTCTTTTTTCTCAATTATATCACTATTGCATTCCCTCTAGCAATTGTAATTAGTATACTTATTCCCATTTTCCTTTGTCCCTGATATTCTGCTGAATATATTTCCTGAAATCATTTCTTTGCCAAATTCACATGCTCATTTTTCCAAATGTGTCTCATGCAGCTTTGCCATTTGCACTCTGCATTTCTTAATATAATTCATTATTCTTTCCTTTTTTTCTGTACCTCTAAGGCCATTTACATTCCAAAATAATATGGATACCATAGCCATTATGATACAATTATATTGTTCCCACCTATTATACATGACAATTTTTTTGAATGTATACTTCCAACTTTTGTATTACATGGACACACTAATGTTTGGCAGTCTGATCTTCTGAACAGTTGTTTCTTCTCATCTCCATTTGAACCTATGTCACATTTTCAAAACTTTTTGTTTTAATACAAACCCTGAAAATATTAAATGCATTTTTAAAACACTCCTATCCTCTATTAACTTAAAACAAACACACAAAATGATGCAGTTCTTCACAATGTGAAGATTAACCCTTCATATAGGAATAATTACCTCAGACTGACAGCTGCACCCACAGGCATTAGCTAACCTAAAATTAAGGTACCCCATACTAATGTTCATGTCATGGCCTGTGTTCCCACTTACACTGATAGCTGTCTGTTCATTTCTTATCTCTATCCTAGTCCCAGATGTGAAAAACAGCTTGTATGCTTTCAGAAACCATTAACTTTTAGCCCTAAGAAAAAGTACAATATCATTAAATAAAACTAAATTATACGTGGTTCTATTAAATGCATTAAATTATTTTTTTAAAACACCTTTATTGAATTATCATTTGTGACATAGACAAGCATACATTTATATAAATCAAAATATGTTAACAAGTTCACATTTACAAACATTGGACATCACATATATTGTTTCATAGCATAGGAAAGCAACATTACATAAACTGTTCAATTCCTGTCTTCTTTTAAATCTCATTCCTCCTCCTCAAACAGTTTTCTCCATGTTTTTTCCTACAATTTTAATTTTTTTCTATGTAATTTATTCTTACCCTTTTCTAAAGATCTGATTTCCTTTTCTTTCTCTGTTACAGTATTCACTGCTTCAAGTATAGTTGGCTTAGACTTTGATTTCCATTTTCTAGTAGTTGTTTTTTTGGCATTCACTAGGATTAAAGTTAACTAGGTCTTACTATAACTAGGCAAGTCAGATCTTGTATCCCAGCTCAAAAAAATATTTCCTTAGTTACACTCATTTACTTGCCCAGTATTCTTGAGAGAGTACTTTGTAGGGGATTTGTAAAATCTGCCAACTCATTACAGTCTGAGAACATATGGTCCCAATTACCTCTTTCTTCCTCATTACAATTTCAATATTTGCATCTTCCTGAAGAGAAATTCTTTGGAGTCTGCTTGGGGTATTAAAGTAGCTATGCAAACACTTCCAGGCAAAAATCATAAATCTAGTAGATTGTGTTGCATATTTGTGAACCATACATATGTCTCCCCATTGTTTCTTTCTGAATTGCTTGTCTAATCTCTCTTCCCAATCTTTTCTGAACTCCTCTGATTGATTATAATAATCGTGCAATATTTTATATTCACTATTAATTATCCTTTTTTAACAGCAGCTTCTGTCTAGAATCAATTAAAAATTCAACCAGTGCAAGTCTTTCATTTAGGATTCATGCATTCCTTTCTCTTCAGCTATACTCTGATATTAATACCTGACAGGCAAGACAATCACTAGCCTGCAATCCAAATATCTTCTTCACCTCTTCCCATTGTATTACCCTTCCCTCTCTAATTATTTGATATAAATACTTTGGTTCCTTTGCCAACTACCTCCAGTAAATTCCAACCCCCTCTTGCCTATGCTCTGTACCCCTAATTAGAGTCATCCCTATAACCAACATCTCCTTTCTCCATTCCTGTATTGGTTTAGCTCTTAGTATATGTTCTGCTATTTTATGAATGCAATAGTCTATATGACTGTTGTTATTCTCCTTCAGGATCTATATCCAAAATCCCCATTTTCCTTATTTCTTGAATGAATCCCCTGCTTCATCGCCGTCCCATTCCATTCTGAATTATAGTTTTCTGCTTGTGCTATGTATAACAGCCTTATCTGTGTGTGTATAGAATACCCCTTCAAATCAGGTACTCCTAAACCTCCTTCTCAGTGTTCTGTTTGGATGGTCAACTTCCCACTTGACTGTTGCCCTCTTCCACTTCCAGATAGAATCCTTCAACTCTTTATTAATTACTATCCACAACTTCTCCTCTGGGTGATAATAATATGCCTGACCTGTGTATAAAACTAAAGGGACTGAAAATATTTTTACTGCTTGTATGTTGCTATCCATATCTATATCCATATCCATATCCATATCCATAGCCATATCCATAGGCACGCATACAGTTTCTCAGTTTTTGTATCATCTTTTGTTTAGTCTATTCACATATATCCTTAGCTGCCATAATAGAATTAATTTTAATCCATATTCCTAAATAGTTAATTTTATCATGTCCCAATCAATATGGGTATTGTTGAACCAATTCATGTGAGGGTATATAGTCTATAGCTATAGCCTTTGTTTTATTTTCATTAATTTTATATCTCAAAAAATGGAACTTCTTCTGAATGTTCCACAACACTGAATTGTCTGCTTCCATTAGGTACAAAACAATATCATCTGCAAATAAATCCAACTTTTCTTGGACACCATACCAGTCATGTCCTTGAATTTCTGAGTCCCTTATTTTCTTTGCCAATGGTTCTAAATATAATCCAAATAGAGGGGAAAGAAGACAAAAATGCATTAAAGTATTAAAGCTGCTAGAGAGGTTGCTATCTCTTATTCATTTCCCATAATGTCAAACTTTATTTTTCACTAAATTGCTTCTGAGGACAAAATACATAAAAGTATTAAAGCTTATAGAGAGGCTGTTAACTCTTATTCACTTCCCATAATTTCAGACTTTATTTTCACTAAACAGCTTGCCATTGCACCTTTACGTTTTTCATTTCCCTCACCAAAGAATGCTCGGAGCTCTCAAAATTAATTGCTTGCAGCTCCAGACAGCTCATCACCATGGAAATTATTCAGCAATGAATATTTGTAAATATCGCTCAGAACAGAATGTACAGCTGCCTTCAACTGCAGATTTCTTGACTCCCACTGAACATTTGCTATGTAAAAAGTTCTATCTTTGCAGTTGTATGAAACATAGCATTTTCATGGATTTTAACATTTTGTTTTACTTCTAAAACCTACTTGCTTACAAACTACACCTGTTTATATCTTACGCCAAATACATTAATCTAGACATTTCCCATTGTACAAATAAGAAGAAATGTCTTACTTCTACATGTAATATAATCAGAGCACTTTTACACCCAATCACCACCCCCAAGATTACAGCATATTAACATTACATTTCTTTTGCCAGCCTTTCTTCTCTTGTACAGTAAAGCCTATATTTCTTACAACCAAAAAATTACTTCTTTACTTTAATAAATTTACACATATAACAGTCAGAGAAAAGACTAGCCCACATTTAAAATACCTCTACACTACACAAAACTGTTTTACTATATATAACATGCAATATGTATCATGAAATACTTAATACAAATACTAAAAAAATACAATACTTGTTTTACTTATAGCAACTTTTCCCCCCTTTCAGTGTCATTCTAAACATTAATGACATGAAATGGGGTATATGCTTTGCAGTCCATGAACAATTTTAACAAAGTCAACAAAAGTCCAGTATTTTTCAGCCATTTTTCTTACAAAGACATATTTCACAAATGTGACTGATGCTTTATAGTCTCCCATTTATTCACTAGTTTTAGTGTTGTTGGTCTTCTTCCTGTTCATTTCCATCTCCCTCCACTGGAC
Organism: Protopterus annectens; assembly: GCF_019279795.1. NCBI lineage: Eukaryota > Metazoa > Chordata > Ceratodontiformes > Protopteridae > Protopterus > Protopterus annectens. The sequence goes on from NC_056737.1 coordinate 1,404,348,262, forward strand.
TCTGTTTCAAGTCCAAGATACTCCTCATTCTTTTAGTCAACTCCTGTACTTTCTTCTGTCTCTCAAGCATTTTCCTTTGGTGCATTGGAAACAGTTTCACTGGCAAAGACTGTCTATGAACATTAGTGTCAGATGAATGAAAAGCCAAGTCCCCTTCTCTCTGGCTCTCTTATTGTTGGATGAACTTTTATATTTCCTCCTTAGCCTATTCTATGTCAAAAAAGGTACTTGATCCTACTGGAAAAAGTACTCTGAAGACAGCTAGATAGAGCAGCTTGAATCTGACACCAGCCTCCTGACATTCCCTCATTGCTGGGATAAATTTGCTTCTCTTCTGCCTGGTGTACTGCGAATAATAATTTTCTAGAAACAGTTTTTTTGTATCCAAATGTGAATACTTTGTCCTTTTGCCACATTTTTTTCAGAATTAACTCTTTCAGCTGGCATGATTGCATCTTTACTAATATTAGTCCTGGCTTCTTTCTCATGGCCATGTTTGGAGCATATACTTGATATGCCTTTTCAATTAATCTTATTTGAGTTGAGATATTCATTCAATGTTATATTCATTTTATCAAATCTGGATACATTTTATTTTTGTTTCTCTAAGTTACTGGAAGCCATCTCTTGAACCAGATCTGAGTTTATTGAACAGCTGCAGAATAATTGCCAGACAGTGTTTTCACTTTTCTGGTTGATTTTCTTCCAGGTTTTCCAGATTTCTTCTTTGCTGGCATCCAGACAGTGCACTTACTAGACAGTAACTGAATTTTACCCAATAAACAGTTTCAATGGCACTCCTTTTTCTCAGTTTCTGTTTTCTCACTGGGAGACCTGAAGTTAAGCTGTCGATCAGTGTGCAGCCATCTTGGAAGTCCCAGTACTGAGATTTCTGTGAATAATTATCTGCATTATAACTGTCAACAGTGCAGTTTAGGAAATTCAGTGTTATTCATGGACAATTTATTAATCTTGTCTGTCTGATTAGTGATGATAGCATGTTTGAAAAAGAAAGTATGGATTTAATAACTGTTTCTAGACAGGGGCTACAAAACTGATAAATTGAACAAAATTTTTGATGAGGTTAAGAGGGGCTGGTTAACACATCGTGTCCTGTTTTACAGTATGGATATTACCAAAAGATATAGCTGGATGTAACAAAATACACCTTTCATTTTCTTATTTCTGTGGATATGTTTAACATCAGAAATATTATTACCAATAATTTGAAAATTATTATAGGTAACCAAAACCAGCTATAGGTGCACAGCCTTAGTTTGTTTTTAAAAAAAATGAGCAACATCAAAAGGATGGCTGAAAAGGTCTAATAGCAATGTTAGTGTAAAAATGTCTAGACCCTATGGAAAATATCCATGCTATGGTTGTAAGCAGTGCAGTGTCATTAATTCTGGACCCAGTACTGTTTTAAAACATCAAGACAGGGAGATTTTGGTTAAGTCTAGGTTCACTTGCATATATGAATATGCTATTTGATTTGTTAAGTCAGCTATAATATTATGCAATTAGCTGGACAAAAGAATCACAATCTTATTGGACATTTAATTTGAGTCTGAACCTATCCGCATTGAACGGGTATAGATTCGTGTGGAAGACACTGATTGAATAATTAAAATCTGGTGCCTGAAAGCAGCAACTTTGGTTTGTTAGCATCAACTATAAATGTTTCATTTTACCCTCTAATGGAAAATCTGAAGAAGGATTTAACCCAGAAGCACTTATCCTGCCATTTTAAGTTTTTATTTCTCATTTTTATTAAAGAAGAGTTTTATGATAGTCAGCCCAGTGATCGCCTTGGTTTTGTCTTTTTTATATGTTTTATCCAAGTGCATATCATTGACTGCCGAACAGTACATTTGTGGATATATATATATGTGTGTGTGTGTGTGTGTGTGTGTGTGTGTGTGTGTGTGTGTGTGTGTGTGTGTGTGTGTGTGTGTGTGTGTATGTATGTATGTATATATATATATATATATATATATATATATATATATATATATATATATATTTATTTATTTAACATTTGTTAACCGAGAAAGTCCGACTTGGAACGAGCCAATATTCAGCAGAGGCCAAGGGAGAAATGCTCCAGATGCATGTCTTTGTAACGTGGGAGGAAACCAGAGCACCCGGAGGAAACCCACATGAATGCAGGGAGGACATGCAGACTCTGCACAGAAAGCACCCCAGCTGAGAATTGAACTGGAGAACCTCTTGCTGTGAGGCAACAGCCAACGCTCTGGCGACTGCACCACTGCACTCTATATATATATATATATATATATATATATATATATAAACACATCTTATAAATGGGAAGAAAATTTCAATTCTGTAACAGAAACATTTCAGATTTTCTCAGTGCAAACTGATTTTCCAATGACATATGAAGTGGATGAAAATATATACCACTGGTTATCACTTGCATGCTATAATTATATAGACTTCATCAGTCACCATTGTTCAGTATAGCAGCTTTTTCTTATTCCATTCTCAGATGCGGCATACTCCATTTTTTACTAATAGTGTCTGTTACTTTCGTGTTACGAGATGACTAAATGAATCTTTGTGGGTTATGTTTAAGCAGCTTTATTATATAAAAACACATTAATATTGTTGACCATAGAGTGTAGCTTAAGTAACTTATATACAATTAATGACTATGATCATGCATGCTGACTCGCTAGCTGCTCTTTCAAAATGGCACTGAGGTTGAACACGTGTGCAGGTTATATACATCCACATACAGCCTTGCATGCTTCTTAAAGATACAAGCACACACACTTTACACTCCGAACTACATCCTCCCTCTTTGAGAAATAGACCATACAATTGTTATGAGACTGTTTGGCATTCAGAAATCACAGACAATCTATAGACATGCATTATACAATGTTAAACATATAGGTATGTACAATCAAGTCCACATTGCTGTATATTTCACACTTGGCTTAGACACTCATCCATATAATGTGACATAAAACTAGGAATTAGATTTAGCAACTGGGACAATTTTGGCAAAATGGTTGACCTTTGGAATGTTCGAATCACTCTATAGAACAGAATCAGACTTTTGAATACATTCTGGTCTGGAAACTCATTCTTTGATTTAGAGTTTGCATCACAGATACAATGTTATGATTGCAATGATGATGATGGTTGTGGTACAGGACGAAGATGTTTGCGATTCCTCCTATACTCCACTCCTTCGAAATTTACCAAGTAAGATCTCAGCTCTGCACATTCTGTCCTATTCGATCAAAACCTTTTGTTGTCTGGACTCGTACTATCTCTCCTTCCCTCAACGGATGAAGTAATCTGCTCGATCCTTCGTAACTAGATTTCTGGTAATTAAGCTTCTTAAACAATTGAGCCTTGATGGTTTTAGTGCATCAACTCACAGGTCTACAAATTCCTCCTTAACAATAACCTCCTCTCCAATACCCAGCATGGTTTCAGACCACACCACAGCACGACAACTGCACTCCTCTCCTTCACCAGCACTATCCTCCATCACAAAAACAATGGCCTCTTCTCCTCTGCTGTATTTCTGGATCTATCTAAAGCCTTTGACATTGTGTCACACAATATACTAGTCTCTGCTCTATCTGACCTCTCTTTCTCCACACCAGCCACAAACTGGTTCCACAGCTATCTACAAGGCCGCCAGCAATCAGTCATCTGGGACAACAATCTATCCACTCATCTCCCTGTTACTCTCGAGGTTCCCCAAGGCTCCATCCTTGGCCCCCTTCTTTTCTCCCTTTTCACTAACAACCTGCACACTGCCATCAAACATCCCTCCCTCATACAGTATGCAGATGATTCCACCCTCATCTGCTCAGCCCCAACTCTAACAAAACTCCAACAGATCACCGAAGAATCTTTCTCTTCAGTTGAAAACTGGCTATCTAATGCTCAGCTTCTCCTCAATTCAAATAAAACCAAACTCCTCATCTTCCAATCCTCCAAATCTACCACAAACACCCCAAATTTCATTATTCAAGCCAAGGATAATACCTCGATTTCACCAACAGTCCACACAAAACTACATGGCATACACATAGACAATAATTTCAAATTTGACACCCACATATCACTAACAATAAAAAAAGTTCACAAAAAACTGGGTGACTTATATAGAAGCTGCCAATACCTCACCAAACCAGCAAGAATCTCTATCACCAATTCCCATTTAATCTCCGCCCTACTCTATGCATCACCAATACTTACAAATCTTAGACAGTCAGACCTACACCAACTTGAAGCCTGCTACAATAAAATCACAAAATTTGCCACAGGTGCCTTTTACCGCAGCCACCACTGTGTCCCCTTTAGAGACCTTGACTGGCTTGAACTCCCTCATCTCCTACACCAAACGCAACTCACTTTTGCTCATAACCTAGTAAACCACCCTCTCCAAATCCCATTGCTCCATACAATTCTCCAAACCTACCACTCTTCCAGACCACTATGCTCCTGCAACAAAAATCTAGTCCAGGTCATCCCCTGACTAATAAACCCCCCCCTTCAACCCTTCTCTCCTTTCCCAGATTTAGACAGAGTAGTCCCTCTATCACTATAAAACTGAACTGAAGATTTCTCACTGCTTGTTAATCCTTCCATGATTTAGTTAATCATTTAGTCTATTATCATTATCTAGTTACTGTTTTAGAAAATTTGTAGCACTGTATTTTACTTCTTATTTCTCAATGTCAGTTAGAGCTTACTACTCAATTGTACCTAATTTGCTCCTGTATTTCTCCATGTCATGATCACCTCTACTGTATTCATACCTTGATTGTTATTGTTTACCATCTACCATGTTATTCTGTGGAGCTTTTCTCCCCGGGCCTCCGCTGAAAAAGGACCTGTGTCCAGTCGGAATTTTGCAGTAAACAAATGTAAATAAAATAGTGTTCTTAGGTTTAGGCTGCAACAACCTTGAAGAAATAGGTAGCATAGTTCTAGTTTGCCTGGAAAGTAGTCTTTGAGCAGGTGAGTAAAGAATATCATTACGGGTATGTTTCTGAAATTAAGCAAATTCAAGAATTCATCGATGTTGTCACACTCTGAACTTTCATTTAACTGCTCTGCACTCTGTACTGCTCATTCAGCTAGACCACTGGACTGAGGATATTCAGGACTACTAGTGATATGTACAAAATCCCATTCTTTTGCAAATTTCTGAAACAACAACAAATTGAGTACCATTGTCAGAAAAATTTTGTGTGGACTACCATGAAGTGAGAAGTGATGTTTCAACTTAGAAATAACAGTAGCTGAGGTTAAGTTTGGTAGTAGATCAATCTCAAACCAATTTGAATAAGAGTCTGCCAAAACTGAGTTGTGTTGATTGTTCCATTCAATGATATCAGTTGCTACAGTAGACCAAGGTAGTTCTGGAACTGGATTTAGCTGAAGTGTGGTCTAGGACTATTGCATACTGAACAAGAAAAAAGAACTCTATCAATGTCTTTTGATAAAGAAGGCCAAAATAAAAATTCTGTTGCTCTTCTCTTAGTGGATGTGGATCCTGGGTGACCACAATACAAAATCTGAATATATTCTTGTTGTAAGGAAGCAGGAACAACAATTTTAAGACCTTTGAAAATAATGCCATCTTCCATCAACAATTCATCTCTGTAAGGAAAGTACATTTGCACCTCAGGTGATACATTAGATTGCTTTGACAGCTATCCAACATTAATATAATGATTGAGCTTCTGTGAAACTGGATCAATCTGAGTGTGATCTCTTAACTCATCAAGTCTAGTGGTGGAAAAATTACACACTGACATCACATCAAAGTCAAAAGTCTCTGCATCAAGCTGTTCTGTTGTATTTCTAGGATATCTGGATAAGGTATTAGCCAGATAAAGTAACTTGCCTTTAGTGTTGACCAGTTTGAAATTGTACTTTTGCAATTTGAGCATCATTCTTTGTCATCTCGCTGGAGCAGAATGCATAGGCTTCTTTAGAATAGTAACTAGAGGTTGATCATTAAACTTGGAGCATGCAAATACTATAGCCAAAAGCTGTTTCTCCATTTGAACATATTGCATCTCATTTGGGTTAGTGTTCTAGATGCATAGGCTACTGGTCTGCCCTCTTGAAGTATGACAAATTTTGAAGCATCACAGAAAAGAATAACTGGTTTGTTCACATCATAGTATCTTAATGTAGGTGGGGTGGCAATATTCTGCTTAAGGTCTTCAAATGCCTTCTGATGATGTTCCAACCATGCCCATGCAACATTTTTGCATGTTAGCTCTCTTAAAGATGTTGTTAACTCACTGAAGTCTGGTATAAACTTGCCTAAATAGTTGACTATGCCCAGAAAATGCTGTAAACTTTGTACATTGTCTGGCGCTGACATCTCTAGAATAGCTGCTTGGTTGGTTGGGTCAGGTCTCAAGTCTATACTTGTAAACAAATGTCCTATGTATATAGCTTCTGGAAGTCTGAATTTGTACTTCAGAGCATTGAGCTTTAAGTTCACTTAATGTGCTGTGTCTAGAACTTTCTTGAGGTTTCTGTCATGTTCTGCTTCAGCATCGCCTCCACCCAATAGATCGTCTACTATTATGGCACAAGGATAACCCAAAAAAAGTTGGTCCATTGGACGCTGAAAAACTTCACTTGCAGAATTTATTCCAAATGGCATCCTTAGCAATCTGTATCTGCCAAACAGAGTACCAAAAGTAGTTAGAAATAAGGATTTGCGATCCAGTTTCACTTGCCAAAATGAACTCTTTGCATCCAAAACAGAAAATGCACTGGCATTCAATATTAGAGCTGCAACATCTTTAACTGTGTGCACCGGATGATATGGTCTTTTTAATGCTTTGTTCATATCTCTTGGGGCAATGCGTATTCTGATTTCATCTGAGCCTTTCTTGTGAGCGGTTACCATGGACGATGCCCATTCAGTTGATTCTGTGACTGGACAGATCACACCTTGTTGCACCATTTTCTCAAACTGAGCTTTTAGTTCATCTTGCATAGCTACTGAAACTCTTCTTGCTGGTCTGACTACTGGAGAGATCTCTGGGTCTAACTTCATGGAATACACTATAATAATAAACTGGAAGTTTACCCAATTTGTCATTGAAAACATCAGCATACTCTGAGAAAATGGTTTAGGAGAAACTGGAACTCTGAACTGCACTCACATGATGAACTTCTTTAGTAAAAGAAAACAGATTCATTCTTAAACTATCTTTGAAACCCAATAAAGATTGCACTGGTCTTCGGACTACGTAGAATAACAAGTTGTAACAGTTCTCGGTCAAATAACGTGAAAGTATCACTGAACCTTCGGTTTGAATTTCTTCACCTCCATAAGCAACAAATCTTGCACTACTGGTTACATTGAGTTGCTCATTAGTTCTCACTTTTGCAAATGTGTCTGCTAATATAACATTATGCTTTGACCCAGTGTCTACTTTGAGCTCTGTGGATTTTCCATTAATATGGACAGTGCAAAACACTTCTTGTCAATAAGTTTACTACATCAGCTCTTTCACCAAGCACTGATACACCATCTACATAGAAAGCTGACTGTTTCAGCTCTACTTGATCAACTTGCTTTTTTGTGCAACCTTTCTTTACAACTGCATGAGGCTTACTTGATTTACAAAACTTTTGTAAACAGATCCATTTTTACACTTGCAACACTGCTGACCAAATGAACAAAAAAATAAAAAACAAACTGATATAAAAAAGTAAAACTGGAGGACTGCTTTGAGCAAAAAACCCACAAATTTAATGAAGACCATAACTCTGTTAACATTAAAAGTGGTGATGAAGGTAGTATTGAGTCCATAATTGTCTCATTAGATGACGATTTTAACATAGAATGCCAGTATTTGAGCGATTTATTTCTTCAAAGGGATTACCCTAGAGAGTTAATAAAGTCCCTAGCTGTAGAAGTTATACATAAGAGATCTGTAGGCTGCTATGTTCCTTTTCAAGCTGCAAAAGACACACATAATGAATTTGGTGACAATATAGTCAACCATTCACCAATTATAGTAGACTTTCAATTAACTTCATTAGATAATAAAGAAGTTACGGACTACAATACTACATTCATCACCACTTTTAATGTTAGCAGCGTTATGGTCTCAAACATTTTGCACAACAACTGGAACCTTTTACGTTCTGACATATCTATTATGGACAAAGTGAGTATCAAACCAAAAATAACATATAGGAGAGGCAGTAACTTGAAAATTTTATTAGAGACTAGAAAGGACAGAACACACAATTTCCCAGGGATGTCCAAATATAACATGTGTGAATACTGCAAGCACAGTAACACAGACAACAAATTTGAAGTAAGAAACAATCATTACTTTTTAAAGAAAAAATTCAATTGTAACTCGAAAATAATAGTTTACCTAGCTAAGTGTGTAACATGTGCAGACTCTGAGATCATATATATGAACACCTTTATGCAATTGACCATCAAAAGATTGAGAACGCCTTAGCCAAACACACTGTAACATTTCCTGGTCACACTTTTAAGTTTATTGTTATAGATCAAGCTCCATTAGATGATAGAGGAGGACCATCATCTTTGAAATTAAAAGAACTAGAATTATACTGGCAACTGTCATTGAATGCATATAGCTTTCCAGGCATTAATGACATGTATGCCATTACTTGTTTATTAAAATTAAAGAGTTTATGTAGGTAACATGAATTATATGAATATATCTGAAATACTGTTATGTATGGAATTTTTGCTATGCACTGTATATGTTAATTTGTTTACTTTCTATTTCTTATTAACAGACTTGGTATTCTATTTTAAGTTAATGTTATATTTATGTACTGTAACTTTAAATAGCAGAGGAATGTAGTACTGGTTGCTTAGCACTTGTAAACACTCTCATTTGACCTGGATTATTGGTTGTTTCAGTACATGTGACTTAGTAGATTTTATAAAGAAAGTGTTTTACCATTTCATTTTATCTGAAGAAGTCTGTCCATAGAGGCAGACAAAAAGCGCTTCATTAAATGTGTGGTTTTATTGCTGACCAAATGCTAAGCACGTCTCTCTTTTAGACTCATGATTTGCACCACAATTGTGACAGTTAACAATAAAGCTAGATTTGGGTTTTGCTAATTCATGTTTGTGTTGCACTGAGCTGGTGCTGGAGCTTTCTAGAAAATCCCATTGCTTCATTGGAAATCCTCTAGCGGCCACATGCTTAGGCCAGTTCTTTTTTGTCATGTGTTGCATACTGTCTACATTTGCTCTGGAGCCAACTGAACCCATGCTTTTGTCACTCATAAGCATACTTGTATGTTTTTCTGTCACCTCATGGATTTGTCAAATCTCTATGGCTTTGCTCAACATTAAATCACTGTCATGAAGTAAAATCTTTCTCATAGCAGCACTATTAATACCATACACAAGCCTGCCCTTTATCAGCTCATCTTTTAGATCACCAAACTGATACATCTTAGCTCTGTTTCTCAAGTCAGTTATACAAGCTGCAAATGTTTCCCCTGGTTTCTGATCTTTTGTGTAAAACAAATGCCTCTCTAACGTAACATTCATCTGGGAGTTGCACATTTCTCTAAACTTGCACTTCAAACATTCGGGGTCTTCCTTTGATTCAGCTTGTACAACAATATGGCAGTCTGCACCTTCTCCTTCATACACTACTGATGCATACACAAATGAATGCTCTCTTGGCCTCTGACCCTGCTAGATTTAGCAAAATGAATGCCCTGGTGCATGCATCTCTATCTGCATAAGCTGCTTGTATGAAAATATTGTACTCTTGCTCAAATATCCTCCAGTTCTCTGTAATATTCTGATCAAACACAGGAGGTAGGGGTTTTCGAAATCCATCTGTCATATTAACACATACCAGCGAAGGTTTTTGCAAATAAGCATGAATATACACACAAACACATACGCAGAATGTTCTGGCATAAACAGAACTTGTCCAAGCCTTTGTGCTCTGAACTTATATTCTCATTGGACTTATCGGAATTATGCGGCTGAACAAACTTGCAGTACTTTCGAATAACTGGACTTTGCAAAATAAACTTCTCTGGCTTTTTGATGCTTTACTGAACTTTGTGAAATAACTTCTTAGGCTTTTCGATGCTTTCGGAATATTGTCAATAAAGACAGAAATGCTAAAGGAATTTATCATCACTTGTTATACTTTCAGAATTTTATCAATAAAGGCAGAAATGCTACAGTTATGCACCATCACTTGTTAAAGTCGTCACTTTAAGAAACATTTGAGAACTTTACAATGCAACTCAATAACTCACGAGCACTGTAATACTCTTTTAATGTTGTCTTTTGCAAGAAAACACCTCTTATCAGTGTAAAAAACATGTCAAGCAACTGTACTATGCAAATAAATTGAACATATGTTGCCCAAAACTCAATAACATTCAAAGTAACTGCATACAGCACACTGAAATGTCCCCAAAATGGCAACACCTTGCTAAGTAACTCTTTGCAGTACAAGAAGCACTTTGTAATGGCGGCACTTTGTGAATAGCCACACCCAGCACAAGAAAATAGCTATATATAATGGATATAATAGATATAATGGATTGCATGAAATAATTGCACTTTGCACACAATGAACTCTTTGAAATACATGCACAGTAATAAGCACACACTGTAAGCCCTTTACACACTCTGAGATACTTCGAATAACTTTAGTTAAGCCCTTGATACAATGCAAAGTCGTAGTTAAGCCCAAACATAGCACATTGCCCAAACACTTGTAGTTGCCTTGTTTTATTTTTTGCTTTATGTGCCCTTTTCTTTTCTTGTTGTAATTGTTTTGCTCGTTTAAGCCTTTTTCATGCTCAATGTACCTTTCCTGTGCTCGTTTTACTCTAAACATGCCCAATTTTGCGTCAAACACACTTGTTTTGCTTTAAACAATACTTGTTTTGTTTTGCAGTTAATCATTTCATCAAATACTTTTATCTTAAATATTTTCTTTAGTTAACAAACTTTTCGTACTTTCTGCTTGCCTGATAATGTGGTTTGTGCCCTTGTAATGCCCCTTTATTGTCTTTCACATTGAGTAAATAATTTGTTTTATTTCTCATTATCTTTGATACTTTCTGGCTATGTTTGTGCTCTTTTCTCTCGATTTTACCTTTGCTGTCGTCTTTACATCTCTTGGCTCGGGATATCCTTCTCTATTCTATCCCGATTCTGACACCATGTTGCTTTTGTGTTATGATATGAATAAATGAATCTCCATGGGATCTTTTCATGCAGTTTTATTATATACAAACACATTACTATTGTTGACTATAGACTGTAACTTAACTAACTTATATACAATTAATGACTATGATCATGCATGCTCACTCCCCAACTGCTCTTTCAAAATGATACTAAGGTCGTGCACGTGTGCGGATTATATACGTGCAACTACAGCCTTGCATGCTTCTTAAAGATACAAGCACACACACTTTACACACTCATCTACAGAGTCAATGATGTGCAAAAGAATGTTGCCCTACAGCTGACTACAGTCTGCATTTTTAACATCTTATAACAGTTCCTCAGTCACTTTTCATAAAAAATAAAATAAATGCATAATAAACATATTTCACAAAATCCCTAGAAGTTGAATGATGAGTCTTAATAAGAAAATAAAGATACAAGTAATTGCACTACCTTAAACATTTTTATTGTGCCCCACACCAACAATACAGTGCCTCATTCCTCTTAAGAAAATCTAATGACCTTACACAATCTTCATGAGCTATCTTCTTAATTTAAAACTCTTCATGCCACAACTCAATCCCAACACAAACTAATACCAATAAATTATTCTACATAATGGCTGTCTGAAGAGCTGGAAATTTCATTTTCTGAGATTAACCAAACTTCATATTCAGTTAAAATTTGGCCTAATTTATTTCATGCCCTAGAAAAGACTCTATATTTTTCAAAATTAAAAGAATATTGTCTTCAGGAAATTAATGTGGAAAAGGTGCCCCCGGTCACAAAAGATAATGGCAGCAAATACTCTAGGCAGCCTTCTTCTGTATGCTAAAAAACAAGTAATTATAGTGAGTTATTTGGTCACTTATATCTTGAGGCAATATGACCCCTCACTCTACGTAAACCATTAGAATTCTTTGCATCTTTGTCAACAATCATAGTTCATGGGAATTACTATTCCTTGGTTTCCCTTTTTGTTTCAGTTTCAAGAAACATCAACACTCCAGTATATTCAATACTGCAGTGTCATTTATTTGTTAATATCGTTTATTCATTTCTAAGTGTTACGATAAGGTCTACTGTAAAGATAAAGAGCTGAGACTCCCCCAGTCTCTACTGTGTTATATTCAGCAACAGATGGTTACTCATCATACTATACTTCGATACTCACAGTTAGTATTATTGTTATAGCTGGTAATACATTCCCCTACCACTGCCCAGATGCTTTTTATCATTACCATTATAAATGTATACCCTGACATGCAGCAGCAAACAGTATCTCATATTATTCTATCAGAAAAATAATAATAGTTTTCTTTGTCACATGCTCATGTGATATCTTAAGATATTATTTATGTTCTCTCTCTCTCTCTCTGTATATATATACATATATATATATATATATATATATATATATATGTATATATATATATATATATATATATATATATATTCTATATGGTGTCATGGGGGGCAAAACAAAGATCAAACAGTGCAATTTTGATTATTTATTTTTTGACTGAATTTGCTACATTTTTCTCAGAATGCCATGTACTTATTTGTTTATGGGTACAAATTTTTTCAATTCCTTTTTTTTCAAAACAGGTTTATTGTTTTAACATACAAGAGAAATATCATAACAATTTTATACAAGTAATTAAAAATAGATATGATTATAACATTCAACAAAACAACCAAAGTATTTACAAAGACATCCACTACAATCAGATCAATTAATTAAACTAAAATACCATGCTATTGAAATTAGCATTTTTTTAACAAATTTTGTAAATTATCCCATACAATATAATAAGATGTTTTTCTAGTTGTTCTTGACCTAATTGTGTTTATTTCCATATGGCACACTGTATTCATAACATTTTTAAATTCATTGAACGAAGGAGGTGTATCTGAAATCCAATTTCTGGTTATTATTTTCCTAGCCACTGCTAGAATAGACCATAACAAGGGAAGCTTAACCTTTTTAACACTTTGAGGTACAGGTGTGTTGAATAATATAAGAGATTTAGAAATAATGAAATTATCTGTAAAAAGAGCCTGCAAAAATTCATTAATTGACTTCCAGTATTCTTTCAATTTTATACAGTCATAAAACATATGAGCCCAGTCAGCATTAATTTCTACATTACATCTCTTACATAAATTATCTTTATTATTTATTTTATTCATCATCAAAGGTGTATAAAAAGATCTATGTAAAATTTCCATGTATAAAGTCTCCAGACAATGGAAGACGTAGTTCTATAGGCAGATTCCAATATATATTGTTTATCTTGTTGATTTGGTGGGTCCCCATTAATAGAAGTGAAATAATTCCAGTATGTATCTACACTGTAAAAAGTTTCTTGTCTGATAATTTTATGTATGTATGAAAGTTTACCTTTATCAGAAACTTTATGTTGTAAATTTAATATCAAGTAATCAATCAGTGTTGGAATAGATTCTTTAACTGTTATAGACATTAGATCTATTTTATTAATGAGATGTTGTCTAAAGGTCTGAACCTCTAACCAGCAAGTTTCTCTTAGATCAAATTCTTGTTTTAAGAAATCTAGATTTTAACTTTATTATCAGATATCAACTGATACCAGTACTTTAGATCATTATCTATAGCTAAATGAGTTCCTTCAGAAGTAGATGACAAAAGCATACCCTGAGTATACATTATAGGAATATAATAAAATTCCATTCCCTATACTTAGGTTGCATGAATATAAAGTTACGATAGCTAATAATAATATTTAATGGGTAACAAACCATATGTTTAGGTGTAATAGATGAAGTACAAAATTCCTTTAGTAACCATAACATGGAGTTATTTACAATCATATTTTTATGTGTTAAGGAGATTTTCATGAAGTGCATACTAATTAGCTCCCAATAATCTTTCCATTTTGTGACATATGACTGATCTATTAATAAAGTAATAACTTTTACAATAGAAGAGATAGCATATAAATTAAAGTCTGGAAAAGAAATACCCCTTGAGACCAGCTATTAGTATGTTTCTTTAATGCAATCCTAGGTCTATTAGGTGCCCATAGGAAATTTAACATTAGTGTATTCAGTTTCTTGATAATTATTTTTGTAGGTGGAAGTATTATTGATTGTATTAAGTATAAAATCTTGGGGAATATTATCATTTTAATAATTGTAAGTCTCTCCTCCATAGTAAAAACATATTATTCCAGGTATTAAAAGATTTTGTATATTAAGAAAACAGGTATTATAATTATTATATATAATAGATTTAATATCTTTAGATAGTATTATACCTAAATAAGTTATCTGACCTGAATTGGGTACATATTTAGTAAAATCACTAATGAGAATATTTTTCGTGTATATATAGGTAGTATTTTAGTTTTTCTTCATTGAATATTAAACCAGAAATACTTTTAAAATTCATCATTTTATCAAACAGAGACTGCATAGAAGAATTAGATCCTGCTGATGTAATGAGAACATCATCTGCAAAAAGTTGAATTTTGGATGTTGTATTTTCATCTATTTCAAAACCCTCTATGTCAGTACTGTTTCTGATCAAATTAGCCCAAGGCTCCATTATTAAAGTGAATAATATTGGAGAAAGTGGACATCCTTGTTTTGTATCTTTAAAAATGGGTATTTTTTGTGAAACATATGTTCCTACCTTAATATAAGCCAATGTTCCTTTGTATAAATGGTCAATTAGATTTACAAATGCATCTGAGAAGTTTGTGCACTTCAGTAAGGTAAACAGATAGTCCCAACTTACTGAATCAAATGCTGAACATATATCAAGACTAATAAGTGTTAAATCTTTCTTTTTCCTATTTGCAAAATCAATTAATGTTAAAGTTCTTCTTATATTATCAAAAGTATTTCTATTTACAATGAAGCCTGTCTGATCTATATCTATAATTCCGGGGATGATTGTCTTCAATCTATCAGCAAAAATACTCATAAACATTTTATAATCAACATTAAGTAATGAGATGGGCGATATGAAGTACATTTAGTTGGATCTTTATTAGGTTTTAAAATTGGCGAAATAAATGTATATTGCCAAGATGGGGGTTATTAACTCAGTTTGGGCCAAAATAAAACCTTATGTATTAATGAATATGTACTTTTAGAAAGGATTTTATATATCTCTGGTATAATACCATCATTACCCGGTTCTTTGTTTGATTTAAGCTTATTTATTTGTGTAATAACCTCTGTATATGAAATACTTTTGTCCAATAGTTTAATCTGTTGTTTATTAAGCTTTTTATTCATGTTTGTGGTTATAAACTCCTTTATTTTATCTTTAGGTTCCATGTTAATGTTATTATGGTTAATTTTGTGAAAGTGATTTCTAAATTCATCTAGTATTTCTGGTATACTAGAAACATTCTTCTTTTCCTTAGAGAAAAGATTTCTTTGATATGGTTTTGTTTATTCAACCTTTTGTTTTATTTTTAAGTCTATGTAAGTATTTGGGGCTTATTGAATAAGACAAAAACTTGTATTTCTCTAAAGTTATTTTAACTTTATGAGTTAAAATTTCTTTGTATTTCTCATTTAGTTTGTTTATTTCTTCAATAACTTTCTTGTCCATAATATTTTCTTTATTATTATGTTTATAAGAGTCTAATTTACTTTGAATATCTAACAATTCCTTATCCCAAGATTTCCTTTTATTATTATACCATCTGATACTTTGTCCATATAGATATGATTTTAAGGCATCCCAAACATAGACAATGGAGACTTCAGGAGTATTATTTATGTCTAAAAATGTTTTACTTCTGAAAGTATATATTCTTTATAGTCTTTTAGTTGAGTTAAGTATGCTGGTATCCTTTTGATCTGAACATTATGAGTATTTTTATCATGAATTCAAAAACAATTGAATTATGATCAGATATAGGACATGAAATGATTTTGGAATTAATTAAACCTGTTACCATCTGGTTAGAAATAAAGACCCTATCTATTTTGAATAAGTTTTGTATCTGTTAGAAAAAAGGTGTATGGTAATGATTTTGAATCTATCTGATTATTAATATCATTCAAATGATAAGAATTAGCAAAATCATTTAAATGTTTTGCATTAGATGTAATTCTTCATATCGTATAGAGGTAGTATCACTTTCATGTAGTATACAATTAAAGTCACCAGCTAAAATAATATCTCCTATAGAGAATGATATGATCTTATCAAGATGATGTTTCACTGTATTAATACCAATTCCAGGTATCCAATATACATTAATTAAAGTGTAAGTCTTCCCATTAATTTGTATTGTAACCATACAAAACATTCCTTTGTCATCCTGATAAGACTTAATGGTTTTAGGAATGGGCATACTTTTATTCCATAAAATAGCCACTCCTCTTTTTTCTGAGTGTGCTCTGAACTAACCAATACTGTATATTTGTTTGTGGCTAGTTTATCAATATCTTTTTTTCAAGAGATGGGTTTCTTGCAGGAAGACTAAGTTGGCCTTATGTAAATTAATGTATCTTATTAGGCTTGCCCTTTTACACGGATTATTCAATCCATTAATGTTTAAAGAAATTCCTTTTAAAGATGTCATTTGGCATTTTTAAAACTTAAGAATCTTATGATCAAAATAACAAATAACAACATAAGTAATGTTACATCTCCTCCTTTAGGTGTACCTTTAAATATAGCTGTATTTATTGAATCTCTTATGGGATTTTGTATAGGATTCAATTTTGCTTGTAGTGACAATGAGTGTACAAAATATATTGTGGATGTCAAAACTATATACATATAACAATGAACAAGTGAAAATAATGTAAGGATTAAACCTTGCATCCAGCCTGGAGTTAGAAACTCCAACTTAGAGTAGTATTTACCACTCAAGTTAACCCCCTACCCTAAGCAGCAATACCTCAGCTACCACCTTATCAATTTAATACTGGTTATATTTAACTTAAATTAACAGCTTTCAATTAAATTATCTAGCAAGACAAGACTACACATTTGAAAAAACAGCATCATATAAACTAAAATAAACTTTTTTTTAAACTATTCATACTACTATATACATCTATGTAATATAATACACTTGTACTCAAATAGCATTCAAATAATTTTGATATTAGGAACCAAGAGGAGAGAGAGAAATAAAAGATGTGAAAGAGGGAGAGAGAGTGAAAGAAAGAGAGAAAAAAAAAAGGAAGGCATATTTACATATTAATTTATTCAAAGTATGTAAAAATAAGTTCTAACATTCATTTAAATCAAAACATTTGGCTAATATGGTTCAGACATTACATATATTAAGATGCATCTATTTTCTGTCATGTAAATGCAGTCAACAGCTTCCAAAAAACCTTGAATTGCTTGTAAATGAGCATTTTACTCATACTCATTATTCTCAATAGAATAAAATATTATATTTATAGAAATTGTTATAAATCATACTGCATAGTTATGCAAATTCTCAGAAACACTTGCATTATTGTAAAAAAGCCATCTGTATTTTGTATGTCTATACTACTGCTTTAAAATATATCACATGACAATTTCTTCCAGAATAGAGTTATAAAGTTATTTATGCTTGTCAATCAGATGAATTAAATGAGTTATAGTAATGTATATGTTTGGAACATAAGTTTTAACACAGATTAGTATGCTGCAGTCAAGTAGATTTTCAAAACACTTGAATAAATGTTTCATTTTCTATGCCTTCTAAAATAAGACATTTACTTACTACAAGAAACTGCATCATTTAAAATCATTATAACTGACATATTTTATGAATTATAACATAGATATTTAAGTAATTATATAAAATAACTCACATTTAAATGTTAAAGAGTTCATTTTCCTTCACATAGTCGCATTTGCATCAGTTCTACTTCCTGGTAGAGTGTTCTTCCTGAATCTGCGATGTGTCAGTGTGATAACTGGGTCAAAGGTCAAATTGACTGCTTTCAGCTTCTCTGTGAGAATTCTGAGAGTTGAAGCTTTTAAAACAACTCGAGGACACTGTTCATGAGGTAGCACACATCCCAGATTGTCTCCCTTAACATTTTGGTGGGAAACTTCTTAAAAACTAGTGACAAACATTCATTTAGCAGTGTAAATGCATCAAAACATGACAAAACCTTCGCGATGTATTTTACAGGTTATTACAGCCTCTATGTAAGTGAAATTAAGCCCAAAGTTATTAATAAGTAATAAAACTCAATATTTTGTCACAACTCAATTTTTATGCAAATCTTATTATTTACTGTGTCTATATGATCAAAAGCATTTCTATATATTAATATGAAAAAAATAAAGAGAAAGAATAAAGAAAAGAAAAAGAGAGTAGAAAATAAAAGAGTGTAAAGCAGAAATAAAAAAAATGTAAGAGAAAGCTATAAGAAGTATATACAATGGAATATTACTTACTGTTTATATTAATAGAGTTAAAAATAAAACATATTATTTACTATTATTTAGTTCTAATTATTATTAGTTAAAGCATGACAGATTATTTACAAACAAGCATAAGCAGTATAATCAAGAAAGTATAATTAGGAATAGCATTTGAAGAACATATAAACTTTTTACAAGGAATAAATATGTTATTATTCCATTTATCATATTTTCATTACTCTTCTCTCCCTGCCCTCCCCCACCCTTTACCCACTACATAATCTAAATAGAATGTCATTGTTTAAACAAAGAAAAGAAGAAAAGGAGAAAAAAAAAGAGAAGAGAAAAAAAATGTATCAAATTACTGACCTTACTTCTCTTTTTCAGAAAGAGAAACAAATTGAATAATAGCTTGTTATTAGTTCCTCAGATATTTTGACTGGTTATGAAACAAAACATTTCTTTGCACACAGAGAATAACTTTGATTAAATCTTTTCAGAATATTTGGGGCTTTCTGGGAATGCAGCGACTATATTTAACAAGATTAATAATGAAGTAAAATGATCAGAGGAAGAAAAGAAAAAAAACATAGAACAAATCATTTGTTTTAGTCTCTTCTTCTTCTCTGAAGTCTTCCACGAAGTTTCAGTTGCCAGTCTCTTTAATGAAGGACTAGCCCATTCCATTTCCTCTATTTTATCCAAAATCTTATTTTTTTGATAAACAGTAAAGCAGAGTCTAAGTCATCAAAAATTTTAGGACCATCAGGAAGGAAGATTTTTAGCTTGGCAAGAAACAGAAGGTATGTTTTAAACTGTGCTTTTTTAAGCTCCCTTATTAGTGGCAGAAAAACTTTTCTTTTAGCTATTACCAAGGAAGAATAGTCATTGTCAAAATGCACAGTTGTCTCATTAATCTTAACAGGAGCTTTAGCCCAAGCAGATTTAAGAACCATCTCTTTATCAAAAGATGATAGAAATCTAACTATAACTGATCTAGGATAGTTTTTGTTAGAGTTAGTATTAGCTATAGATCTATGTGCTCTTCGATACCAAAAGAGAATGCTTCTGGTAAGTCTAAAGTTTTAGGGAGCCATGTTGTTAAAAAGAAGTAATATTGTTACTTTCAATATTTTCTGTCAGTCCAAAAATCCTAATGTTATTCCGCTGGGATCTATTTTCCAGGTCATCCAGCTTTGTTTGTAAATGTGTATTTTGTTTCAGCAGAAACTCAATGTTGATTTCCTCTTCTTGGATTCTATTTTCCATGTCATTCACAGCTTCTTCTATGCCTGTCATCTGGATCTTCTGTTGTTGCAGGTCTATATGTAACAAGTCTATTTGTTTTGTAGTTTTTTCTATGAAGGTATCTATTTTAGTATCCATTTTATCCATCTTAGCAGTAAGTTGCTGGATTATAGTTATCAGAGACTGAAGTTCTTTCTTGATGCTGGAGTCTTGAGAATTTGTCTTACTGGAACTCATTTCAGACTGATAAACTGACAGGAAAATTTCCAAAGTGATTTCTGACAGGAATATTGTTAAAATTTCCTTTCTTTTTAGATATAGTTCAAGAACTATATAAAACAAATATATTTAGAAAGAAAATTACTTAATTTTCTTTTTTTTTTTTTTTTTTAAAGTTATTTTTTTAAAAACCTTTTTTTTAAAAAAAAGTTAAAATGTCTTTGTATTTCTCATTTAGTTTGTTTATTTCTTCAATAACTTTCTTGTCCATAATATTTTCTTTATTATTATGTTTATAAGAGTCTAATTTACTTTGAATATCTAACAATTCCTTATCCCAAGATTTCCTTTTATTATTATACCATCTGATACTTTGTCCATATAGATATGATTTTAAGGCATCCCAAACATAGACAATGGAGACTTCAGGAGTATTATTTATGTCTAAAAATGTTTTACTTCTGAAAGTATATATTCTTTATAGTCTTTTAGTTGAGTTAAGTATGCTGGTATCCTTTTGATCTGAACATTATGAGTATTTTTTATCATGAATTCAAAAACAATTGAATTATGATCAGATATAGGACATGAAATGATTTTGGAATTAATTAAATCTGTTACCATCTGGTTAGAAATAAAGACCCTATCTATTTTTGAATAAGTTTTGTATCTGTTAGAAAAAAGGTGTATGGTAATGATTTTGAATCTATCTGATTATTAATATCATTCAAATGATAAGAATTAGCAAAATCATTTAAATGTTTTGCATTAGATGTAATTCTTCTTTTTCCTATAGAGGTAGTATCACTTTCATGTAGTATACAATTAAAGTCACCAGCTAAAATAATATCTCCTATAGAGAATGATATGATCTTATCAAGATGATGTTTCACTGTATTAATACCAATTCCAGGTATCCAATATACATTAATTAAAGTGTAAGTCTTCCCATTAATTTGTATTGTAACCATACAAAACATTCCTTTGTCATCCTGATAAGACTTAATGGTTTTAGGAATGGGCATACTTTTATTCCATAAAATAGCCACCCCTCTTTTTTCTGAGTGTGCTCTGAACTAACCAATACTGTATATTTGTTTGTGGCTAGTTTATCAATATCTTTTTCAAGAGATGGGTTTCTTGCAGGAAGACTAAGTTGGCCTTATGTAAATTAATGTATCTTATTAGGCTTGCCCTTTTACACAAATTATTCAATCCATTAATGTTTAAAGAAATTCCTTTTAAAGATGTCATTTGGCATTTTTAAAACTTAAGAATCTTATGATCAAAATAACAAATAACAACATAAGTAATGTTACATCTCCTCCTTTAGGTGTACCTTTAAATATAGCTGTATTTATTGAATCTCTTATGGGATTTTGTATAGGATTCAATTTTGCTTGTAGTGACAATGAGTGTACAAAATATATTGTGGATGTCAAAACTATATACATATAACAATGAACAAGTGAAAATAATGTAAGGATTAAACCTTGCATCCAGCCTGAGTTAAAACTCCAACTTAGAGTAGTATTTACCACTCAAGTTAACCCCCTACCCTAAGCAGCAATACCTCAGCTACCACCTTATCAATTTAATACTGGTTATATTTAACTTAAATTAACAGCTTTCAATTCAATTATCTAGCAAGACAAGACTACACATTTGAAAAAACAGCATCATATAAACTAAAATAAAATTATTTTTTTAAAAAAACTATTCATACTACTATATACATCTATGTAATATAATACACTTGTACTCAAATAGCATTCAAATAATTTTGATATTAGGAACCAAGAGGAGAGAGAGAAATAAAAGATGTGAAAGAGGGAGAGAGAGTGAAAGAAAGAGAGAAAAAAAAAAAGGAAGGCATATTTACATATTAATTTATTCAAAGTATGTAAAAATAAGTTCTAACATTCATTTAAATCAAAAACTTTGGCTAATATGGTTCAGACATTACATATATTAAGATGCATCTATTTTCTGTCATGTAAATGCAGTCAACAGCTTCCAAAAAAAACCTTGAATTGCTTGTAAATGAGCATTTTACTCATACTCATTATTGTCAATAGAATAAAATATTATATTTATAGAAATTGTTATAAATCATACTGCATAGTTATGCAAATTCTCAGAAACACTTGCATTATTGTAAAAAGCCATCTGTATTTTGTATGTCTATACTACTGCTTTAAAATATATCACATGACAATTTCTTCCAGAATAGAGTTATAAAGTTATTTATGCTTGTCAATCAGATGAATTAAATGAGTTATAGTAATGTATATGTTTGGAACATAAGTTTTAACACAGATTAGTATGCTGCAGTCAAGTAGATTTTCAAAAACACTTGAATAAATGTTTCATTTTCTATGCCTTCTAAAATAAGACATTTACTTACTACAAGAAACTGCATCATTTAAAATCATTATAACTGACATATTTTATGAATTATAACATAGATATTTTAGTAATTATATAAAATAACTCACATTTAAATGTTAAAGAGTTCATTTTCCTTCACATAGTCGCATTTGCATCAGTTCTACTTCCTGGTAGAGTGTTCTTCCTGAATCTGCGATGTGTCAGTGTGATAACTGGGTCAAAGGTCAAATTGACTGCTTTCAGCTTCTCTGTGAGAATTCTGAGAGTTGAAGCTTTTAAAACAACTCGAGGACACTGTTCATGAGGTAGCACACATCCCAGATTGTCTCCCTTAACATTTTGGTGGGAAACTTGTTAAAAACTAGTGACAAACATTCATTTAGCAGTGTAAATGCATCAAAACATGACAAAACCTTCGCGATGTATTTTACAGGTTATTACAGCCTCTATGTAAGTGAAATTAAGCCCAAAGTTATTAATAAGTAATAAAACTCAATATTTTTGTCCCAACTCAATTTTTATGCAAATCTTATTATTTACTGTGTCTATATGATCAAAAGCATTTCTATATATTAATATGAAAAAAATAAAGAGAAAGAATAAAGAAAAGAAAAGAGAGTAGAAAATAAAAGAGTGTAAAGCAGAAATAAAAAAATGTAAGAGAAAGCTATAAGAAGTATATACAATGGAATATTACTTACTGTTTATATTAATAGAGTTAAAAATAAAACATATTATTTACTATTATTTAGTTCTAATTATTATTAGTTAAAGCATGACAGATTATTTACAAACAAGCATAAGCAGTATAATCAAGAAAGTATAATTAGGAATAGCATTTGAAGAACATATAAACTTTTTACAAGGAATAAATATGTTATTATTCCATTTATCATATTTTCATTACTCTTCTCTCCCTGCCCTCCCCCACCCTTTACCCACTACATAATCTAAATAGAATGTCATTGTTTAAACAAAGAAAAGAAGAAAAGGAGAAAAAAAAAAGAGAAGAGAAAAAAAATATATCAAATTACTGACCTTACTTCTCTTTTTCAGAAAGAGAAACAAATTGAATAATAGCTTGTTATTAGTTCCTCAGATATTTTGACTGGTTATGAAACAAAACATTTCTTTGCACACAGAGAATAACTTTGATTAAATCTTTTTCAGAATATTTGTGGCTTTCTGGGAATGCAGGAACTATATTTAAAAAGATTAATAATGAAGTAAAATGATGAGAGAAAAAAAAAAAAAAACATAGAACAAATCATTTGTTTTTTAGTCTCTTCTTCTTCTCTGAAGTCTTCCACGAAGTTTCAGTTGCCGGTCTCTTTAATGAAGGACTAGCCCATTCCATTTCCCCTATTTTATCCAAAATCTTATTTTTTTGATAAACAGTAAAGCAGAGTCTAAGTCATCAAAAATTTTAGGACCATCAGGAAGGAAGATTTTTAGCTTGGCAGGAAACAGAAGGTATGTTTTAAACTGTGCTTTTTTAAGCTCCCTTATTAGTGGCAGAAAAACTTTTCTTTTAGCTATTACCAAGGAAGAATAGTCATTGTCAAAATGCACAGTTGTCTCATTAATCTTAACAGGAGCTTTAGCCCAAGCAGATTTAAGAATCATCTCTTTATCAAAAGATGATAGAAATCTAACTATAACTGATCTAGGATAGTTTTGTTAGAGTTAGTATTAGCTATAGATCTATGTGCTCTTTCGATACCAAAAGAGAATGCTTCTGGTAAGTCTAAAGTTTTAGGGAGCCATGTTGTTAAAAAGAAGTAATATTGTTACCTTCAATATTTTCTGGCAGTCCAAAAATCCTAATGTTATTGCGGCTAGATCTATTTTCCAGGTCATCCAGCTTTGTTTGTAAATGTGTATTTTGTTTCAGCAGAAACTCAATGTTGATTTCCTCTTCTTGGATTCTATTTTCCATGTCATTCACAGCTTCTTCTATGCCTGTCATCTGGATCTTCTGTTGTTGCAGGTCTATATGTAACAAGTCTATTTGTTTTGTAGTTTTTTCTATGAAGGTATCTATTTTAGTATCCATTTTATCCATCTTAGCAGTAAGTTGCTGGATTATAGTTATCAGAGACTGAAGTTCTTTCTTGATGCTGGAGTCTTGAGAATTTGTCTTACTGGAACTCATTTCAGACTGATAAACTGACAGGAAAATTTCCAAAGTGATTTCTGACAGGAATATTGTTAAAATTTCCTTTCTTTTTTAGATATAGTTCAAGAACTATATAAAACAAATATATTTAGAAAGAAAATTACTTCAAAAAATAATTTTTTAAGTAATTAATTCCTGTCAGTGTAATGAAATTGGTGGAGCTGAAGAAATCTGCTGCTATCCTGTGTTCATCCTTGGCCACACACACCCCCACCCTGCCCTTTTTGACTTCAGAACATGCTAAAAAAAAAAAAAAAAAAACTTAACTTTCCCTGCAAATATACTCCTTCCAGAAGCTACAGTAGGCATGGCTGTTTGTCTGTGGTTCCAGAAAATTTATGTGGTGGTACTATACCGGTTTCTTTTTCCAAGTTATCCCACTTTATAATTCACTTCATTTACTGTCTGTATTACTTCAAAAGAGACTTGTCACTTTGCATGAAACCTGTTTTCAGTAGTGAGTATTAGTAACATATACCTTATATCCAACCTTGAACTCTCTCAGATGAGCATTTGTATTATATGTTCAATGCTGTGCTTTTTAAGCCATCTCCATATATTCTCTAACTACTGGCATCACATTCTCACGGTCTTTAAACTGTCCTGTAGAGCTACAACATTTCCTGTCACACATTTAAAGGAGGTATTGTCCTTTTCCCATCAAGCCTCAAGGATGTCTGCCATATAACAATCTAAATGGTATAAATCCAGGTGAGGTTTGGGGGTGCTTTTCTTACAGCAAAAAGACGATATTATAGCAGTTATTCCCAGCTTCTCCCATCCATCTGTATAGTCTTTCATAATGTAGCCTTTAAGGTTATGGGAAACATTCAACTAGCCTATCTGTTTGAGGGTGATATATAGATGTCTTGACTGGTTTCCTTTTAAAGTACTGGCAAAATTCATGCATCACTTTACATAAGAATGAGCGCCCTGGTCAGTAAGAATTTCTTGGCGAATTCCTACTCAAGAGAACTACTAGTCCTTTCATTATGAACTTTGCAATGACTCTTCACTGGGATACTGGCTCAAGAAATGTTGTTGCATAACTAATAATTACCAGAGTATGTTGATTGCCATTGCTCAGGTTTACCAGTGGACCTACAATGTCCATTGCTATGTGTCCAAAAGGGACAACTACAATGAACAAAGGTATCAGAGGATTTCAAGACTTAGACTGGGTGCTATCCTTTGGCACTCAGAGCAGGATGCAGAAAAGATTTCTATGTTCTTCATTATACCAGGCAAATAATTTTCTCCTTTGTCTTATCCATTCCATATTATTACCCAAAATGTGGTTATGTGCTAACGTCATCACAATTGTTCTATAAGGTATTAGACCTAATATTTGGCTTAGTGTCTGTTCCCTGTCTTTGGTTGCCTTATGTAATAGGTCATTTCATGGCTCAAAGTAGACATATGTAATGGGCCGGTCCTGTTCTTTTGATTTCCTGTCTGCTCTGTTTATGTTCTGTCTAGATATATTTAAGACATCATCTTCCTACTCAGCTTTCTGGAAATTAATGACTTATTTATCTTTAAAGCTGGTTAACTAGCAGTCCTCCAGGGAACTCAAGTCCACCATGCATAAGGACTGTATAACTGATAAAAGTTCTACCACAAGAACACAGGAGAGTGAGGGAAAGGAAGGGGAGAAATCGAATACCATTATGGAAGTACTGAATAGAGAAAACTATAAAGCAATTAAGACAAGAAGTGTCACTGTTAGAAGAATATAGAAGAGGGAACAGATCAACAAAAATACTAAGAAAGATAGACGTGATAAAAGCAATGTGCAGTATTAGAACAGACCAGGATCTATCATGTACTATCGCAAATAACAAACTAAAACTCTCAGCACAGGTGGAAGAACTTAGAAATAACTTGAGAAAGAAGGAGTGTAGAAATATTTGGGAATTGATGAAAGATCATTAATAAAACATGAACAAATGTGACTAAAACTAATAAGGAACCCTTTAGAAGACTAACTCGCTGGTTAGATCTGACCATAAACAAATCACTTTGGATATCCACATTCCACCCCCACCCCCGGACAAGGAAACCACCGTGAAAAACTTTTCAAAAGCAAACTTCACGTTACTTAAGATGGAGGTGGAAAGTTTCAAAGCCCCCATGTTAAAGGATAGCGCTGTCCAAGCTGCAAAATCCTTTACTAATGCATTCTATGGGCACCTACAAGAATGCATGGATCACGCTATCCCAAGCAAAACCAAGAGTCACTCCTCCAAGAAAAGGAAACCAGTCTGGTGGACCCCGCCATAAACAAGCTATACAATAGAAGGAGGAAACTAGGCCAGAAAAGAGTAAAATCCCAAGAAGGGAAGACATCCCTGATCAGTATCAGCAAGAAACTACGATCCCTCATAAAATCGTCCAAGGCGAGCTTTGAAAGAAAACTTGACAAGGACTTCAAAGATAACCATAAGGCATTCTTTAGCTATGTCAAGAATCTAAGTGGCAATGCTCAGATCTGCTCAGAGTTAGTGCAGAATGGCACAGAATACACTGAACCAACCGATATTGCCAACATCCTGGCAGACAGGTTCAGTGCAAACTTCACCACCCTCTCACCCCCAAAAGGGCCTATAACCATACCAGAAGAATGTAGAGCCCCTGAAATCACAGACACTCAAGTTAAAATAGCCCTCTCCAAAGCCAAAAACACAGCATCAATGGGACCGTACGGTGTCCCTGGCTGCGTCCTACACGAGCTCAAAGATGAACTAACCCCTCACCTAAACACACTGTTCAAATTCAGCCTCTCCACAGGCTATGCACTCACAGAGTGGTGTACAGCAACAGTTATTCCACTCCACAAAGGTGGAGCCACAACAGACCCCGGGAACTATCACCCTATAAGCCTGACTAGCTTGGTCTGCAAGGCTATGGAGCGCATCATCATGGAACTCATTAACAGAGACATTGGGAACCTCCAAACACTGGACCCTACCCAGTTTGGCTTTGTTAAGGGCAGATCATGCCTCCTAAACCTGGTGGACTTCTTTGAGACAGTTACCAAGGCTATAGATGAAGAAAAGGTGATACACACAGCCTACCTAGACCTTGCAAAGGCCTTCGACACTATTCCCCATTCTGGTATTGTAGACAAGCTCACCAGCCTGAACATAAACCCCTATGTCACAAGATGGGTTGCCAATTGGCTCATGGACAGAACCCACATGGTGAAAGTTGCAAAAGTTAGGTCTGACTCTAAACCGGTTACAAGTGGCGTTCCCCAAGGCTCAGTCCTAGGAGCCCTCCTGTTCGGCATATACTTCTCAGAGGTACAGACAAGCACAGGAGGACTATGGCTGACCAAGTTCACAGACGACTGCAAACTAGGGGCTATAATTGACTCACTGGCTGACACAGACATCCTCCAAAAGGGTCTCACTGAGATGGATACTTGGTGTCAAAATCATGGTCTCAAGCTAAATGCCAAAAAGTGCATATTTATTCCCTTTGGAAATAACAAAGTACCTACAAACTACCACATAGGTGGTAGTCCCCTAAATACAGAAAATGTAATAAGGGATCTGGGGACCAAAGTAGATAGTAATCTCTCCTTTCATAATCACATTGCCAAAGTGGTTAGAAAATCCTTCTATGTGGCCCACCTAATCACAAAAGGGTTTGCATCCAGATCAAAAGAGGTCATTGTGCCCCTCTATTCATCACTCATCAGACTCATCATAGAGTACAATGCCCCATTTGGGATGTACCTTACAAGACCTGCAACAGCTGGAAAGACCACAGAAGTATCTCACCAAGAGGATCACTGGCCTGAAACAGATGCCCTATGCAGCTCAACTGAAGAAACTCCAGCTGTACTCAGTTGCATACCACCTGCTCAGAGGTGATCTCTGCCTGACATACAAGGCCATGTCCAACCCAGAATTGTTGGACATGCTCCACCTAAAGAAAACCTTATCCCCTCGAGCCACATGCTCTAGGGATCTAAATCTCACCACAACAATAAATAGGACGTGCTGGAGGGATAGATTCCTGTCCCAGAGACTTCCCATGCTTTGGAACAAGATTCCAATCTACATTAGGCAGAGCTCCTTGCTAGCACTCTTCAAGAGAAACCTTGATGAGTGGATGGGAAACAGAAAGTTTACCCTGGAGATCACTTCAGTGGCTTTGCTGGACAGAGGCACAGGGAACTAATCTAAGGGGGTGGCGAAGGCCAACACATTCTGGCTAGGCTTATAAATGCTAGTACCTACCTATGAACCTATGAACTTATAAGTAAAGGTATAGCATCCAGATCCAAGGAAATCATAGTCCTGCTGTACTCAGCTCTCATTAGACCAATAACTGAGTACAATGCGCCATCTGACATGTGCTTGACTAGGCACTTACAGTAACTTGAGTGACCTCAGAGCTTCC
Organism: Protopterus annectens; assembly: GCF_019279795.1. Taxonomy (NCBI): domain Eukaryota; kingdom Metazoa; phylum Chordata; order Ceratodontiformes; family Protopteridae; genus Protopterus; species Protopterus annectens. The sequence continues at coordinate 1,404,377,353 of NC_056737.1, forward strand.
TCACAAAGAAAATACAGGGTGTAAACAACATGTCCTATATGGATAGACTAAAAGCCCTATCCTTTTACTCTGTTTCCTACCAAATATTAAGGGATGACCTATCCGTGACCTATAAGGCACTCACAAATCCAGCCCTGATCGAGCTGCTACACTTCTGCAAGTCAGACAGTACCAGGGTCACCTGATTTAGATATCTAAACTTAGTCAGTGGCTCAAACAAAACATGTTGGAGAGACAGATATGTGTCTCAGAGATTGCCCCTTCCAGGGAACAGGCTTCTTATTCACATTAAGCAGAGCCCTTCACTGGCCCTCTTCAAATGCAATTTGGATCAATGGCTTGGGAATCACCAATTCACATCTGGGGTAGTCCCTATGTCCCTTATAGACAGGGGCAGTCTGTAAGATGCTCAGTGCATAGGCACAAATCCATGCCATCTTCTTGCTCTTAGGGAACATATATTGGGTAAAATCAGATTATGTTGGTTAGGCTTGTCAGTTCCTAGAATGTAACTTAACTATAACTTCCTTCAGTAGTTTAACACAAGTCTTTTGACAAGACTCAGTAGTACATTTATCCAACCTTTCCATGCAGAAATGACTATTGGCTGATTTGAACTACCCAGCCCTGCATTTTTCTCTTTGGTGGAGATATGTTCTTCTGGTAGCATATTTGGATGAATCTTTCCCCATGTAACCTCTATAGTTCTTTAAATTACTGAAAATACTAGCTAATTATACCATGTGACAAACTGTGAACAGAAATTACAAGATATAAAACTTTACGTAAGAGCATCTGCATTTCTACATTTATTACAGGACATTTCCTGTTGTCTCCAGGTATACATAGTTTTTCAATGTTCTACTTTGTAGCTGATTTATGCTTGCAAATATGCTATGACTTAACCAGTGTAATCATGCTTCCCAAATCTGATATTCCTAGTAATTTTTATTTTATTTATATGTGTTGTTAATTGGGTGGACAGACTGCTCCAAAGACCTTTTTCAACTATGACTTAAGTGATGAAGAATAAAATAATTTGCACATATATAATACAAAGCACAGGAAATATACTGAAGTGCAAATCCAAAAAAAAAAAAAAAACAGAAATTGCAACTTAAAAGGAAATTTACTAAAAATGGCAAAAGAGGTGAAATAAACAACTTAAGTTCAAAAGAAAGAACACTATAAAGCTAGGAAGTACATTTCTTTCCCTTCTACTACAATATGATATTTCATACATTTGGTGCTAGCAGAACGATAAAAAACAGACCCTACACTCCTGACTAGTATTACCAGTTTTTTTTTTCAGGAACAATATTACTTCATTAACTGTGCAGCACCTTGCTATATTTCCTTTTCTTTAGAACTTAAATTATTTTTAATGTTTTTTTTTAGTTACAGGTAAACAAGCATACTTAGGTGAATGCTTGTTGTCAGCCTTTTGCACATGCAAGTCTGACTTAAAAACTACAGCTTCACTTAGTAGCAAATGGTCTAATGCATTAACTAGTTTTTCACAAGACTAAGAATCATAATGAACTATCCACTTTCTTAAATTACTAGGGAATGCCCTCTTAAATTTATTTACTGCCAGGATCTCCAAATTGTTTCTCGTCTTATTTATATCATGCTCTAGCCACAATTTACAAATGTGTATCAGAGCTGCCATTTGTGATCTTACCAATCTGTCCATACAAAATGTCCAGTTATGAAACTTGTGGGACTGCACTTCAGATGAACTCCCAAACCCATGCTAACATTTCTTGATTCATTTTCTGGTAGTAATGTGCATCAGATGCTTTTAAGCCCATATAACGTTTTAGTGCATCTCCAGATAAGGGGAATTATGGAATTCTGACCAATTCTGTCTGGGGCCAGTTCTTTCTAGTTGCATGCATTGCAAAAGCAGCTCGGTAAGCCTCCATGTGAATAATCCTTTGGACAAGTCCACTTGTCTAGTTATCAAACAAAATAATACTGTACGGATGTGAAATAAATTCTAGGAGGATTGCATTTACCTGTTCTTGAGTTCCTTTATGTCCTATAACAAGTGAAGACATAACAGAAGTTATACACTTTTTAATGCCTGAAAGTCAGGAACTGCTGCAGATGAATGTGTTTAAATAAAACTTTAGAAATAACTTAAAGGGTTTGGTTCTGCTCAGGGCCGGATCATGGGATCATGGTCAAATGAGTCCCTAGGCAGGTTAATGGACCCCCCCCCAGCCATTCCAGTGTTCAGTTACTTGGACCATAAACACTGTTCAAACCTGTCAGTGTGCCTGCTATTTTCTTCTTTACTTCTACAATGATTACAGATATTTGGATTTCATTTAAAACTCTATTTCAATTTTTATAGCACAAACACTGATACCCATTTGCTAAACAAAACAATACAGTCTCCTAATGAAAAAAGACTTGGCATGAGCAACAGTAAACTTCTCTGCCCCTGAAACTCACATTCATTAAAACCTACATTAATAGAAAATGCATCTCGCCTGTAGCGAATTAAGTATACCTTTGGGCTGTTTTCAAACCATTGGCCCCCAGCACACATTTTTAGGACCAGGCATAAATGCAGGTGTTCTTTGATTCACCTTCCTGACTGTATTAAATAATATGACATGTTGAATACATCCACCACTTGTTAGTATGTATTTTAAATTTATAGTTTTGAAGATTTTTCACATAAATAGTGCAAAAACATTCGCCAATAATGGCAAAATACCAATTTTAGCACATTTCAACCATATAAAAGGCCATTCAGACCGTGGCCATCATAATCCACCAATATCGGTCAATATGAACAATTTTTGCAGAAGTAAAAGGCATCTGAATAATTCCACATTAAAGAGAACTGTAACTTAGGAAGATGTTGCTGCTGGCAAACAACTTCGTATTTCAATGCTTCATCTACAAATTCAGTGCCTGCTGCCCTTGAAGAATAAATTGCCTATTTTACATATACAAATTAGTATGCTGGTGATATGCAAACCAACAACACCTCTATACTTACCAGGTACCTAATCCAAAAGTGGACACACTCAGGGGTGCAGCAACTCCCTCCCTTTTGCTACACAGTTTCAGCAATCAACCTACCTGGTATGGGAACAGAACCCACAGCCTTCTGCACCAAAAGCAAGTGTGCTACCTGTTTCACCACTGACAATAAACAACAGTGATGAAACTTTATGACTGACATTGACAGACTGAAATCCTCAGTGATTTACAAAAACAAATGAACAAAAAACAAATAAAATTAAAGGAGACCTGGCAACTGGTGTGGAGGTTTAAGGTACTTGCTTGCCAATGCCTAAGGTTTAGAGTTTCAGTCTGAGCAAAGTGACCTACCTAGATAGACCACCCCTCTAAATGGGGCATTGTGCGCGCACACACACACACACACACACACACACACACACACACACACACACACACACACACACACACACACACACACAGTAACCATTTAAAATGTCAGGACACACTACAGTGAGTCCCAAATGCAGAGACTGAATGACTGGAGTTGTATATACTAAGTCCAATATGCCATTTCTTGGAATACTCCCTGTCCTTAAAGGTATACGTTTGGGGGGGTTTGCAAGGGGGGCTTGCTTCCCTGAAAAAAGAAGTTTTAAGGAGAGGACCAGTTTTCAAGATTCACTCTTTTCCAGGTTTTCCAACTTTTCAAGTGTCAATATTTCAATAGGGAACCCACACACCTCCATTTGAGCTCACTAGTATAGATCCATTAACACACTGCTCACTCTGTATTCCTGTACAATACACACTAAATGATTGCTCTGTACCCCCCACCATGCAACTAAGATCTGTTGCTTGCTTAAAAATCCCATATGTTTCTTATGAGGATGTTAGGACAGCATCCTAATGTGGAGGGTTCTGGGGCTTGCTGTTCTTTACAGAACATATTTCCCACCAGGTCCTAAAGCCCTACTGTGTTTATGGATGTCACTTGGATTTGTATTTATTTACAGCACATTTTTTTTATTTTGCAGCGAAGCTGGGCCCTCATCAGCCAACAGAATTCCACCTCCAGCTGACATGGGCACTAAGCAGTTGCCTAGGACACCTAGTACTGGATCCACATCTGGTTATTCTACTAGTATTGTCTATTTAAAACAGACTGCAAATTGGAAAGCAGTTCAAACTATCCAAGTGTAGGAAGGATCTCTTGGCTCTGTCAGAGTAAGGACTTATTCTGCTGACAATGACAAAACATAAAGCACATTCATCTATGTTGGCATGTGTGGATCAGCTGGGTTTTATTAAAGGCAGAATGGGAAGGATTGCAACAAATGGTCAATTCTGCATGAAATGTTTATTTCTGGAAAGTAGCAATGCTTGTTTAGATGTCACCCAGTCTGGGTGTAATGGCTACACGCATGAGATTTCTCCATTCCTTTGGATTTTCTTTGGACTGAAAACAGCAGATTAACATGATCCACCTTGATCTAAAATGACCTACAGGGGAGTAGGATAAGAATTTGAAGAAATAAAAGTTTCATTTGTGTTGGGACAAACAGCAGTGCCCCCTTTCTGCAAGATTGTTTTCCCTAAGATTAGACCTACTAGCGCTGGTAATGAGGTTGGATGAAGCTGTAAAGGACTACTGTAGTTGGGAAGTAGAACATAAAATATCTACTTATACAGACTACATTTTGTTCTTCTTTCCTGATGTATAAGGTCTTATAATGTGAGATGATAATTTTTTTTTTTTATGATTTTTATTAAGAAGCCTGAGTTCTTTCTATGGGAAAACGAATTATCTAACATACTTAGGAGTATTATTTTAAATGGTTTGTGGGTAGTTAAATATATGGGAGTCAAAATGATTAAATATCTTATTTAGGGATATGCATACTCTGGAAAAATTATTAAATGAACTGGAAGAGACTTTAGTAAAAGGTGTTAAACTGAATTAAAACTGGTTTGAAAAAACATGTTTATTAAGCAGCAAGTAGCGAACAGTGCTGTTTGCTTTCCATGGTTTAATCTACTTATCCTACACTTTTATATTAATTCATAAAATAAAACATTTCACAGCTTTTTATAGAGTAGAAGGAAGCTGAATTTGATTTGCGTGAACGGAAGTGCTCACAGATTAAAGTTTTGGCGGTCTGAAAAAGTTCATTTGATTTGAGTGAATGAAAGCGCTCACAGATTACAGTTTTGGTTTGCCTTTGGAGCTGTGGCCCTTTGTTATTATTTTATTAGTGCTTTATTTTTTTGTTTTTTTCACTTGTCACAAGACTATATCATACCTTTAAATGGAAGTGCTCTTTTTTTCTTGTCAGTTTAAAAGTTGTGTAAAGTAATTGAAAACCATTTTTTTCTGTGGAGAAGTTGTTTATTTTAATATTTTTGGGCTGGCAATGTGTTTTAAAAGTGTTTTTTACTATTTTTTTCTGTGAAAATAGTGACTTTTAATGACTTACAATTTTTACTGGCATTTGCTGCTTTGCTTCCCCAGGAAAGAGGCAACATTTTCTGCTTGACAATTGAACAAACCGGTCACACGGTCGGTCCTTCTTCCAGCCACAAAAAGAAAAAGTTAAGCAAACAGTCTTTCCCACCACAGCAGGCTTCAGCCACAGGTGGGTAACTCTGCTGTGGCCATTTCTTGTACCTAAAAACACTCATCTTTTATCCAGGATCCCGCCGATGTAGCGCCTGCAGCCACTGTGGACCAGGAGTTTGCCACATCCTCAGCGGCTGTTAAGGTATCCTCAGTAGACAAGGGAGAGGCACTCTTGTCAGTCCTGGGAGATGGAACAAGGAAGGCTTACCTGTTGTGTCAGAATGTTGTGCTCATCCCTGGGGAAGCTGCTACTGTTACTAACATGGCTGGCCCCATTTTTCCTGCCAAAAAGAAGCAGAAAACTTAGCATGTGTCTACTCCTCAAATTTCCTTAGACAGGAGTAGTTTACTGGGTCTAGCTCAATGTTTAATTCAGGCTACTGATCTTACTTATAAAAAGGTTTTTGGTGAAAGAAAGAGGGATATCTCTTTTTCTGAAGAGATTCAAGATTCTGAATCTGAACAGGAAGTTGAAGGGACAGATATAAGATTTTCTCCTCAGATTTCTGATTCAGATTCAAAGGACAGCTCAGTTTCTGATTCGCCCTGTGGGGCTTTCTCTTTGTCTGAGACTATTGCTAGAATGTGCCAGTATTTTCAGAGGGAGAACACTGAGGTTTCTCAGTCCCTCAGAAAATACTATGAGTTGTTACAGAAGGAATTTCCAGAAGCTACACCCATCCTTCCTATTCTGCCTGCTTTAGAGGATGTGTGTGTTACTGTCTGCAATTTTCCTTATAATCAGCCAACTGCCCCTTAAAAGGCAGATAGGATGTATAAAGTTCCTCAGTCTTTTAAGTATGTATACACTGTCCATAAACCTGACCCAGCAGCTACAGCTTTAGTTGATCCTACTGCTGCTAAACACTTAGTTAATTTCAATCCTACTTGTTCTGATAAGGATAGGAAAATTATTCATAACCATGGGAATAAAGTGTATATACTTCTATAACTTTGATGTTCAGAATTTTGAATTGTCAGGCTGATATATTAAAGTTTGTTCTGACTAATTGTGATAGTCTGAGGAGTGTTTTATCTGTAGTTTCATCTTGGGAGGAAAAATCATCTTTAAGTAATTTAGTTACTTCTATTGCACAGGTCACTACTTATTGTTTATAGAGTGTACGCATGACTTTGCTGATACTTCTTCCAGAGCTATGGCCACTGGTACTGCATTGAAGATATTTGCTTGGCTGCATTCTCAGAATCTCCCAGATGGTATTAAAAATTAGATTTAAAAATTCCCCTTTGGATAGAGATTTTGTTTTTGTCCCCTCTGCTGCAGATGTGATCAAAAAGTGTGATTAAAGGGGTAAATTGATTCAGGGAATGTCAAAGATTTTCAGCTGGTACAGATCATAGACTCACGCTGCAAATACAGACTATATGACTTGGTCAATAAGGGGAACATTATAAAGGCCCTTGGGGCAATAGCCTAGTAACCTCCTATGACCCTATGAATGTATAAACAGTCTCAACAAAATACAAGTAAACAAACATTTAAGAAGAAATGGAAAGGGGGTCCAAAAAGAAACCTCCCAAAACTAAGGACAGAGCAACAAATGTCCCCCTTCCACCCTGGACCCTTTTGTCTTCCAGAATCACCATTTTCTGTTTGACAATAAATAGTTTCAGACCAATGGGTTCTGAAGATCATTCATCAGGGTGACAGATAGCAGTGGGAGGAAATTCCTATTTTCCAGGGGGCCATTCCACATTCTCCAAAGCAGTCTCTTTTGTTTCCTCGAGTTCTTCATCATATGCAGTCCCAAGGAGTGAAGGAATTAGTTTCTCCTTCCCTGGTGGGGAAGGGTTTGTATTCAGGGATGTTCTTAGTGCTAAAGAAAGAAAATGCTTTGTTTTGTAAACCTATTTGTGATAGTGCCCAAATTTAAAATGATGTCACTTCACAACCTGTTACCTTTTCTTCCTCTTTCAAGTTTCCTGGTAACACTAGACTTAAAAGATGTTTATCCTCACATCCCTAGTCATCCAGACTTCAGATGTTTCTTAAAGTTTTGTGTGTTTGGATCACATTATCAGTTCTCTGCTTTACCCTTTCGACTATCCACTGCATGAAGCATGGTCACATAGTGTCTAGCTCCAGTTATAGCTCATCGCAGGCTGCAGGGTATCCATTTTTTCATATCTAGATGACTTGCTTATCTTTGCAGAGTCTTTTTCAAAGTGTCAGTTATCTCTCTCTGAGAAATCTTTTACACAAACTGGAATTCCAAGAGAGCACTCAAAATTCTTTCTTGACTCCTTCATACAGGATTGTGTTACTAGGATATCAACTAGACAACTCAGTTCAAAGAACTTTTCTTCCACAGGAAAAATAGATCTATATCTAGATGTGTTTCTAAGGTTTTCCTCTCAAACGTCAGTAACTTCAAGGTAATAGCTCAGGATTATGGGTTTCATGGCTTTTATGAATCTTTTGATACGCCTGGTAAGATTCCACATGAGAAAGATATAGGGTTACCTGAAATCTCTTTGGTCTCAGCACCAACGCCCTTTGTGTTTTCAAATCCCATTGCTGGGATTTGTCCAAAGAAAAATCATTTGGTGGAGACAACAGATATCCTTAAATCCAGGTCTCCCTTCTCCCTCCCTGTTCCAGAACAGTCACCTCAGACACCTCAGACTTTGCTTGGGAATCAGTTTTAGTAGGAGCAAATATGCAAAGTGTATAGGACAAGGACAGATGCAAATACATAAATATCAAAGAGATGCTTGCCCTGATGAAGGTACTCAATGCTCTAAATCATCTTTGGTCCCTGGGCCTCTTCAAGTTGTTACAGACAATATAGAATTTTTTTATTTTTTTGTTTGGAAATTACTTTTATTTACAAAAAGTGGGGGTCGCTATGGGTTCTCCGTGTGGGGCCAGTATAACGAACTTAGTTATGGCCTACTGGGAATCAGAATTTGTATTTAAAAACGACAATCTTAGAGACTCCCTAGTGTATTACACACGCTATCTTGATGACATTTTTATCTTATTGAAAGGTGACTTGGAAGTCAGTAGAAATGTGCTTGAGTTTTTCAATCAGTCAACGCAGTTTTTACAATTTACATCTACATTTCACATGGAAGCAATAGCATACTTGGATATTTGGTTGGCTAAAAGTAGAGTACACATCTGCTTTGTAGCCAAAATACATAGGAAGAGCACCTATTCTAATTCTTTCCTACACTTTTCTAGTTGTCATCCTTACTATTAGAAACGGTCAGTTATTAAAGGTCAATTAGTGAGGGCCTCACGTATAGTTAGTCAGGACGAGGAATTTTTTGAAGAATGCCACTTTTTAAAAAGTATGTTTTTACAACGTGGTTACCCTAAAGCCCTTTTAGATTCCTTAACTGATGAGGTTAGAACTAAGAGAGCTAACCATATGTTTAAACCTGTTTTAGGCATTAGGGAATCAATGCCTGATAGGGCGTATGCCTCAAATACAGTGACTTTGGACAGTTGCAACGAACAGGTGACTGCGTGTACAAAGGTTTTCCAGTTAAGCTTTATTACCACATTCACTGTGCATAGTTACTCTTGCATTGAGATCATTCAGAAAAACTGGGAACTTTTCAAAACTAACCCAATGTTATCTAGTAAAATGGGAAACTTTCCTAAAGTAACTTTTAGGAGAGGTAAAAACCTGAAGAACTTGTTAGAACAGCAACATCGTAACATCCCTAGAATTACAGGTATGGCTAAATGTGAAAGTTGCAACTTTTGCAAATTTGTGGAGGTTGCTAACTTTTTTGTCATTAATGGCAAACATTACAAATTAAAATCGAGGTTTAATTGTAACTCCAGATTAGTGGTTTATTTGGCTAGGTGCCAAGATTGCCTTGCATTTTACATTGGCAAAACGGAGCGTAGACTCCGTGACATTATTTATGAATATCAATATGCGATTGCCAAAGGCAAAATTGATAACGCCCTAGCTAAACATATTCACACCTGTAAAGAACATAAATTCAAGTACATGGTTATTGACCAGGTTCCGCAGGACATTGGGGGGGTCCTATACCCTTACAGTTGGAAGAGTTGGAACTGTGCTGACAAATCAGGCTGAACACTTATAACTTCCCAGGTTTAAACGATACCTGCTCCATCAGCAGTATTTTAAAATTAAGGAGTCTACAGAGATGAATGTGTGGAAGATGTGTGAGCTATAGATTATATATGTACATGGTTTAATTATACACTTTCAGCGACAAACTGTTTCAAGTGAATTTTAACTTTATTTTAATTTAATTTTTTAGCCACTTTATTTGACATCAACAATGACTTTGTCAAGTAATATGTCATTGATTTTAACTGAGTATTAAGTTTAGTATGTTGCATTAGGAAGGTTGTTAAGTTTCTTATTTACAATGATTCTTTATTAGTAAGACATTAATAGTCTAATTTTCATGTGTGAAGTTGGTTCTATTCTTCATGAATGTATACATTTTTTATGAAAGAAGTATGCCTTTAAAAATTTTCCTAGTTACGTGTTACATTGTAATAAGATTGGTTAAATGTGACCACCTGGTACTTTATATACGAGTTTTAAATTGCAATTTATTATTTCTGAAGAAGTTTGCTTGCTAAGCAAACGAAAAGCGCTTCAAACTTAATAAATTCAAAGTGTGACTTTAGACTTCAGCAGCTTGTCATGACAGAGTTTTCTTTGTTTTTAAAGTTTGGTGTGCCCAATTGGTTTTGCTACAGACAATATCACAGTTGGGTTCATATTAAGTTGTCGAACTTTCAAAAGTCCGAACACCAAATGGTCGAACCCATACGTTCGAACTTTCGAAAGTTCAAAAATGTCAAAAAATAAAAAATAAAAACCAGAAAAAAACTACCTGACGGTTGTATGCAGGGGGGCAAGAACCTCTACACCCCCATACCCCCCGCTCTTTAAATATACCTACTCCAAGATTGCACTATAGTTCAGTAAAGGGAAATCTTCCCTTTCCACACTGAACGGAAATCCCCATTGAAATATTCAAACTTTTCCAAGTTCAAACATATGGGTTCGACAATATGGCATTCAAACTTGTTATGGTTTGACAATGTAATATGTATCCTCACAGTCATATAGTACATCAACAAGCAGTCGGGAACCAGGCCATACCCCTTTTGCAGACTGGTCATGTTAGCTTGGGATATAGCCTAACCCTGGTCCAACTTTCTCCTCTCCCCTAATGTCCATACCCAAACTCAATAATACCTTCCTAATAGGACATCTTAATACCCAAAGCATAAACAACAAAATACCCTACGTGCATTCCCTCCTTCATATACACTCATTTGACATTCTCTGCATCTCTGAGACCTGGCTAAAGCCCTCCACTAAAGACACTGAGATTACTCCCCAAGGCTACAATATGGTAAGACTTGACCGTCCCAACCGTAAAGGTGGAGGAGTTGCAATTCTTTATAAAAATCATCTAAATATTACTACCCTTCCTGCCTCTCCAACTCAAGATAGCAAGGTAGAAGCAATCATTTCAAAACTCCAATTAAATTCCAAAAAATCCCTTTATATTATATGTATATACCTACCACCTGGTAATAACATACCAATCCTCGAAAATTACCTTAGCTGGATATCTGCCACATATCCCCAAGAAACTATCATCCTAGGTGACCTGAACATAGACTGGAATAGCATTACTGCTGATAATCCTTCTCATATCAACCTCCATGGTTTTATCCAAACCATTACTTCAACTACTAGGCTCAACAAACATAGTAATAGAGAAAGCATTTTAGACTGGATTCTTATAAATAAAGTCAAAGATAGTTACAAAGTAGGAACTTTGCCAGATGATGTTAGCGATCACTCCTTAACATTCATAACAAGGGAAAAGGCTGATTGTGTAAACCCCTGCATTACAAGAAACATACGCACCATCAAACACTTCAATCCAGAACTGTTTCAGTCTGAACTTAGTGCATGTAATTGGAACCCCTTAAAAACACTCCGTCTTGAAAATGCAGTAATATACTTTAACTCTACTTTTTTATCCATTCTTGACTTACATGCTCCTGAACGTAGCATTAGAATTAAATCCAATGCTGCCCTCTGGCTCTCCCATGATACCAAAAAACTTATTCTCACTAGAAATAAAGTCTGGGCCGCATGGAGATCACACAGAAATAACCCTGATCTTCTACACTTCCGCCAGCTTAGAAATCTAACCAAAAAGGCAATAATAGCTGATAAAAAGAAATTCTACTTCAATCTACAACAAACTCACCTTAATAATTCAAAACTTTTCTGGTCTTCAGTCAATAGACTCCTCTCCCCAGGAAGTTCTAAAACACCTTCCCCACTTAATGCTGATCCTGATACCCCTCAACAAACTGCAGATGCTTTCAACTCTTTTTTCACTGAAACTATACAAGCTCTTGCTAATCAATTGAACGCTAATAACTCACACCCAACATGTAACCTTATAAACTCTGCCTTTAAATTCTCTCTACATCCTATCGCTACATCTTACATACACAGACTCCTTCTCAAACTAAAACCTTGTACCCCCTCTGCTGACAAGTTACCTTCACTCTTTCTACAAAAAGCTGCCAAGGCTATCGCATATCCTATTTCTATTCTCATAAATAGGACAATCAAAGAAGGTATCATCCCTGATTTATGGAAGGTCTCTCACATTATCCCACTCCATAAAGGTGGTAACTCCATTGACTACTCTAACTATAGACCTATTGCTCTCCTTTCTCCGTTGGCCAAAATAATGGAGAAATGTATACACCATCAGCTTGTACAACACCTCTCTCCACAACATCATAGCCAACTGTCAACATGGCTTCAGACCATATCATAGTACTACTACTGCCCCTCCTTTCCTTTGTAGACACTATTAACCAGAACCGAATAACAACCTACTCTCTTCTGCCATCTTCATTGACCTCTCCAAAGCATTTGATATGGTTAACCACTCTTTATTAATCAATACTCTTGAATCCCTATCTTTTGATATCCCTGCCATTAGATGGTTTACTTCTTATCTCACTAACAGAAAACAAGCTGTTCTCTGAATAACCACATCTCTTCTCTTTTGCCTGTTTCTATCGGAGTTCCTCAAGGCTCTATTCTCGGCCCACTTCTCTTTTCCCTCTTTATTAATGATCTCCAAAATATAAACCCTCAAGCTACTTGCATTCAATATGCTGATGATTCTACACTCATCTGCTCTGCATCGTCCACCTCAGAACTTAGATCTCCTACTCAAAAGTCTTTAATACCGTTAAACATGGTTCTCTAGTCGATTCCTCTTACTAAATGCTAAAAAAACTAAACTCCTCCTCTTCACCCCCACATTCAGGACCCCCCCTTTAAACTTCACCATCTCCTCTAACAATGCCACTATCATCTCTCCTGACTCTACCACTAAACTGTTAGGTATTACAATTGATAATCAACCAACACATTAACAACTCCATAAAACTTGTCAATAGGAAAATAGGATCCTTATATCGTATTAGACCATTTCTAACACCTTCCTCTAGAACTAGGATTGCTCACTCCCATCTGCTTTCCGCTCTTCTCTATGCTTCTCCCATTATCACCAACCTTAAGAAAAACAACCTTACTAAATTGGCTACCTGCTACAATAACATTGCTCGCTTCGCTACAGGGAACCCCTACAGAACACATCACTGTCTCAACCTGAAACCACTAGGCTGGCCAGAATTTCAAAACTATCTTGCAATCCAACAACTCACTATTGCCCATAAAATTCTGTACCAACCTATGAACACCCCTATACTCTCTCAACTCATAATCCCCTATAATAATCTTAACTCTCTTCGCTCCTCCAGTAAACTATTGGCTAGTTCTATAAAATCAAATAACACTGCTGGTGACTCCTTTTACCAATTCAGTAGGTACAAAATGGAATTTACTTCCTAGCAACATAACAAAGATTACATCATTACCTCTTTTCAAACAAAACATTAAACTGCACTTCCAAAATCACTGGCTGTGCACCTGTAGTAAACCTGATTAACTTTCCACTACTTATACTCTACTTCAAAACTATCTCCTACTTCTTACCTACTTACTTGCTCTCCTTTCTATAACTAATCACTTATTATTTCCCTTATTCTTAGCTCTCTTTTCTCTTACTTCCTACCTGTATCAATATCTTACAAAGTATTTTTAACTTTATATAATGTCTTTGGACTTTAACTGTGTGTGGTAGTAATTATTTAATTTAATATCTTCATCATACTTAGTATTTTATGTTTGTATAGGTATTTTTTTGTTTTACTTTGTGGACTGTGTGAGTCAGTAATTAACTCACTTAGTAATAATAAGTAACTGTAGAGTTGTTAGTTTTTGTCTCTTCAAACTTTCTTTAAAACACAAGTATGTTTTCTTTTATTGTATTCTCTGTGGAGCTTTTCTCCCCGGGCCTCTACTGAAAATGGAAATATCTCCAGCTAGACTAGCCCGGTCAACAAATGTAAAATAAAATAAAAAAATAAATAAAATAAAATAAATAGCTTCACAGCACAATCTCACTATACAGGCATCCTACATTCAGACACAGTGAAACTGTGTGGCAGACAAGCTGAGCAGGACCACGGCAGACCTTTATGAAAGGAAACTAGATCAGGTGAGAACATAAATTCAAGTACATGGTTATTGACCAGGTTCCAGGACATTGGGGGGGCTGGTCCTATACCCTTACAGTTGGAAGAGTTGGAACTGTGCTGACAAATCAGGCTGAACACTTATAACTTCCCAGGTTTAAACGATACCTGCTCCATCAGCAGTATTTTAAAATTAAGGAGTCTACAGAGATGAATGTGTGGAAGATGTGTGAGCTATAGATTATATATGTACATGGTTTAATTATACACTTTCAGCGACAAACTGTTTCAAGTGAATTTTAACTTTATTTTAATTTAATTTTTTAGCCACTTTATTTGACATCAACAATGACTTTGTCAAGTAATATGTCATTGATTTTAACTGAGTATTAAGTTTAGTATGTTGCATTAGGAAGGTTGTTAAGTTTCTTATTTACAATGATTCTTTATTAGTAAGACATTAATAGTCTAATTTTCATGTGTGAAGTTGGTTCTATTCTTCATGAATGTATACATTTTTTATGAAAGAAGTATGCCTTTAAAAATTTTCCTAGTTACGTGTTACATTGTAATAAGATTGGTTAAATGTGACCACCTGGTACTTTATATACGAGTTTTAAATTGCAATTTATTGTTTCTGAAGAAGTTTGCTTGCTAAGCAAACGAAAAGCGCTTCAAACTTAATAAATTCAAAGTGTGACTTTAGACTTCAGCAGCTTGTCATGACAGAGTTTTCTTTGTTTTTAAAGTTTGGTGTGCCCAGTTGGTTTTGCTACAGACAATATCACAGTTGGGTTTATATTAAGTTGTCGAACTTTCAAAAGTCCGAACACCAAATGGTCGAACCCATACGTTCGAACTTTCAAAAGTTCAAAAATGTCAAAAAATAAAAAATAAAAACCAGAAAAAAACTACCTGACGGTTGTATGCAGGGGGGCAAGAACTTCTACACCCCCATACCCCCCGCTCTTTAAATATACCTACTCCAAGATTGCACTATAGTTCAGTAAAGGGAAATCTTCCCTTTCCACACTGAACGGAAATCCCCATTGAAATATTCAAACTTTTCCAAGTTCAAACATATGGGTTCGACAATATGGCATTCAAACTTGTTATGGTTTGACAATGTAATATGTATCCTCACAGTCATATAGTACATCAACAAGCAGTCGGGAACCAGGCCATACCCCTTTTGCAGACTGGTCATGTTAGCTTGGGATATAGCTTCTCAGCACAATCTCACTATACAGGCATCCTACATTCAGACACAGTGAAACTGTGTGGCAGACAAGCTGAGCAGGACCACGGCAGACCTTTATGAAAGGAAACTAGATCAGGTGGACTTCCAAGATTTGATCCATCTGTGGAGAGTTCCTCAAGTAGACCCTTTTGCCTCCTGTCTGAACAATCAACTGGCAAGATTCAGTTCCTGGACTCCTGGACTCTATGCAAGAAGGCCTGGAAGACAGATGCTTTTTCATTTCTTTTCCTTGGACAGGAATGTAGCTGTATGCTTTTCCACCCTTTTCACTAATGTCCAGTGTACATCTGAAAATTCAGAAGGAATCCCCCAAGATCATTGTGGTGACTCCTTTCAGGCCAAGGCAACAGTGGTTCTCCCTTCTTTTGGAAATGGCCAGTGGTAATTGCCTTAAGCTTGCTCACAGACTGGATCTACTTACACAAGAACAAGGGTGTTTGATACACCCCATCAATCAACTTCAACTGACTCTCTGGATGATAGAGTCTTAATTCCTTCTAGGTACCTGTTTACTGACAACATGCAGTAGGTAGTGATGGAGGCAAGAATGCCTGCTATTAGGAAATCATATATTAGCAAATGGAAAAGGTTTTCTAGTTGGTGCCAATTTAGGTTCATAGGTTCACAGGTTTGTGTGAGTTACTAGCCTATGGCCTTTCCGATTCCTCTATCAAGGTTCATTTATTGGCCATTTCAGCATGTCTGCCCATGGATCCTCCACTTTCAATGCAGTTTCATTTCAAAATGTTTTTAAAAGGGGGTTTGTGCAAGAGGTCTCTAAGTAAACAAGTAGTACCTCCTTGGGATCTTAATTTTGTACTAAAGAAGCTAACACTTCTTTCATTTGAATCAGCTAACCTGGCTGACTTGAGGTTCTTGACAAGGGAAACAGTTTAACTGATTGCTCTGACCTCTGCAAGAAGGGTATCTGAGTTGCAAGCTCCTGTGGTGATTAAGTCCTATCTCATTTTCCACAGGGACAGGGGTTTCTTTGAGAACTAATCCATTTTATTCCAAAAGTGGTATCCAAGTTTACTTTGAGCCAAACTATCCATGTCTTTATTTTCTTCCATGAATCTAAAAACATGGGATAAAGGATACTCTACACCTTGGATGTCCACAGCCAACTCAGGTACTACCTTGACAGAATTCAATCCTTCAGATCTTTGGATCAGTTGCTCATTTCTTGTAAAGGTAAGAAGGGACAATCTATGTCAAAACAGACTATTTCCAAATGGTTGCCGAAAGCTGGGTCAATGCCCAGTCTACTAGGACTTTGGCTTCATCCATGGCTTTTTGGAAAAGGTTGGATTGTACAATTATTCTAGAAGCTGCTACTTGATGCTCTGTGCATACTTTTACAAAACACTATAAGCTTGATTTCTTTTCTAGGTCAGACTTTGCTAGGACCATTCTTAAGGGGCTCCAGTACTCTTCTCCTTCCACCTCACAAATGTAGACATCTAGGGTAATTTACCCTTATAGCTGCTAATAGTTTCATAGTTTAGTACTAGGCTATCTGCCCTGGGGCATTTATAAGCCTAGCCATAGTGATGTGGCTTTCGCCACCCCATGTAATGGTACAAAAGTGTACAGAATAGATTTAGAATACTGTGCCTCTGTCTAGTAGTGACACAGTGAAGACCCCCTTACATAACAGAATTAGTTTACTGTGCCTCTGTCTAGTAGTGACACATAAATGACCCCCAGGGTAAACCTACGATCTCCCATCCACTCGTCAAGATTTCTCTTGAAGAGAGTCAGTGAGGGGCTCTGCCTAACATGAACTGGGATTCTGTTCCAGAGTATGGGAAGCCTCTGAGTTATGAATCTGTCCCTCCAGCATGTCCTATTCATATTTGTGCTGAGGTTTAAATCTTTAGCTCTCGTGGTTCTGATGGATTTGGATTTTTTGAGGTGGAGCATGTCCATCAATTCCTGATTGGACATGGCCTTGTACGTCAGGCACAGATCACCTCTGAGTAGGCGGTATGTTACTGAATAGAGCTGGAGTTTCTTTAGTCTGGCAGCATATGACATATGTTGGAGACCCTTGATCCTCTTGGTGAGGTACTTTTGGGATCTCTCCAGCTGTTGCAAGTGCTGGGTGAGGTACATACCAAATGGGGCATTGTACTCAATCATGGGCCTGATAAGGGAGGAGTACAGGGGTACAATGACCTCCTTTGATCTGGATGTGAATCCCTTCATGATAAGGTGGGCAAGGTAGAAAGTCTTTCTAACCACTTTGGCAACGTGGGTGTCAAATGAGAGGTCACTATCGACTTGGGTCCCCAGGTCTCTGATTACTTTTTCCGTACTCAGTGGGTTACTGTCTATGTGATAATTTGTGGGTACTTTGTTTTTCCCAAAGGGATGACTATACATTTTTGGCATTTAGTTTAAGGCCATGACTCCGGCACCAGTTGTCCGTTTCAGTGAGGCCTTTCTGTAGGATGTATGTGTCAGCTGGTGTATCGACTATGGCGCCTAGTTTGCAGTCATCTGCGAACTTTGTCAGCCACAACCCTCCCATGTTTGCTTTCACATCTGAGAAATAAATGCCGAACAAGAGGGGTCCCAGAACAGAGCCCTGTGGGACACCACTTGTGACTGGCTTTGAGTCTGACATGGCTCCAGCGATTTTGACTTTATGGGTTCTATACTTTAGCCAGTTTGCAACCCATCTTGTGACATATGGATTTACATTTGAGCTGTTGAGCTTATCTATGATGCCTGAGTGGGGTATTGTGTCAAAAGCTTTAGCCAAGTCCAGGTAGGCTGTATGGACTGCTTTGCCCTCGTCAATGGCTCTAGTGACTGTTTTGAAAAAGTCAACCAGGTTCAAAAGGCAGGATCTGCCCTTTACAAAGCTGAACTGGGTGGGATCAAGTGTCTGTAGGTCACCAATGTCTCTGTTTATGAGTTCCATAATGATTCTTTCCATAGCTTTGCAGACCAGGCTGGTTAAGCTTATGGGGCGGTAGTTACCTGGGTCTGTAGAGGTGCCTCCTTTGTGGAGTGGGACCACTGTTGCTGTACGCCAGTATTCAGGTACATATCCTGTAGTAAGGCTAAGGTTAAATAGCATTTTTATGTGCGGGTTTAGCTCCTCTTGGAGTTCACGTAGCACGCAACCCGGGATACCGTCAGGTCCCATTGACGCTGTGTTTTTAGCTTTGCTGAGGGTGGTTCTCACCTGGACATCTGAGATGACAGGGAGGTTACATTCAGCTGGGGTAAGTATTTCCTCTTTTGGGGGTGAGGGAGGGGAGAAATTTGCACTGAACCTGTCTGCCAGAATGTTGGCAATATCTGTGGGTTCAGTGTATTTTTTGTCATTGTAAACTAACTCTAAGCATATCTGAGGGTTTCCGCCCAGGTTTCTAACATAGCAGGAGAAGGCCTTGTGGTTATCTTTAGTGTCCATAGCGGTTTTTCTCTCAAAGTTGGCGTTGGATGTTTTTATGAGAGAACATAGCTTTCTACTAGTGCTGATCAGAGATGCCTTCTCTTTATGGGATTTTGCTCTGACATGCAGTAGCTTCCTTCTTTTGTTATACAATTTGTTTAGGGCTGGGGTCCACCAGACAGGATGCCTGCCCTTGGTGGAGAGGGTCTTGGTTTTGTTTGGGATTGCATGATCCATGCATTCTTGGAGAGGTCCGTAGAAAGCATTTGTGAAGGATTCAGCATTGTGGGATGTGGTTTCTACTGGCCCAGTGGGCTTAAAGGATACCATCTCAGTCTTAAGAAGTGTAAAATCAGTTTTTGAGAAGTTTTTCACTGTAGTCTTTTGTGTTGTTGGTGAAGGTGGGATATGTATATCCAGGGTGATTAGTTTGTGGTCAGATCTCACTAGTGAGGGGTATACTTCCGGTGTGGAGCACTTTGTCCCCATGTTTATGATGATCAGGTCTAGTATATTATCTCCCCTTGTGGGAGAGGTGACTAGCTGTTCCATTGCATTTGAATTTATGAATTCCAGGAACCTTTGGGCTAGGGTGTTAGGGCTAGAATAATGCACCCAGTCTATGTTAGGGTAGTTGAAGTCTCCCAATATGATGGTGTTTGGTGAGACATTCATATCCTCCAATGTCTTCAGGAAGGCTGAATGGGGTTCCTGAGATTGTGAGGGTGGTCTATAACATGCTACCAGTTGTATAGCAGTTTTGCCTACGGTTAGTTGCACCTGGATGGTCTCTAATGCTTCATGTGTTGCCACTAACCTGGAGGTGTGGGTGTCCTTGATGAATATGGACACTCCCCCTCCCTTTTTGGTTTGGCCCGAGTTTTGGGGCCGAAAAGCATGATACGAGGTATAGCCTGGTAGTGATGGGGTGCTCTCAGGAGCCTTGAACCAGGTTTCAGTGACTGCACAGACATCGATGTTCTCCATACTGAGGAGTGCTTTGAGAGCCTGCATCTTGAGATTTAGACTTCTGGCACTGAGCAGCATTACCCTTAATTTTTTTCCATTTTTGTTTTCTAAGGAGGTGGGTTTGTCTTTTGAGCCTTGCCTAAAAAAGGCACTATGGGGGTGGCAAGAGCCAGCCTGGTAAGCGGAACGTCAGTGTGTCTGACTATAGAGTCACCTATTACTAGTGTATCAGGCATAGTGTTTGGCCTTAAGGGCTGTGATTGTTTGACACACTCATTTATTGAAGTATGTTGCATGTGTTGTGTTTTGAGGTGGTGGATTTTTGGGTGTCTGCTTTGGGAACCTCTGTTGTTTTGGTAAGTTCTTTGTTAGAGCCTCCGAGTATGTAGCATGAGTAATGCAGCAGAGATCAATATGATGAACACAGTAGAGCTGTAAAAGTTAAATTTACCATAACAGTAGATGTTTGAATGATCACTGCTGCAGTAGCCATTCCCTCCCACCATCCACCTTGATTTTTGGTGATTTATGCCAGGGTGTGGACATTTATTTTTGTTGTTCCTAGCATTCAGGACACAACCTCCCATCCTCTGTTGGCAGGAAAGCTTTGAAGGACTTGGCATCCAAACTTGTCTTTTAGTCAGCTCAGCCTGAGCTGCCTGACAGTTTGGGTGCATGGAAGGTGCCCTGAAGCTTTGGAAGCTGGCAGGCTGTTATATCATTGACAGGATATAACCCATATAGCTAAGTCTGCTACAGCAATGATCATTAAAACATCTACTGTTATAGCAAGTTTACTTACACAACTGTACTTTCTTCTCCTGTTTTAAGATCCCGATTTAATCTCTCTCTCTCTTTCTCTCTGTCACTCTGTCTCTTCAACTTAAATTTCCAAATTTTTATTTGTATGTTTTCTCCTTTTTATCAGAATTCATCCTAAAGACATTCTTTTCTGCTTTCTTGTGCAACATTATGTTTTTTAAGTATTTTATTGCATACTTATTTTGTTTTCCTTAAGTATCATTTAGATATAGGGGATGCAGCCTAGACCCATAAGATTTATTTTATCACTGCTATGATATCCCCTGAAGCTCCTAGGAAAAGGAAATCTTTTGCATTTTTTTCATATAAAATGTGTGCATGGAGGAGGTTTGCAGCCCCTATAATTTTAATGAAAGTGGATTTTGCAATCACTGTGATACTTGCAGACCAAAGCAGCTTGTTTTTTTCATGAGTATAATAAACTGAAAAGGTGACTGAAGCAGATATACTCCTGTACTTCTAAGGTGCACAAACTCATCACAGATGTCTGGTTATAGAAATGTGTACAGCACTGCAGAGGCTGTCTGCACACATAACAGTAAAAATGTAGGAAACTTGGGGAGGAAGGGGCATAGAAAGAAAGTGTATGTGTGTGTGTGTGTGTGTGTGTGTGTGTGTGTGTGTGTGTGTGTGTGTGTGTGTGTGTGTTTGCGACACAGAGACTGTACTTGCAGTTTAATAGACACATAACAGAAATTACTAGAAAAGGACATTCGTGATTTCTGTGGGACTTCACTACAAAACACCTGAAACAATAAAGCTGCATGCCTAAGTTGAATTTGGTGAGCATAGGCTTTTCAGTAATCGTTGTAAAATATAGACATAGTGACCTGGTTGTGTTGAGATATGTGCAGTGATTTTTTATGCATGAACTCCACAGACAGCAATGGACCTAATGGGACTATGTCAGAGATTAACTCATTCTCCATTGCCAGTAGTGTTCTGGGGTCCTGTCCCTTAATAAAATGCAGCCTCTGCTATGATGAGTATATCTCTGTACCTGTAAATCAAGTGTTTTGATGAGGGTATATGTATATACTACAACCACCATATAAATGAGCTTGATTATTGGAATGGTATGTCATGATTTGGGAGGGTGTAACTGATGCATCTACTTTGAGGGCAAGGAGAAATGGCTTGATACTATCAAGACAAAGCTTGTGAGGGAGAGAAACATTTTGCCGTGACACATAAGTAGGAAAGGTCAGTGCCAGAAAGTAGATGGACAATGGCAGATGAAGTATGAGGCATCAATAAAAAATTAAAAAGGGAAGACCAATGAAGATTTGTCGATTGTTAACTTTCAGTCAGCTTTGGCTGGATTTCTGTAATAAATCTTGGTTCCCTGAACTCTGTGGTGGGGTCTGTCACCTGACTGTTAAACACAGTGGCAGGATGATTTTCAAGCTCTGCTACAGTTTTATGAAAAAAGCACACTTTAAGATAACAGCTAACAATACAAGAGCACTTTCTAACTCTTACTATCTGCAAGTTTTAAGCACTTCACACAGCACCCTACACAATCTGATGTCAATATATTTATAGCTGACATTGCTTGCACTCTTAAGGCTGATTTCTTATTTGTGTAGAACGCCTTTTTTTTTTCTACAAAGCCCTTATAGATAATATTTTCATCTTTAAGCTCCATGGAATTTAAATCACCCACTTCTAATATGTTTGTTAAACAATTCTCAGGTACTGAATCAAAGAGGAAAAAATATGTTGGAACTCTGAAATACTCCTGCATAAAAACATTTTGTAATCTAGGAAAAACAAAACAAAAAATAGAATGATGTTGGTGTGTAATTTGTTGAGTTGTCGGAAGGCTTTTTCACATTCACTCCGGTAGCCTTTAATAATGTCACTATAGCAAATCAACAGATTGACTAACAAGGGACCCTTTTAGTCAAGCAATATTTGTCATAGCCATAGCATTAAACATAATTAAAATCAATACGAAAGAAGTCACCATGGAAGTCAGTAGAGCATACACTACAGTGTCTTTCTATGTCACAGACAGTGTGTGTGTGTGTGGGAGCATGACTGCAATTTCCGGAACTCATAGTGATTTTAAGATTCTTTTTCCTCAGGGCTCCCCTGGGATCAGTTCTGAGTGCTATTATTATAGACACAATGGCAAAGAAAATGGAGATTTTTGCAATGCGCAGCTCAAGGACTGATCTATTTTTGTTACATTCTGCATGATAAAAAAAAAACAGTTGATGTGATAAATTTCTCTTTAAGAATTTCAGCTCATTACCAACTGTACAACAATTTCATTTTTAGCAGCATTTGCGTTGTCCTATCTTAGAACAGAAAGGTTGAAAGTACCTTCCTATCTCCTATGTTTTTCTGTATATGCACAAATCCATCAGCCCATTTCAAACCTTCTCCATTTATGAGTATCCCAACAACTGCCCCCCTTTGTCCTAAATTGTTAGTGTTTGCATGCAGCAGACATGACCTCTGCATGCCTACCCTGAGCTCCTAGATAAGGACATTGGTTGTTTTCCAAGTTCTTCTCTGAATTCTCTGTACAACCCCTAAGTGAAGTGATTTGTTACCATTTGTACGTGACTGCTCATGCACTCACAGTGACCCATCCTTTTGTTTCCTCCTTCAGCTGAGGTGAAATGATGCTATCAGCTAGGTTATATGTTGTGACTATGGCAGGACACTACTCTTCACAACTGCGCTTTAAGTCTCTGATGTCTTGCTGCCGTATTCTGGATGATACAATACTACTGCATGAAGCACCACCCAACAGTGAACAGTCTGTGGGCTTTTGCATGGTCCTGAACCATGTAATACTAGCATCAGAAACAGACTTGCTGCAGCTTAGTAAAGTTCAATATAATTATTCCTCTCCTGGACTGCTTTATAATTCTCTTGATGTTAAGACATATTCGAATTGTAGCTTAAAATGACTATGACTTTCAAGATGTCATGGAATTTTGCCTCACAATTGTAATTTTTCCTTCATAAACTGAAATTTAGCCAGAATTATTGGAACTGCGTAGTGTCTTGCTCCCCCCCCCCCCCTTACACATGCCAACTAAAGTCCCCAGGCTCCATGCAATGTGGGTTTCTCAATAGCATATCTTTCAGTAATGAAAAAAAAATCAAGAAAAAAACATTCAGCCAAGCAGGCATCCTTTTAAAAAAGACATATAATAAAATATATAGCTTACCACTTTGCACAAAATAATTTTAATAAAATATGTGCCCCCAAGATTATGTGAGGTATGACTTGCTACACATCTGTTCCTAAAATGTATATTATGACATTAAACTGCAAAGGCTGCAAACATTAATTAATACCTAGTATCACATTTTAAGGTACCTATCATATTGCTCTAGCAATGTTTTAAATGAGCGATTGCAGTATTTACAGTGTCTCTAATCTTCTGCCCTCCTGTCTGAAAACTTTTTGCTTTGCCCCTGATTCTTTAATGAAAGAGTTGAGACTCATGTTTCTGATATTCTGCAGGTTTAAACTGTGATACCACTGCATATGATGCAATACTCCCTTCACTAGGCTGTCAAAGCACCAACACTGCTTCGTTCATGACCTAATTAGTCATCTTGCTTTACTTACTGTTTTCTAACTGCACAGAGACACTCACTTAAATGTCTCAAAGTGCCTTTTCAAAACATTCTACCAACACACAGATATTATAAATTAGCCTGTTTGACTAAATTCCCCTTTCCCTATTCTTTACGTTGGTCCTTGATACCAAATTTCCCTTTCCCTGTTCTTTAAGTTGGTCCTTTCTACCAAATTTCCCTTTCCCTGTTCTTTAAATTGGTCCTTGATACTAAATTTCCCTTTCCCTTTTCTTTAGGTTGGTCTTTGATAATAAATTTCCCTTTCCTTGTTCTTTAAGTTGGTCCTTGATACCAAATTTCCCTTTCCCTATTCTTTAAATTGGTCCTTGATACTAAATGTCCCTTTCCCTATTCTTTAAATTGGTCCTTGATAGTAAATTTACCTTTCCCTATTCTTTAAATTGGTCGTTGATACAAAATTTCCCTTTCCCTGTTCTTTAAATTGGTCCTTGATACTAAATTTCCCTTTCCCTGTTCTTTAAATTGGTCCTTGATACTAAATTTCCCTTTCCCTGTTCTTTAAATCGGTCCTTAATACCAAATTTCCCTTTCCCTATTCTTTAAATTGTTCCTTCATACTACATTTCCTTTTCCCCTATTCTTTAAGTTGGTCCTTGATACTAAATTTCCCTTTCCCTATTCTTTAAATTGGTCCTTGATACTAAATTTTCCTTTCCCTATTCTTTGAATTGGTCCTTGATACTAAATTTCCCTTTCCCTATTCTTTAAATTGGTCCTTGATACCAACGATGCTAACCAACTCAATTAGCTCCCTATTAACTGTAAAGCCACAATATTTACTCTCAGCCATCAACACGCTGTTGCTCTCTTTATTATGGCCACTGTCCTGCTAGTACAGCTGCTCTTAAATGGTGAGGCTAACTTCCCTGGGGAGGATTAGTTTTATTGTGGGGAAGCCTATGCAATTCTGAATGTGTTGTTTCTTAGCTATTCAATATTGATTTTATATGGTATGAGGCTAAATACAGAAGGATAAAAGTCAATATGTGTATCTGAATTGAAATCAATATTACAAGAATAATGTAGTACACTAACTCTTGATTATTCCAAGTTTGGGATTAGAGGTTCACTCTACTTCTGTGCAGGGCAGCATGTGCTATTTTTAAGTTTAAGAAAACCTAAAGTCCTTTTTTGATATTCAAGTGAGACTCAAGAACTTTTCTGTGGCTTATGAGAAGCTTGCTATAACTGAACCTGAGAAGGTTACCCTACTGCCAGGTGATGTTTGACAGCTTGAGGGTCAACTGCCCGAGGCTCACTTCCCTAACGTTCTGATCGGCTCCATAGGAAATTATTGTCAGCTAAATGTGCCGAGAGTGATAGCTTTTGTACTGATTTCCTCCTTCCTTCTCTAGGTTGATGAGTATATAAGTTCAGAGAGTGTGAGAGACTCCCTTCTGACACATACACATGCACGCACACACAAGTACACATACGCGCGCAGCACACACACACACACACACACACACACACACACACACACACACACACACACACACACACACACACACACACACACACACACACACACACTGGGGAATGCAGAAGTGCTTGGCCCTTGCAGAAAACTAGCACTTTTTGGGGGAAGATTTTTCAGGCAGTTGAGTTCAGTGAGTCTGATTGTTAGGGCTTTGATCTTTGATGAGTCATAGTGGAAGCACCTGAGAAGTTATGTATATCTACTTAGCTTACACACAGCAACATGACAGTTTACTTGTTCTTCCTCACCTACCTTTTCCATCTTATCAAACTTTACCTGCTGTGATATTAGCATCTTTACAATCTAAGCCATGAATACTTGCCTGTAAGCATCTTCATATTATGTAGAGACATAGTACTCATGACACATTACAAAACAATGGATAAAAGAACTAGAATCAGATTTATTGAATTGCAATAATATGTTAGTAATATGCCTAACCAGCAGCTAGATGTGCCACAAGGTAGTAATGGTAGGACAGTGAAGGAGAAGTGTGAGATACACAAAATTGTGCTATATTACAGAGAAGTGCACAGCATGCCAACAATCATAGAAGGCAGGGAGGGAAGTGCACTTGTTCAGGGGCATTTTAACCCTAGCCACTATAAACCAAATGTATCTGACAAGTTTTGCTATCCTAGGGTTATTTTAAGGGGTATATGTAGGCTTGGGTATGGATGGTCAAATATTTACAGGCTACCTCTAACATAGACATAAGTGCCAGGCCAGGGGTAAATTTCCAGTTCCCCATTCACTGGTCTAAGTTATACTTTAACTGGGTTAGGTTAGGGAAGAACTCTGTTTCACATGGATGGGAAGCCTGCTCCAGAGAAGGGGTAGTCCCTGTGACACATACCCGTTCATCCGCCATATCAAGTTAATTTATCAAATGATGTTTAGGTCCCTAGATTGATTAATTCTGATGATATTTGTTTTGCGAATGTGCAACAGGCCCATTAGACTGGGATCAGATCATCAAAACCTTGACCAGGGGTGCAAACATACAAGATCTGGTCCTCACTAATATGAGAGAGTGCTGCACACCCCCTAGTGTAATGTCTTCTCTGGTAAGGTCAGAGCACAAAATGGTCTCCTTTGAAGTAGAAATAAAACCTGGAACCCCAGCTAATCCTGGAACATTCAGAAACTACACTACGGCCAATGTCTTACTATTAAGTGATAACCTGGCAAAATTTCAAGACCCCATAAACCCTGAGAACACTGCTGCCCACACAGAACTGTTCACAGAAACCCTGTACAAGCATGTTAATAGCTGCATAGAGGCAGCTGTACCCACCAAGAAGAAGTAAAGAACCGACTCAAAAAATAAGCCACCCTGGTAGAATCACAACATCAGTAAGCTGCATAACAGAAGGAAGAAAATCATGGCAAAAATTAGGAGGTGCAGCACCCAGCAAGATGAAAGCACTCTCATCAAACTTAACAAACTACTCAGAGGACAAATAAAGTCTAGAAAAGCCAAATCTGAGATAAATTTAGTCTCCCATGCCAAGGACAACTGCAAGGTGTTCTTTAGCTATGTGCGCAGCTGCAAAGGCAATACACAATTGTGAGCAGAGCTCATTGTTACTAGAGCCACCTAGACAGTGCAAGAAGATATAGCAAACCTACTGGCTAGCAAATACAGCTCTAATTTTACCCCTCTCTCCCCTTCAACCTTCCCAAAGGAAATACCATCACATATAACTCCCCCTACTATCACTAGAGAACAGGTCCTTAATGCTCTAAGGTCAAGAACACTGCATCAATACAGACAGTATCCCAGGATGCCTTCCATAGTGCATGAAACATGATCTATCAGGCTGTCCATAATTGCTTTTTAACTGAACCCTCCAAAAATGCTTCATTCATGCCTCAAGAAAGGAGAACAGCTAGAGTCATCCCTCTGCACAAAGGTGGGCCATCTACAGACACTGGAAACTACAGGCCCATAAGTCTCACTAGTTTCATTTCTAAAGCCATGGAAAGAATTATCATAAAAATAATCAGTAAGGACATAGGAAACCTTCAGACACTGGACCCAACTCATTTTGTTTTCGTCAAGGGCAGGTCATACCTACTCAACCTGGCAGACTTCTTTGAGAAGGTCAGAAGGGCACCAAAACAATGGATTAGTGTAAAATGGTTCACACTACATACCTTGTCTGCCCCAAGGCATTTGAAACAATACCACACTTGGGCACTTCTGACAAACTCAAGAGGTTAGGTATAAACCTTTATGTCACCTGCTGGACAGCCAGCTGGTTCACAGACAGGACCCAGGAATTTAGAAATGGGGAGTCCACCACTACATACATCCCAGTCACAAGCAGAGTCCCTCAGGGATTGGTCCTGGTACCGCATCTTTTTGGCATTTACTTCTCTGAAATCAAGGCCAATGTCAGTGGCCTCTTGCTGACTAAATTTGCAGATGATTGCAAATTAGGAGTGGTCATAGAATCCCTCACTAAAACAAATATTGTCCAGGAAGGGTTGACACAGACAAATAACTGGTGTCAGAGCCATGGACTAAAACTAAATGCCAAGAAATGCATAACAGTATCCTTCAGGAATTCATCCTCCCCTGGTAACTATCATATTGACAACACATCCCTATGAACTAACCCAGTAGTCAGGGACTTGGGGACACACATAGACAGCAATCAAGCCTTTGTCCATCATGTGTCTGCAGTAGTGAGAAAACCATTGTGTTGTACAACTTATAAGCATAGGTATCGCATCTAGGTCCAAGTAAGTCACAGTTGCACTGTATTCATCATTCATAAGACCTATCATCGAGTACAATGCCTCCTTTGATAGGTACCTAACCAGGCACATCCAGCAATTGGAATGTCCACAAAGGTTACACAGTAAAAGAATACAGGGTGTAAGTAACATGTCTTATCCAGACCACCTCAAGGCCCTATCCCTGTATTTTGTCTCCTACAGGCTGTTGAGGGAAGATCTATGCCTGCCATTCAAGGCATTGTCAGACCCTACCCTGATGGACCTCCTGCATATCCGCAAAACAAACAGCACCAGAATTACCCATTCTAAAGACATAAACCTTGCCTGTGATATAACTAGGACCTACTGAAGAGACAGGTATGTGTCCCAGAGACTACCCTTTCTCGAGAACAGGCTCCCCATCCATGTGAAGCAGAGTTCCTCGGTAAGCCAATTCAAGTAAGTATAACTTGGACAATGGGATGGGGAACAGGAAATTCATCCCTGGTTTGGCACCTACATCTCTAATGAACACTGGTAGCCTGTAAATGGTTCATCTCCTAGGCCCCTGCTTGTAAAATGTTTCTTCTTCCAAGTTTCTGCTTATACTTATCAAATGTTTGAAAACGTGTCATAGATTTGGAATGGATGGCTAAGCTTAAAAAGGCTCTTGTGTTCGTTAGCCGAGTAAACACATGTTAACCTATGAACTTTTCATAGGATGCTTTCTAGACAAGGCATAGATTGTCTCTCAATGGTTTGTAAGAAACTGAGTACAGGGATAGGACTTTCAGACAGTTGGGGTAGGGCATGTTTTTTTTACGCCCTGAATAGTTTTTGTGAGGAACCTCTATGCATGCTACAGTTGTTGCATATGCCTGGTCAGGTAGAAATTGAAGGGTCATTGTACTCAATGACTGCTTTGATGAGGACCAAGTACAGTGAAACAATGACATCCATGGGACAAGATTCAGTACAGTAGCTAGGATGGGGTGAAGGGGCAACTGTCCTGGGAGCAAAGTGTTAGGGAGCACGATCAGATCACCCATCCAATCCATCCATCATCTGAATCACTCTTTAGTGCAATATCAGTCAGATGCTTTGGCCAGGTCAAGGTAGGCAGTATATACTGTTTTGCCATCATCTATTGCTTTTGTGACCTCCTGGAAAAATTCCACCAGGTTTAGTAGACATGACATACATTTGACAAAATCATACTGCATTAGATCCAGTGTCTGAAGGTTTCCTATATCATTGTTTGTCATTTCCATGATAATTTTTTCCGTGGCTTTGCATATGAGACTAGACAGACATATGGGACTGTAGTTAACCCATTTCATAGATGGCCCACCCTTGTGCAGAGGAATGACAGTTGCAGTCCTCTATTCACTTGGTATGAAGCTTGAGGAAGGCTATCGTTAAATAGTAATAATTCTAGTGGTCCTAATATGTTTTGTTTCATGCTATTAATGAGGCATCCTGGGATATTATCGGGGCAAGTATGGTTGAGGGTGTTTCTTGAATATTTTTTTTTTTTTGGGAGAGGGGACTAAAATTAGAGCTCAGTTTCTTGACAAGTAGATTTGATATTTCTTTTAGCTAGTAGAGGTGGCATCATTTACAATTAGTTCAGCACATTGTTGTATATTGCCTTTAAGGTTGCAGACATAACTAAAGAATGCCTTGTGACTGTCCTTGGCTTGAGAGGCTATTTTTACCTAAAATTGACTTTGGCAGACTTGATTATCCCCCTGAGTTGCTTGTTTTAGATTGATGTGGGAGTTTTTACCTTGCTGGTCATTGCACTTCTTAATTTTTGCCATGATTATTTCCTTTTGTTATTCAGCCTATTGAAGTTGGGATTTCACCAGGGAGGCTTGGTTTTGAGTTTATCCCGTGCTTACTCCAGGTAGGTACAGCTGTCTCTATGCAGCCATTAATATGTTTGTACAGGAGTTTTGTGAACAATTCCACACAGGCAGCATTGTTTTTAGGGTGTTCTCAGGGTTTGCGAGGGCTTGAAATTGTGCCAGGGTATCACATAATAGTAGGAACTTTACCTAAAAATTCCAAGGTTAGCTGGGATCTCAGTTTAATTTCAAAGGAAACAGCTTTAAAGGCCAACATGACCAATGAGGACACTTCACTGGAGGGGAGGTGATGTTCTCTCATGTTTGTGAGGGGGTCTATATTATCTTATCAAAAAGGCATTACAGCAAATGTCTTTTCATCGACCCCTGAACAGCAAACTGCCAGTTATGCGAATGGTCAATTCAGAAATTTTTTCCCTAGGGAAAAAAAATCACTTGGCCGACCAGTAACGAAACATCACTACAAACATATCCAAGTGGGGGGCTTTGCCCCCCCTAACTAAATATACTAACTCCGAGATCGTACTCCAGTGGGGAAATGGGCAAATTCATGATGATGGCCAAGCTATTTTTTTCCACAAGGAAAAAAATCTCTGAATTGGCCATCACATAACTAGCTGTTCGATGTTTAAGGGTTGATGAAAAGGCATTTGCTGTAATGCCTTTTCAATAACATAATATAGACCCTTGTGAGGACCAGGCCAAGGATGTTAGCACCCCTAGTGGGTGTTAAGACTAGCTGGTTCAGGATGTTTGTGTTGCCAAAGTCCAGGAATCTCTGGGCCTGCATGTTTGGGTCATGTATGATTCCTGATTTATAGTGGAATACTTAAAGTCACCCATGAATATGGTATTGGGTTGAATGAGGAGTGTCTCTAGACTTTCCAGTATGCGTTATAGGTTTCCTGGGTCATACAGGGGAACTTCTTTCCACTCCCTTAGTGAAGCTCACAGTTATGTACAATGTGGAATCTTAAACCTCTGCACATGTTTTAGTCTAGAGCAGAATAGCAGTCCTTCCACATTTAATTTTCTTAGAGATACAAAAGGCTTGTAATCTACCATTTAAATTTCTTCTAATAAAAATTATTCATGCGGTCGTGACTAGCACGCCTACTTCAACAGTTCATTAATGTGAATGGTATAGTAGTGTTTTAAGTGAACACAATGATTTATTTATATGTAAAAGACATTGCCAGTGATTAAGTTCCAAATAACAAGCTCCATCAATTCTAGACATCTCAAGGAAGGATGAGCAATGAAGACAAGGAGAAATATTTGGATTCTATATTTTATGAACTGTTTTTTAAACTCTCATTCACTGACAATGTCACTCCTCGGCTTTCCCCTTTTTTTTGTCATGATACCGTTTGGGATCCTGTTGAGCTACTTACACTTTTCAGTCATGCCCCACCCCCACATCTGGTCAAAGCCATACACAGTAAGCTTTTATAGTGGTTCTTTATCTGATTTTGCTGAAAGACTGTACAGCATTTTACTGTTCTCCTCTGAATTGCCTCTAGCATATCTATTTCCCTTTTAAAGCTGATGTCTATTATGCATGATATTGCAGATGGGGTTTTATCATCTGCCTGTAAAGAGGTAACATCTTTTTTTTCCAACTGGTAATACTTCTTTTGTGCATTTTGGTATCTCACTAGCTTCCTTTGCTGCCTTCTTGCTTTGACTCAAGGTGTTAGAAAAATATGTATTAATGTATATGTTTAGTGCTTATTGGAAGCTAAAAGGGTTAACACATTTCATTCTATTTTATGTACAGCTTAGTTTTGTATGAAACTACAAGATGCTTTCTGAAACTGCAAGATGCTCTCTGACCTAGTATTTGCTAGCACAGCAAAATTCATGTTTATGCCTTTGGAAATTTACTGAGAAGCAGGTGATTATCTGCTAGGTCAGGAAAATAATGAATAGAACAATACTGTTTTCTATAATGTTATTGAACTTGAACAATCAGCTCTGTTCGTGTTATGAGAACATGCACAGCTGCAGAAAAGATAGATACAGTTGAACAAAGACTGCTTGAAGAAATGAACTATAATCTGTGCTTGCTTTGTGCTCGAATTAGCCATAGTACCTTGAATGGTAACATCATATAGTGAGAAGTTGTATCTAACCGGTGGTCTCCAAGGCCACGTTGTTTTTCTTAGGAAGTTTTTTTTTTATAAACTTGATATGCCAGCAGAAAATCATGGACAAACAGCTGCTATGAAATAATATTGTAAGAACTTGTGATTTATTACATCAGCTTAGTAGGCAATGTCTTGTAAGAAATGTATAAGAATGGCTTCACTTCCTGATTCTAGTTAGACAAACTCTGTATTAGCATGTTTTTGTCTCCTTGCTGCAAGATTAAAGTGCCTTAACCTGAACCTGCCGTGTGTTGATCTTTTTGAAGTTGTTTTTCCTTTGACAGATTGGTCCTTTGGACCAGAAACTCTCACTTCGCCTCAGGTCAGATGGGCCAGGTGGCATGAAACCATACGGGGAAGAGACCACATTGGTCTTTCTGCTCTGAAAAACCTCTGACTGAATTTTCATTCAAAAGAGGCCAGCCACTGTTCTGATCTGCGACTGGAGGACGAGTTAACGTTTTTTCCTCGAACCAGACGATCAATCACGGAGGCTCAGGTAAGGTGAGATTTACCTTTTTTCTGTTTTAGATCAGGGACTTGATTTGTATCATCTGTCAGGAGATTTGTCTTGTACAAGTCAGGGACAGGAAGATTACAGTCTTGTCATAGATCAGGGAAACAGAATAGGTAAGGCAGTTATTCTAGATAAACTGTGAAAAAGAGAAATTGTGGTACCACGTAAAGATAAGAAGGGTTATGTAACATTTTTAACAGTCAGAACAATATGGGAAATAAGTGCACAAAAAGTTCCCAAGATCCACCGTTAACTGAAGATGCAAAATATATGCAATTACAGTGTGCCGACAATGTTAGGTACTATACAAAATGGGTTAATAAATATGAATTTGATGTCGAATTAGAAAAATCCTCACTTATTAAACTTGTCAAACAGCTTAAAACTGACGCAAAAGGTCAGGTAAAAAAGCAACGTCAATTAGGCATTCCTCAGGCACACAGGTGGATTGAGGAAGCAAACCGTAGGGAACAAAAAAGTAATAATTCAAAAGCTGTTTCTAGATAAAGAGGACAATAATTTGGTAATAGCATCAGCCCCTCCACCCCCTCTGCTTCCCTTACCAGAATATGAAGCGAGTGGACAAGCTGGTCCACCTCTGCTATACCCGGCTGTCTCCACAAAGCCAAGGCCATTTGTCAGAGATCCTGTTGAGACTAGGTCTCAAACACGTAACTCAAGAGGGGATACTGAGTTATATCAAATGAACAAAAATTCATGAGCTATGAGTGAAGGAGAGATATGTCCGCTCATAGAAGTACCAAATCCTCAGGCAGGACAGGAAGGGCAGGACCCAACTCTCCTAGTATACAGACCATGGACACCAGAAGACATCCGGAAAGCTACAAAGGGAATTTTAGAAAATTCTTA
Organism: Protopterus annectens; assembly: GCF_019279795.1. NCBI lineage: Eukaryota > Metazoa > Chordata > Ceratodontiformes > Protopteridae > Protopterus > Protopterus annectens. The sequence goes on from NC_056737.1 coordinate 1,404,411,284, forward strand.
GAAGACTTACAGGGCATGAGGTTAAGTTGTCATTTAAATGGAGAAGAAGTAGAAAAAGTAGTTAGACAAATCATAGGTCGAGATTGGCACATGATCAATGGCAACTGGAATCCCCATGATGCAGAAAACAGGCCACTCCCACATAGCAACGCAGAACTGGATAACAGAGTGAAAGGTCTAACAGACCAAATCTCTGAGAAGTGGAAGCCTAGGGCACTGGACTTGCATTAATCAATGCATCCAACAAGAAGGTGAAACTGTTGACTGATATTATGCTAGATTATTAGAGTGTTTTAATAACAATTGTGGAATGCAGGTACCTGAAGACCAAACACATGATTCCCCGTATGAACAGCAGCTAAAGAATGCATTTTTAAAAGGCAGTATTTTGCCTATAAGCAGCTTTATTACAAAGCACATGGTAGACCAACGTACAAGTAGATTATAGTCACTACTTGAATATGCTAGACATGCCGAAAGGCATTTTAACAGTAAAAAGAAAAAGAAAGTCCAAGTATTTTCTGTAGAAGATGGAGTAGAAGTTTATGTAGTACAGTCCGGGAAAAAGGGCAAGAAAAATGCCCAGGGAAACAAACAATCTGATAAGCGATCAGAGGAGTTTGAAGAGAGAAAGAATAGGGGTGAATGTTTTAAGTGCGGAAAAAAGGGACATTTAGCAAAGAATTGCAAGCAAAACAAGAAGGTAGCCATGGAAGATAAGGGGGGTGAGGACTGACTATATGATAGTCAAGAATCACTAGAAGGGAATAACCAAGAAAAGACAAATGTAAATGTGATAGAGGGAGTAGAGAATGTGATAGAAGAAATAGAGGAAGTGCAAGAAATCACAGATAGTGAAGAAAGTGAAATTTTAGACTTAGCATTACTGAGCCTAGAGCTCTACTTAATAGATACGAAACCGGAAGTTACACTTCTGATAGAGGGGAGGGAAGTTAAATTTCTGTGCAACTCAGGGGCATCGAGGACCCTGATGCATCCTTCTAAACTACCAGAAAATTCAGAATCACTCGATTACATATTAGTGAAAGCAGCTAATGGACAGCTGTATTGGGAGCCACTCTTCCATAACATAGCAATAACTGACCCTGTTTCAGGGATGACCCAAAAAAGCAAAATTGTTGTTTCTGCAAAATGCCTGGTAAACCTTTTGGGCAGAGATCTTATGCAGATATTTGGCATAGCAGTAGTTCCAACCATGCAGGATATGAAGCACAGCGACAAATGGATAATTTTGTGGTGCGACCGGAGTACAAAACATTTTATTGGTTCAGCCAGGACTTGGTCACGACTGGTCCAGGGGCAGTAACCAAAGAGCTGATGAACGTAGCCATCAGTAAGTCCCCCTCCCTTGACACTGATAAACAGCATTTGTTGTACTGTACTCTGTATTATTGTAGCACACCAGGACCTGATAAAGAATATGAGCAAGAACTGTTTAGAAACCATGCAAACAGATTAGTATTACGTAATCTGTACTGAGACACAGAAGGGAACAGTGTAGTTAGCTGTTCATTGCCCCAGGAATTCTTTGCACTCTATAAATCTAATCGATTACCACATGTTAGTTTGACTAAGGACAAGAACGTGAAATGGGCAAACCTAAGAGAAAAAATCACAAAGTGGGAAAAACAGACGGAGTTAGAATTGACAGAACAGGGAGTACAGAAGCAGAGGTTAAATTGGATAACACAGACACACACACAGCTGTACACTTGCAGTCTAGTGAGGACAGCTGATTAGCACTCTTAATAGAAGAGGAAGAAAATGCCTTACGGAGCATACCAGAAACTCTCTGGTCAACAGGGAAATCAGATGTAGGACTAATTCATACAGCAGGACCAGTTACTATCACGCCAAAATCAGCATTTAGACCACAAAAGAGACAGTATCCCTTAAGAAAAGATGCAGAAGTAGGAATCAAACCTATAATAGCAGCTTTACTTAAGGAAGGAGTACTGGTAAAATCTCCCGATTCACCATGTAACACACCCTTATTTCCTGTCAGGAAAGCAAACGGAGAATGGCGTATGGTCCAAGATTTACAAGCTGTAAATGACACAGTAATACCTAGAGCACCTACGGTGCCAGATCCACACACCCTGTTGAATGATTTGAAGCCTCAACAGAAGTATTTTTCTGTGGTAGATATTAGCAATGCGTTCTTTTCGATACCGATACACCCTGACAGCCAACATTGGTTTGCATTCACATTTCAGGTGAAAAGGTATACATACACATGACTACCACAGGGATAAGTCCAACAATATTCTCACAAGAGATGGCAAGCAACTTGGCGGGATTTAGCCCACCGAGAGGCAGTCAGATTTTACTTTATGTAGACGACATCCTGCTGGCAGCCCCCACCCAGCAAGAATGCAGAGAAGATACCATAGCATTATTACATTTTTTAGCCACTCAAGGACATAAAGTAAACAAAGACAAGTTGCAGCTTTGGAGAAAGCAGGTTAAATACCTGGGATATGTAATATCCAAAGAAGGCAGAACATTAGATGAAGATAGGAAAATAGCAATTTTACAAGCACCCAAACCGACTACCAAAAAGGAAATTATGTCCTTCCTAGGTACGACTAATTTCTGTCGGAGTTGGATTCCAAACTATGTCTTGGAGTCTGCTCCACTGACCAACTTGATATACAAGAAGCCTATGGCAGCACAAGATTTATTACAATGGACACCAGAAACAGAATCAGCTTTCTGTAAACTAAAACAATTGATAGTGTCCTCATTAGTTTTAGGATTACCAAACTATCATAAACGTTTTTTCCAAACTGTAGATTGTAAGCAAGGTTATATGACATCAGTGTTAACACAGCAACATGGGGACAAGCAATGCCCCATAGCTTATTATTCATCACAGCTGGACCCAGTGGTGCAATCCCTGCCCCACTGTGTACAAGCAGTAGTCGCAGCTGCAATGGCAGTACAGGCTTCAGCCTCAGTAGTGTTGTTCCACCCTCTCACATTGAGAGTGCCTCATGCAGTCATCATTATTTTAATGCAAGAAAAAGTAGCATATCTTTCTCCTGCTAGACATCTTTCCTGTATGACTATACTGTTGAGCCAACCTCATATGACAATTGAACGATGTACAACTTTGAATCCATCTACCTTGCTCCCGACCCCTGAGGACGGCACACCACACAGCTGCCTGCAGGATATTGAGCAAAAGACACTGCCTAGAAAAGATCTAACGGATGTTCCCTTGGATGATGCTGAGGTGACATATTACGTGGACGGCTCATGCAGAATGGGTCCTACAGGGCAGAACCTAGTGGGGTATGCAGTAGTTTCCGATACTGAGATTTTAGAAGCAAAGTCTTTACCACACAACTTATCTGCACAAGCAGCAGAATTGATTGCCTTGACAAGGGCATGTACCTTGGCAAAGGGTAAATGTGTAAACATTTTTACTGACAGCCAGTACGCTTTTTCTACTGTACATGTTTTTGCGCAACAGTGGAAAAATAGAGGAATGATAACATCTACTGGTAAACCGATTAATCATGCGCAGTTTATTTTAGATTTGTTAGAATCTATTCAGTTACCTCAGAAAGTAGCTATTTGTAAATGTGTAGCTCATACCAAGCAACAGGATAGGATTTCAAAAGGTAATGCGAGAGCTGATACAGCTGCAAAGCAGGCAGCTTCAGCTTCAGAAATATTTCTTTTGAATGAGGAATTACAACCTTCTGAGATTTTAGATTTAGAAATGTTGAAAACAATGCAGACACTTACTATGAAAGTAGAAAAACAGAAATGGATAAAACGAGGAGCAATTCTTGAGAAAGGGCTGTACATCTCCAAAGAAGGAAAACCGATTTTGCCGTCTAATTTGTTTAGATATGCAGCTTTGTTGAGCCATGGGCAGTGCCATGTCTCAACAGGGGGGATGGTACAGTTAGTGAATTGAGTGTTCACAGCATATGGATTTATAAACTACACAAAAAATGTTTGTGCGGCATGTTATGTTTGTAATAAGCATCATGCACAAGGGGCGTTGAAGCCTAAGCAAGGGAGTTTTCCTGCACCACCGTACCCGTTCCATATTATCTGTATGGATTTCATAGAACTGAACAAATGCAAAAATAAGAAGTATTGTCTTGTCATTATAGATATGTTTTCCAAATGGGTGGAAGCTTTTCTGACCAAAAATCCAGATGCAGCTACTGTTGCAAAAGTCCTTGTTAGAGAAAGTATTCCTAGATTTGGCATACCGGAAAAGATCTACAGTGACAATGGCACACACTTTGTAAATCAAACTATACAACAGTTGAGCCGATATTTCGGAATTTCCTTAAAGAACCATTGTGCATACCATCCACAATCTGCAGGACTAGTAGAGAGGCATAATGGGGTTTTGAAAAATAAACTTAGGAAGTTAATTAGTGCGACACAAAAGAATTGGGTGTACTGCCTGCCTCTGGCACTGTTGAGCATGAGAACTGTTCCAAATGCAAAGGGGTTAACTCCTTTTGAAAATTTATTTGGGAGGGCATACTATATACCTCAGTGGAAACCTCTCATGTCTGCAGACCAGGAGGCCGGCAGTTCACTTGCAGAATATATGAGACGACTTCTAAGTAATAAACAACTTTTGCAGTTAAATTCTGTTTCAGATAAAGAACAAACCAGACCATCGGAAGCAGCAGTAGTCCCAGGCACATGGGTCTGGGTGAAAGTCATCAAAAAGAAGAATTGGACGTCACCGAAGTGGGAAGGGCCATACCAAGTGCTACTGTCAACACCCACCGCAGTCAAGATCGCAGAGCGAGTGTCCTGGATTCATCTGACACACTGTAAATTGGTTAAAAACTTTGAACTGGACAAAAAACTTGTTACTGTTACACAAGAACAAAATGACCAGATATGGAGCAAATAGGAATACAGAACAACCTCAAAAGTATTGCATGATCATTCTGCTAACTATACTGATAACATTAATCTTTTTGCTGTGGCCTTTCCTTTTTCCAGCCACACGAGCTGAACTGAATAAACATGATGCTTTACTCATAGACTGGCATCCAAACTTTAACACTTACCAAGCGATCAAACGTGTATGCTGAGACTTTTAATGTTTCAAATTGTTAGGTTTGTACAGCTATACCAACAGAATACAGGGGATTGTTAATGACTGCTGTCCCCCTAGGGTTCAATGAGACCTGGGAAAATTTGATTTTTGATACTACGACTGTGAAATCACAAGACAAAATAGCATTGTACCTGCCTTTTACACAAAAGGGAATTGTATGTTTTTACAAAAATGATACTGTTCAGGTGGGTTGGAGCAATTGTAATGTGACTGTTCCTTACAAATGTTATACCAAAGCTAATAATGCAGGTTCCATTTGTGATACAAACTATGACTTGTTTCTTGAATCAATGCACAAAACAGTTAATGAAGTACAACATAATCCTGTTCTTTTTAAACAGCTAACTATCATTGATTGAAAAATGTTTCATGCAGGGCAAGTATATATTAATACTAAAGTAGAAGATTGTTATTTTGTGTGTGGGAAAAAGGCATACAAATGGTTACCTGAGAATTGGTCCGGCAGTTGTTTTTTGGGTTACCTGGTTCCGGCCATATGACACACTGCAGTTTTGCCTCAGGGAAGAATTTGAAATGTCAGAGAGGTCACCAAGAAACCTGAAAATCCAATCAAGAAACCTGAGAATCCAGTGGGACGAATCAAAGCAGGCTGGAGAAACCATAACTCGGTGAAAAACAAAGATAAACTGACACACATGGACTTGAGTGACACTATTATATCGTGGACAGGTATAGCCCCTGCATATGGTGCAGTAAAATCGATTTGGGAACTGAGAAAACTGTCCAAACTTCTCGAAGTAATAAGCAATGCAACTTTTTCTGCTCTCAAATTAGTAACTGATGAACTGAACGCTATGAGAACTGTGGTGCTTCAAAACCGTATGGCTCTCGACTTCACCCTAGTGGCGAAAGGCGGTATTTGTGCTTTAATAAAAGAGGAGTGCTGTTCGTATATTCCTGACAACCAGCATGAGATAAACGACCACCTCGAGGTAATTCAGCAAGTGTCGGCCATGACCAAACCAGGCCCAAACCCACTGATGGATTTTTTCCAGAATTTGTTTGGGGGGTGGGGTAGCATCCTAATGAACATCCTGATTGCCATTTGTGTGGGATTACTCCTATTAGGAGTGTGTGTTTGTTGTGGTATTCCCTGCATGAAAAGATTAATTAAAGATTTTATAGACATGTCAGTTTCTGAGACTTTGTATCAAAGTACTGAATTCAAAGAACTGTTGAAAAGTGAAACACTTTCATAAGTTTAAACTGAATGACTCTCTTAACTGCAAATTCTGAACGGAAGAGGTTAGGAGAAGAAGCAAACTGTTTATGCTTTTGAAAATAGAATAAAAAGTATTAACAGGGGGAAATGTTAGAAAAATATGTATTAATGTATATGTTTAGTGCTTATTAGAAGCTAAAAGGGTTAATACATTTCATTCTATTTTATGTACAGCTTAGTTTTGTATGAAACTACAAGATGCTTTCTGAAACTGCAAGATGCTCTCTGACCTAGTATTTGCTAGCACAGCAAAATTCATGTTTATGCCTTTTGGAAATTTACTGAGAAGCAGGTGATTATCTGCTAGGTCAGAAAAATAATGAATAAAACAATACTGTTTTCTATAATGTTATTGAACTTGAACAATCAGCTCTGTTCGTGTTATGAGAACATGCACAGCTGCAGAAAAGATAGATACAGTTGAACAAAGACTGCTTGAAGAAATTAACTATAATCTGTGCTTGCTTTGTGCTCGAATTAGCCATAGTACCTTGAATGGTAACATCATATAGTGAGAAGTTGTATCTAACTGGTGGTCTCCAAGGCCACGTTATTTTTCTTAGGATTTATTACGTCAGCTTAGTAGGTAATGTCTTGTAAGAAATGTATAAGAATGGCTTCACTTCCTGATTCTAGTTAGACAAACTCTGTATTAGCACGTTTTTGTCTCCTTGCTGCAAGATTAAAGTGCCTTAACCTGAACCTGCTGTGTGTTGATCTTTTTGAAGTTGTTTTTCCTTTGACACAAGGTAACTATCTTTTTCTCTAAGCAGGACTTATAGTCATTTTATATGTCCTACTACTAGCCAGTGTTTTACTCACACTATCACTCTGGGACCCAATCAAAGCTGTATAACTTGCACATAACATTTTACATTTTACAAAGGTATCATATCAAATACATTAAAAATCTAAGCAGGTAGTCACACAAATCAACACTAAATAGTCAGAATCAAACTGGTTATTAAATAAAATAAAATGAATGACAGCAATACTCACAGTTGGCTTACCAACAGGGCATCTGCATGTTGAAATCATTATTTTAAACTTTTTTAAAATAGTTTTTCTTGAATCAAATATTGATTGCAATTATAAGTGAGTTAAAATAATCACAGGTTTATACGTTTTGTGAACAAGTGCACAGCAATCTGTCCATCAATGAGCGAGATGTATTGAATCTCATTTTAGAACTTGCAGCATACCTCGCAACCTCTTAGAGCAAGAAATTTGGAGAAAGCCAAAAATAATGGGGAGAAAAAGGGCCCAGAATATAGACACTTTTTAAATGTTGCTCTTAAAAACTTAGAAAGTTGATACAATAACAGGTTTTACATTTAAGAGTGAATTTTCTGAAGGGTATTTATAGTCATTTGGGATCCTGTTAAGCTACTTACACTTTTCGGTCATCTGCCTGTAAAGAGGTAACATCTTTCTTTTCCAACTGGTAATACTTATTTTGTGTATTTTGGTATCTCACTAGAATCCAAATATTTCTCCTTGTCTTCATTGCTCATCCTTCCTTGAGAGGTCTAGAATTGATGGAGCTTGTTATTTGGAAACTCAAATGTCTGTCATTATTATCTGACTTCAAACCCCAAAGATTTGCCAGTGATTTGCCATTAAACCACAATTTTATGAGAAAACTTCCAAAAATATGATGCAAAAATCTGGACATTCTGCAAAAATCTGTACAGTTGACAGATACGACTTGCAGGTGTCCATGCAGTCAAATCAGTTCCTTCCTGATGGTATGAACTGATGGGCTAAGTTTAATTGAGAGTGGAAATTTATTCCATAGACATAACATTCTTTGGTATGTGAAGTTATTATATATCATGGAATGGTTTATGTTAATTTTTATTTTGGCTGAACATCCTCTTATGTTCAGGTCATGGTGGGGGAATATTCTAAGCAAAGATTTTCAGTATGGCGGGATCCTTTTATGTTGTGTATGTCAGGCACAGGTCTCCTGTAAGAAGGTGATAAGATACAGAAAGGAGGGATTTACTGTAATCCTTTTCTATAAGACAAGTATTGAAGCCTTCACATTTTCTTAATGAAGAAGCTTTGCCCTTTATCAAACTGCATCAGATGGCATTTGACTAGATAACAGAACAGATTGCAGTGTTCTATAACTGGTTTGATAAGAGATGCATAGAAGTTTGGGCACTTACTTCTCTGGCACAGCTCTCAACCTGATGTAGGATCAGGTGGGCAGCTCTGTATGCTTTGAAGATGGTAGTGACTGTATGGGTACCAAATGAAAGGTCATCTACATAAATTACATGACTCTACTATTTTGTCAGTTTTTAGCTATTATAATGTTACAACTTATTCTGTTTCACAAGCCAAAATCCTCAAATGAGACTGTCAAGGAACTTGTTTTACTTACCCCTGATTCATATGCCCTATTGCCAGCCCAAGCATCAATCTATTTCTTTTTAACTCAACAGATTAACTGTCATCATAATAGCTATAGATAACATATTCTTCCATCCCTTACTAAAAAGCTAAAAAACTATTTCACTTTACTGCAGTTGGAAACCCTGGAAAATCAGCAAGACAGTTGTTATTCCTAGTATGAATATGTCAGGAGAGAAAGGACACACCTGTACTCGAAGCTAGTTAATCATTAGAGAATCATTTATGTATAAAAATTAGGTTGCCTTTAAGAAACCTATAGCTAAATTAATAAAACTTCACTTCCCTTATTATTTCCTTACAACTAATTTACACTATATATATATATATATATATATATATATATATATATATATATATTTATTTTTATTTTATTTATTTACTTAACATTTGTTAACCGGAAAAGTCCGACTTGGAACAAAGCCAATTTTCAGCGGAGGCCCAGGGAGAAATGCTCCAGTCGCATGTCTTTATAATATATATATATATATATATATATATATATATATATATGTAATTATCTCCCGTTTTCTTAATTAAGGCTGAATGTAATTACAAGCAACAGGCAACAGCATGGTATTCAATAATAGACCTTATCAGAACCCTGTAAAGCAGAATCAGAATGTCTTCCCTTCTGCTAACACTTTTATGTAATAAGTCCCTCCGGACTACATAATATCTCCACAATGACCATAATATCAGCTTGAAATTTAAATGAATTGTTAACAACTCCACCTAAATCTCAGACTGGGTCCCCAGATGACAATATGTGAAAGTCCATAGGTTCATAGTTGTATACTAGGAAAACAACCACTAGAGCCATTATAAGCCTAGCCATGCAACCCAAATGTGACCCACAAATTTGATTTATATAGGGGGTAATCTACTGACTGCCTCTGTACATCAGATACATAGGTCACAGACCAGTGATGAATTTCTGATTACCTATCCATTGGTCCAAGTTGCCCTTAAATAGGGATGGGGAGGAATTCTGCTTCAAATGGATGGGGAACCTGTTCCAGGGAATGAGGATTCTCTGAGAAACATATCTGTCTCTCCAACATGTTCTATTTATATTGAAAGCAAAATTGAGGTCTTTCATTTTAGTAGTTCTGATGCTGTTTGTTTTGCAGATGGCCTCCACTGCTTGCTATAATTTGATTTCCAAAGCCCATCCCTCCCCTCTTTCATTGCTATTGTCCATTATATAAGCTATTGGATAAGTGTACTTATTGTCCTCCAAAGTGCAAGACATTGCATATCTTGCTATCAGAGACAATTGAGTTAAGCACAGCTCACCCTGCTAGGTAATCTAGTTACTGCTGCATTCTTTCCTGTACAATGATATTTGTTAAAATATTTCCAATTTTGAACCATCGGCAAATTTACTAACTCAGAAGTCCATTAGTACTTGTGAGTGTAGACATAACAATATTGAACAAGAATGGTCTGAATTTAGACCTTTGTGACACAAAACATTTGTAATTCTAACTGCACCTTTTGTTGTATAGACAGTTCCTAATCCACTCAATTTTATATGCATTTATGTCCACTTGTTCATTTATTAATATCATATTGTGGGGACATGGTCAGAAGCTTTAGTTAAATCCAGGTAAATAATATCCACAGATAAACCCAAATCTAAGGCATTAATCACATTGGTTTAAAAGTGCAATGTATTAACATACAAGAACATTCAACTATGAAACCATGCTGGTTAATATCTAATCTTTGACGAAAGGACTGTGGGATTTTTACTCAGAAGTGTTCTTTTAAAGCAGTTCTCTATAGGTTCATAGGTTTATACTAGGCTATCTGCCCTAAGGCATTTATAAGCCTAGCCCAAATGTTTGTGGCTTACGCCACCCCTTATATGAAAAAATACTGTGCCCATTAGTTTGTTGTGCCTCTGTCCAGCAGTGACACAGAGATGATTCCCGGGGTAAACCTACGATCTCCCATCCACAGGTCTAGATTTCTCTTGAACAGAGTCAGCGAGGTGCTCTGCCTCACATGGACCGGGATTTTATTCCACAGCATAGGGAGTCTCTGAGTGATAAATCTATCCCTCCAGCACATCCTATTTATATCCGTGCTAAGGTTTAAGTCGCTTGCTCTAGTGGTTTTGGCAGATTTGGATTTTTTGAGGTGGAGCATGTCCATTAATTCCGGGTTGGACATGGCCTTGTATGTCAGGCACATGTCACCTCTGAGCAGATGGTATGCGACTGAATAGAGCTGGAGTTTCTTCAATCTGGCAGCATATGACAGATTTTGGAGTCCCTTTATCCTTTTGGTGAGGAACTTTTGGGGTCTCTCCAATTGCTGCAGATGTCGGGTGAGATACATCCTGAATGGGGCATTGTACTCGATCATTGGTCTGATAAGTGAAGAGTACAGGGGAACAATGACCTCACTAGATCTGGATGTGAATCCCTTCATGATCAGGTGGGCAATGTAGAAGGTCTTTCTAACCACTTTAGCAACGTGAGTGTCAAAAGAAAGGCCACTGTCAACCTGGGTCCCCAGGTCCCTGATAACCTCTTCTGTGCTTAGTGGATTGCCACCTATATGGTAGCTTGGGGTTACCTTGTTTTTCCCGAAGGGTATGACTATACATTTTTTGGTGTTTAACTTCAGGCCATGGCTCTTGCACCAGCTATCTGTTTCCGTGAGTCCCTTCTGAAGGATATCCGTGTCCGATGCACTTTCCACTATGGTGCCCAGTTTGCAGTCGTCTGCAAACTTTGTCAGCCAAAGTCCTCCCATGTTGGCCTGTACTTCTGAGAAGTAGATGCCAAACAATAGGGGGCCAAGGAAAGAGCCCTGTGGGACACCACTTGTGACCGGCTTGGAGTCTCACATAGCGCCAGCAACTCTAACCCTGTGGGTTCTGTCCTTAAGCCAGTTTGCAACCCATCTTGTGACATATGGGTTTACATTTAAGCTGGTAATTTTTCTACAATACCCGAGTGGGGTATTGTGTCGAAAGCCTTTGCAAGGTCAAGGTAGGCTGTATGGACTGCCTTTCCCTCATCAATGGCCTTGGTGACTGTTTCGAAGAAGTCGACCAAGTTCAAAAGGCATGATCTTCCCTTGACAAAGCCAAACTGGGTCGGGTCCAATGTCTGCAAGTCCCCTATATCTTTGATTATGAGCTCCATTATGATCCTCTCCATAGCTTTGCAGACTAGACTTGTTAAGCTTATGGGGCGGTAATTACCAGGGTCCGTAGAGGCGCCGCCTTTGTGGAGTGGGACCACAGTTGCTAAGCTGATGGCTGTTCCCTCCATTAATGTTTTTGCTTCTTTTAGAGACTGGCACCACTGGGGTTTCCTTCCAAATTTCATGGGTAAACCCTACTAGCTATGTTTTGTTAAAATAAATAATAAAAACATAGGGCTAATTTAACAGACATTCCTTCTATGAAATACTTATAAGGCACAACAAGACCTGCAACTGATCAGCCTTAATGCCAGTGAATACTGCAGTTATATTATCTGTGATTATTATTGGACAACTGTCATTGTTCAAGGATTTTGCTTAGAAATTCACAGTAGAATTCCTGCTACAGCACCAAGTAAGTGTCACAAAAATCCGTGCTAGCTCTATTTTATACTGGTTCTTATCACTGTTACTTTTAAGCTGATCATCTCTAAGCTATCTTTGCCATACGGTCTTAGCTATCTAAGGAGTGTTTATTTATTATTTTATTTAAAGTCATATGCTTGACTAACTTTAGGTCATACTTCTACCTAGCAAGTCTAATACCACAACTCAGCACAGATCTAGCTTGGCGATATTTCAGTGGCTTTTTGTTGGAAAATTTACTCAAAGTTACCAAAGTTGCCTTTTCTTCTTAGCTAACCTTTTAGAGTTTCCTGGTCCACCATGGAGGTCACACATTTGCAATTTCCCTAGACATAACTGGAAATCCTTTTCAGTTAAGGTATCCAGAAAGTCATAACATCTTTTCCAACTACGTGCCATTTTATTAACTTTTCGTTCAGATCCCCACTCCTAAGGGTGAATTTTGTGCACAATGATATCTTGATCTGCCTTGTGATGATTTCTTACAGGGAATTTAATTTATGTACCAACCTACTACACCAAACTAGAGTGGTCTGAATTCCCAAGTCCTAATACTATATTTATGCTTTTAATGATACATACCAAGCTGTCCTGGACCATATCTAGTACGTTGCCAGATTTCATCTAGTGGTCTTTGTGACAGTATGGAAATAGCTCAGTAACATACTACACTTATTATGCATTGTTAGAGAGACCCAGCAGGTATCCGGAGCATTCTGTTTCCAGCAGTAATAACAGCATTGTTGTGAGAATGCTTGGAAAAGTCTTCTAAAAAGATTTGTAGTGCTGGATTGCCTACAGAAAAGAATAATCACGCACTTATGTTTGTTTACTGCAGTGCTACCTGCTATCATCCTACTGTAGAATTCTACCTGCTCCTCTAAAAATTGATACCACTTTTAACATACATTGATACTCTGCCTCCTGCTTTGCCCCTCTTATATTTATAGATTGTTTAGTAACCTGGGAGCTTAAAAGATTGTTTCCTAGAAATGAACCATCCTTCAGTTATAAGAAGAACATCATAATTCCATATGGTGACTTGCTGTACAAAATCAAGTAAGTTGTTCAGA